>NC_052029.1:16299861-16599253 GCF_015832195.1 Motacilla alba alba
ACATCCCACAGACACGAGGAGGGTGAGCTTTTCCCTGGCAGTGACGCTGCGTAGCGCGCTCATCCAGAGGATGCAGGAGATGTCTGTGTTAGGAAGGCAAACGGTACATCTGGCAATTTTCCACCCAACTGACAGAGATAAACAGGTATAAATATACCCCATTAATAGCGTAAGCAACCTTCAAAGCTTTTGTGGAGAGGCTGTGGGGCCAGCGTGTGGCAAGGGCTGGTGCTGCAGCTAGGGACATGAGCAGCAGGGATGGCACAGCCACCAGGGATGGCACAGCCACCAGGGCCAGCAGAGTCACCAGGGCCAGCAGAGCCACCAGGGATGGCAGAGCCACCAGGCCTGAAGCCCCTCACTGGCAGAGGCAAAAAGAAGGCTGGCAGTGGCAAAGGGAGACGCTTGCCAGGAACAGAAGAACCTGGGAAGCCATGAGTGCACCTCACAGCACTGCCGGGGCAGCAGCAGCATCTTGTTGGATGTCAGCTGAGCCATGCTCTCCCAGCCACTGTGGTCACTACCAGCTCAGCCCTGGCAGGTCAACAGGTGCTCAAGTGTCCCACCCCAGGGGCTGACATGGATCCCTCTCCCAGGGACCCTCTGTAGCATCCAGCAGTGACGAGCAGGTAGACCTGGCTGGGTTTCAGCCCTAGTTCAACAAGGGAAAGCTAATGGCAGGGTTCTGCCTTGATCTAAGAAAGCTACAGCAGGATAAATTGCAGTTAATGAAAAGAGTGAGGAATGGGCAGGTCATGGGGGTGACCCCACTCACCTCTTGAAGGATTTTTTTCTGAGAGAATAAGCAGCTGAGAGCAAGTCCTTTGTCAAATTCAGCTTCTCCCAGGGAATGTTTGCATTCACATGATGTGTGAAGCTGAAGGGCTGGATGTTGTGCCTGTATCAGAAACCTCTCCCTGTCCAGTGCTGTGGTGGAGGATGGAGAAGTGCTGCATTTCCTCGATGTTCCAAATTCACCTGTGAAGAAGTGTCTCCTCACAGTTGATTCATGCTAATTTAATCTAATTTCTCAGCACTGTGGCTGTCTGCTCCCCCGTCCCACGTTTCGGAGGCATGGTGGGCGCTGCTGGAGCAACACGACTCCAGACCCGGTGGATGACATGAGCTGCTCACAGCAGATGATCTCCTTGGAGAAGGGCAAGTGATTTACGGGGCTTTGCCCGAGTGCTGATGGTTTTGACCGCCCTGTGGGTTGGCCTGCTTGTCCAGCAGGTATTTACTGCCTAGCAAAGGTTTACTGCTCGGAAGTTTGCTTTGTCTTAAAACACCGCTGCATCCCCTGAGACAATCGTGCCGTTCCTTAGTCCCAAGCAGTGGCACCAGCACGGCCCTGCCTGACATGAGACCAGGCTGTCCAGACACTCCATTAGTGACTGTGCAAGGAGGCTGCAATTGGAGCATTTTCCAGTTCACACATCCTGCCAGAGTTCACAGCAGAGGAGAGTCCTGCTGAGAGGGGCTTCACAGCTCCTGGAGAACTGCAGCTCCCAAGCTGGAGAGCAGGCACAGAAGCAAGCACTTGGCTCATCCATTTGGGGTCCAGGGCCATCTCTGCATCTCTGTAATATAGAAAAACAGTTTAACTAACATTTTTTTCTAGCAAGATTTGATAATAAAGTCATAAGTCTGGTGTTTTCCTTCCAGATACGACAACTTACATGGAAAAGTTGATTTGTAAGATTTCTGGTATAAGAATTATTCTCAGAAAGGAAAAAACCAAACAAACCCAAGGCAGTACTCCCAGAGACATATGCTAGAAATCTTCTAATGCCCCTGAGAACTGTGGGTTTTAACCCCATTCTAATATGGAAAATGTCTTTCCATGTAACTCAGAGGGAATGGCTTGTGCCACTGGCTTGTCTGTCTATTTTGCTCTCTTTGCAGCAGCAGAACTCTCAGACCAGCCAGTCAGCTCTTGGTCCTGTCAAAACTGCAGCATCCAGTTATTATTTTAAACACAGAAAAGAAGAGCTCACAGCAGTGTGAGCTGCAGCCCTGACCATGCACAGTGAGGCACTCCTGAGGGGCTGCACTCTGCAGCAGACAGGCAACCACGGTGCCCCGAGCCCTGCGGCACAGGACGCTCTGCCTCCTGCCCCGGGGAGTGAGCCAGCTGAGCTGCACCTGCCTGTGGGAGGTCACCTGTGGAGACAGGTCGTGGCGCTGGCCGTGTGGCTGCCTGATTGGAGATGGTGCTACAGCCTGATAGCCTGGTTGGGGGGCCATTTACACCACGGGCTGCAAAGAAAGTGCTGTTGCCACCTTTCACCATCCCCAGGCACGCACCAGCTGCTGGAGCCTTCCCCATGCCACCAAGGAATCAGGGTCTCTCCATGGCCACAGCTGCTGGGACTCAGTCCACACAGCACCTGCAGTTTCTCTGCTATTCACCATCTTGTTTTATGTTTAATGAGTTCATGTAACTTTTTGTTAAGCAGCGAGGAAATGTTTTCCAGGGAAGCCACTTCCAGCACATCCTCTGTGTGTAGGTTGGATGTTATGGAACAGTGGCTCTGTTGAATTCATTAGCATACAGCACTTCACTTACTCACCTAATCTACATATTTTTCTCCAAGGGTGAGGAAACCTCCAGGTGCTGGTAAGAAGCTCAGGTGCCCGGGGCAGGTGGGCAAGGGCAGGTGTGGGGCAGAGTGCTATGGCTGCCCCATGCTGTGGGTCCCTGACTGACCGTGTTCCCCAGCCAAACCACAGTAATGGGACCTGCATGAGGCACTGCTGCCTCCTGCCAGAACTCTCGCCTTCACCGCCTGTCCTCTGCCCAGGGCACATGCTGCCCATCAAGGGGACCGTGCCAGCCTGGTCTCACCACCCTGGCCCCTGAGAGGAGGGTGAGCAGAGCTGCCCCACAGCTCCCTCCTGGGCTGTGCTCACAGAAAGACACACACATGCTTCTGGGACCCAGGCATTTTTTCATCTTGGCACAGAATTCTTCCAGAGATGATTATTTGAAAGATGAGTCACCAAATACAATAGCAAAGACACATCCTTGACTTACTGGCAGAGAAGGGATGTGACCAGCATTAAGTCTCCATGCAACGTCTCCATCACACACTGTCTGGCGTTTATTCTAAACAGCTCTCAGTCTTGAGCAGAATTGTTTTTTCACATCAGAAATCCAGCTACTTTTTCATAAGAAATGTTCCTTAATGAAAGGAAAAACAGACAGTGTTCACGGATGTAAAAATCATTATAGCACAGCTATGTGCTCTCTGCAGCTGCTGCCTGTTACAGCCTGTTTGCAGAACACAGGCACGCATGGAGATGCACATCAGTATCCCTGCACTGGGGGTAGCAAGGCTGTGCCCCTCAAAGGGGGCATAACCAAAAGAACACCTTTCTACACGGAGTCACATGGAAAAGCCGAGGGGAAAAGGTTCCAGTTCCTCCCAGGGTGAGTCAATCTCGATGCAAGAAGAAAATGTTTCACCATGAGGACACAGAGACAGAATAATCTCCCCAGGGAAGCAGCCCCTGCTCGGCCCCTCCTGTGCAGGCAGAGCCGTGGCAGAAGCCCCTTCCCTTGGCCAGGAGGGAGCTGGGGGAGCCCGGGCTCTCCCAGAGCAGGGGCTGGGTCCCCACTGCCCCTCTGCTGAGTAGGGGCTGCTGTCTGGTAGCCTCCTCCAACTCAGCAGAGTGTCCTGACCTTGATGATGTTGGTTTAACTAGGATATGAAATGCAAATATAGCCTAAGCTCAGTAATTCTGGCACCCAGCAGAGAGCCTGAAGGGCGGAACGCTTCCCAGAAGGGTCAGCAAGAGCAGGAAAAATTATATAGAGCAAATAAACAGAATAAAAGGCTTCTCACTTATCCTGGTGCAGAGGGCTGCAGCTCCAGGGGACTGCAGGAGATTGTGCTGCTCTGAGGCTCATCCTCAGGGACAAGCTGCTGATCGGGAGACAGAGGAAAGGCCAAGGGCAAGGAGTCAATTTGTTTTAAAAAACTGCAAGCCAGGAGGAAGTCACCCCCGTTCTGCTTCTTGGCTGATTCTCTGTCACCCATCAGCTCGCCCCACAGCCAAGGCAGTCCCCCCAGGGATGTGGGGCCAGAGGAGAGGGGATGATGTGTGATCAGCCCGGGGAAGGGAGGGCAGCCCCCAGTGAACCCGCCTCCCCCTGCTTAGAGGAGCTGCTACCACCAGCCTTGTGGGGACCTGAATACACCCCAAGCTACTGCTACCAGACACAAAACCCCCTTGAATGTACAGATTCAAATACCCATTTTCAAATCGAGGTGGGGCTTGCACGTTGCCAGTAGTCTTCAGCACAACCATTCAGCATGCTGATCCTGACTCTACACCTCCCAAGAAGAGCAGCTCACGCGCTGGTGTAAGGGTCACAGCCCGGGGTGTTTTGGCCCCATGGGGATGGGGGGACACTGTGCTGCCAGCTCTGACACGGAGCAGACACCGAACAGACACCAGCCCTTCCAGCTGGCTTTGCCTGGACCCTCAACGTCCCAGGTGTGCACCTCGGATGCCAAGGGATGCACACCTGAGAGATCGTTGCTCCCACCCAGCCCGAGGGGCACGCCTGGGTTCGGGCAGGCTGAGTGACAGCAAGGGCACGCCAGGGGCACCGGGCAGAGCCAGGGGCACCGGGCAGAGCCAGGGGCAGGGAGGGGGCTGGCGAAGGGGCTGCCGTGGGCTGGGTGCCGTGGGGTGGCCCCACAAGGCACCGGGCAGGGGGAGCCCAGCAGGGCCGGAGGCTCAGGCCGGGAGGAGCTGCCTCATTTAGGCACCATGACTTTATTAAACATTTAAAACACAAAGTACAACATTTATTGGGAAGAATCGCTTTCCTACCAATTACAGTTAATAGGGTGAAATTAATGTACCAATTAATATGGCTGCTTCTAAACTTGGTCTAATATGTTAAATACTGTTCCTACCTCTGTAAATGCAGTGAAATAAAGTGATGATCAGGATAGGAGCTAATAAAGTTTTGCTTCTCTGTACTTAAAACTATTTGGCATCACTGAGTTAAGGCACAGGAAAAAGGAGATTATTTAACATTTTAAGGTTTGTAAGACTCATAAATCATTTCATACATGCCATATTTGTTGAAAAGGATAGAATACATTCAATTTTACAGTATATTAAACTTCATCTAATTTGAACGTAAGAACAGACCAGCAAAATAAATGACCAATTTCTGAAGCAGAAATTACCATTTGGCTGCTGCCATTATGAAGCTGCTGGTATTTTATCATGTTCTTAACATAATATTGCTTGTCTATTGATGCATAGTTATAGTGCTAGTCCAAATTGGAAGGCGGTGAAAGAGGACAGTGCAGAGGGTTTTTTTAATAGGCGTCATTTGTCAGATGTTATTTCAGAGGTCTTTGCACTGATGATAATATGCAGATTAAACCAGAAGTAAATAGGAAAAAAAAAAAAAAAAAAAAGAGAGAGAGAGAAAGGAAGGCAGAAAGGATTGAGAATTTCAGCCCATTTTGACTGCAGCAGGTAGACCAGCCCCAGTGGGACCAGATAGCAGTAATTAATCTGGGTTTTAGGGTTTCTCCTGAAACCTCACAGTACTTGACAAAAGGAGATTTCCTTCCTTGCATCCCTATGCTGCGGGGGCCACAGGGAGCGTGGGAGCACTGAGTGCCAGGGCAGGACTGGGGGTGGAGTTCCTCCCACCCAGCACTGTCCCCCCCTCCTCACTCTCCCTGCACCTTCCAGAAACCTGAGCACAAATAAAAATTATGTTTAGTTTGCAAAACAGGAGGAAGGTACCTCCATCCTCTAGAGTTCATTGTTCTGCTAGACTTGGTATTATAGTGGCAATATATTACAGAGAAGAAAAATCAGCTGGCTGCTGCCTCCAGAATGACAATGGAAACCACAAACACGCTGGAGCTGCAGCTGCCCGGAGGGGATCTGCCGGGGCTCTGCGGGCACTGGGGCACCAGGAAGGGTGCTTGTGGGCAAGAAGTCCCTCCCAGCCCCATGGGCACAGCGTCCCATGGCACAGACACCTCCTGCGCAGCAGGCATGGCCAGGACAGGGCAGGCAGGCACCCCGCACCCCTCTCCTGCTGCTTCTCAGCCATCTCAGGCTCTCCAGGCAGCAGCTCCTCTGCCAGGGCAGAGCACCCTCCCCGGGCAGGGCACTGCCCAGAGCAGGGCACTCCCCTGGCACCAGGATCAGCCATGCCCACAAGCAGAGGCCGTCACTGACCACTGGCCACTGACCACTGGCCACTGACCGCAGCACCTGCCCCAGCGCTGCCCGGGGGCACAGCTACTGAGCTGAGAACAGCTTCGCACCGCACCCACCCCAACAAGGACGAACAAGGCGGCTCATTTGTGTTAAGGACAATCGTCCTGAGCCCCAATCCTCCCATTCCCTCCCTGCGCGGCTTCTGCTGCCTGCAGGCTGCCAGGAGGGGGGCAGAGCAGGGGCAGCAGCGCAGACCTGCTGAGTGCTCTCTGCTGGCAGCTACTGAGCACCCCGAGCCTGGGTCTGCTTAAACCAAATGAATTGCTCAGATATTAGGAGTGGAACTGGGTTCTGTGCCTGCAAATCTGCACAGGGATATATTGTGCTTTAACATAGATTTCAATTACTTCCCAACCTTCAGTGTGATGATGCGACATTATGCTCTACTGCCAGGGTTTGCCAGCATGCTCCTACTTTTATTTCTCCTGTTAAATATGGTCTTTGTTGCGCTTCATTGATCTCTGAGCATATTCTGCTGTTTACAACTTTGATAATCTTTGTGTAATCTTCAGGGGTAATTGAATTCTGACAAACATAGCTGAATTTTAAACACCACACAGATTTCAGTACATTGAAGAGCCATGATATGAAAGTCAAAACTGGAAATGGGGAGCAGCATTTGCTTTCAGCGTCTGTCCTGAACAACAGGAGATGAGCCAGGCTCAGAGCCCGGGGACATTGAGAGCAAGTTAGGAGACATGACTGGGGGTAGGACCAGACCTCGCTCAGAGCTTAATTCCAAGCAGACAATATAATGTCATTTAATAACATTTTAATATACACCCCCAAGACACTTCTGCACTTGCACAAAGTCCCAGAAATCCCACTGGGTCTGCTCTGCTAGGATAGGATACAGTCAGCAGCTACCAATCTTCACTAAATACCTCGGGAATTGCCCATGTACAAATAAATTATTGTTTTTATGGGCATATATTGTGAATTAGACAAGGGGGAAAACGTTGCAGTTGGATTTTGATGTAGAAGGTTTTTTTGCAGAGCCCATGGGGCACATGCATAGCGCTTCCATAATCATTATTGTTATTTATTATTTGCCAGCACCAGGAACGTGCCCAGCCCAGCACAGGCCAGATGGAACAGGGCTGCTGGGCAGCACTGTGCTCCCAGTGCCCACAGACCCCGGGCACCCACCCAGCCTCCTGCTCCTCGCCAGGGCACCAGTGCCATGTCCCTTGCCCCAGCCTGTCCTCCTCTCCCCCACACTGGCCTCCAGATGCTGCAGGAAGGCACAGCCTCCCTTTTGGTGTCTGGAAAAAAAGCTGTCTTGCTTGAGGACATCAGATTTTTGATGCATTTTCTACAAACTTTAATTTCCCAAACCCTCCTCGCTCAGGATGCAGGGGGACTGCTCAAGCACGCCATAAATTAGTATGCCAGCAGAGCTGCTGCTGGAAGGAGGATAAGCTCAGCCAGACAAGAAGGAGCCTCCAGAAATCTCAGTGCTGGAAGGGAAAACTTGCTGCTCCCCTGCTGTTTGTGCTGGAGCTCTGTGTCTCCAGTTTATTGCAATAGCACACGACAGCCTCGGTGCAGCAAGGATTTTCTGCTGAAGGGTCTGAGCTGCACAGAGGGTCCCCACACAATCGAAAGAAAAGGAATTAAGGGGTTGTCTGGTCTGAGAAAAGGGATATTGAATCTAATCTGAGACGGTGTAATTTGGAAATCCAATTGCAGTTGTCCATCAGCAAAGGCAGCTGCTGGTGAGGGGAGGCAGGAGGCTGTGGAGGACCAGAGCCCCCGGCAGCAGAGCAGGGAGGGCTCAGCCCCACAGGACCCCAGGAGCCCCTGGGGACCCCCGGGAGCCCCTGGGGACCCCCATCGCCTGCCACAGCCCAGAGCCCTTCCCAGGGCGTTCCCAGGGGCTCTGGAGCCCTGCAGCACACACTGCTGGCAGCGGGAAAAGGCAGGAGGGAGGCGGCTCCGAGCTCTCCCACCTTCCCTCTCTGTCCTGGGAGATGGAGCAGGGGAAACACCGGCTGCCCCCCAGCACACCCAGCATGGCTCATCCCATCCCCGTCCCCAGGCACAGCACGGCTTCCCCTGCACCTCCCTGCCTTGGAGGTGTTTCAGGAGAGACCAGACACGGATTACAATTGATTTGACATTTTCTGCTAGAGTTTTACTTGGGCTCAGATTCCTCCTCACATTTCGCTTGCCCAGGGTCATTACACTGATATTTTACCAGAAGCCAGACAGTTTTTAAAGCTCATGGATGGACCCACTGACCCAAATGAGGCCACGTGGCCCTTGGCTAAAGGCTCCTGCAAGCCACCTGCAGCCCCTAGCCTCCCATCCTGCCCCTGCCCCGGCAGGAGGCTCAGAGAACTGGTCAGGATTTCGGATGCCAAACGTCCTTGACTTGGCACGCAGGGCTTGGCAGTAAGGACAGAGTCCAAGCCTGATTGCAGAGCCCGGCTGTGCTGGGGTGCTGGCCACGGGGGGAGTGGGTGATGAGGCCCCTCAGCAAGGACGGTGCTGGCTCAGCAGCCCACCAGCCTGCCAGGAATCACAAGGGGAGCCAGTGGAAAGAGACACATGAGGATGCATCAGGGCCACCTGTCCCCTGCCCTCCAGCGAGCCCCTGGAACCTCCACGGGTGAGGAAAGGAGGGCAGAGAAACAGACTCAGGTTCACTTGTATCTCCTGCAGGACTTGGGGGCCCTGATGGAACCTCAGGACTGGCTGTGCCCTGATGGGGAGGTGGGGAGCAGATGAAACCTCCCTGCAGCACAGCACTGAGCATCCCCCCAGCAGGAGAGCCGGAGCGGAGCTGCTCTCAGCTATTAGCTCCCCACATGTGCTTTATTTCCTGAATTAAAGAGCAGAATTATAATGAGACTTGACGTTAAATTCCATAAAAAGTCAAGCTAATCAGTGACCAAACCTGTAATTGATTCTTTTGCTAGTTCAATACTTAATGCTACATGTTAAGCAATAGGATTTTACAATTTGCTAGCACTTCACTTACAGAGAATTAAGCAATAAAAATCTATTCAGAGTACAAGCAGCAGGAAGGGAACCACAGCTGCTAATACGTGAACAAGCCAATAAAGTGGCTCGAGTATCTTGTTTTTCGGAGTATCTTTGCCTGTGTGATAGTGACACCTCTTTAACACGTGCAAGGGAGGTGTGAAACTCTCGGGAGGTGATGCCGAGGCGGGGCATGCCATGGACATCTACAGCCTGAGAAAAAGATTCTGAATGAAAACTTTAAGTAGTAGTAAATCTCATTTTTAATGATGCTGATTAACACTGCCAAGGGATGTGGCTAAAAAATGAAATTTCCCTGGGCTGGAGGAGAACATAGAGAAATCAAACGCCATGGCTAGGCACAGCACCGGGCTGGGGGCTGTGGCTGCAGGGAGCCCCGAGGAGGGGCAGCAGGTACAGGGTGATGGCACAAGGAGCTGCTGTCACCACTGTCAGACTGCAGGCAGCACTGCTGGGTTGTGGAGATTATATCTTCAAAATATACCTGGCTAAAGGATTCATGTCTGACAGCTTCAAGTGTTAGACAATTTGTACAGCACAAGAATGTGTCTCAACACTTGTCACTGCAGACTTGTACAGGGAGCTGTGGCCACACACTGGGCATGCCCTGCATCTGCTCCAGGTGCATCCATCACCTTCCACAGGCACCGTAAGGAAATCACTGTGTACCCAAGGGACGTGCTGCTGCCACCTCCACAGCGAGGACACCAGGTCTCCGTGCCCTGTGTGCTTTCCTGCCCCTCCACAGCCCTGCCCCAGCTGTGCTCTGACTGCTGGCAAGGAAGAAAACCACAACTTTGGATGCAAGACTTCTGCTGTCTCCAGGCAAAGCAGAGCAAGCAACTGGAAATGCAGGTGCCTGTGCAGATGAGAGGAACACAATAGCTGCTGTGCTGAGCCAGGAGCTCCCCGCAGCACACAAAATCATGATCTCGGGTCAGTTCTGGTGGACATTGGGAGACTCAGTGCTGCTCCAGGTCTGTTCCTTTGCACCCGGGCTGGGAGCAAGAGCAGAACCCAGGGGTGTCAGTGTCAGGAGAGGAGGGCACCCCACATGTGCCAGCCAGGCCCCAGAGAGCTGCGAGCCACCTGAGAATTCTCCAGATGGGATGCTGGAGGGGCAGCAGGTCCAGCTCCACCATTGCCAGAGCTCAGGACACACCTTGGTGTTTGGGGCTGAGCCTCTGCTCAAATGCATTCCACACTCCTGCGTCGTTTCCCCTACAATGCTGAACACCTCAGACCAGGTGTCTGCCAGAGCCTTCAACCATGAAATTATATGGCTCTACCTTGACCTTAGATTTTCCACAGTGACCATCTCCTGCAGAATACACTCTGCAGCTTGGGGGCATTTCTCTGCATCAGCCAACAAAAATTACAGCCTCAAAATTTGGATCTCTGCTAATTCACTAGGATGCCTCCCCAGTTTCCAGAGCAGCCTCAGCACAAGGCCAGGAGCTGGCTTGCTGCAGCAAGGGCTCCAGAAAGGGCCCTCTCCTGCCTCAGCACCTCAGGGAATGCTGCAGCATCATGCTGACCATGCACGTGGCCCCGGATGGCTCCAGTGAAGGCTGATCCCAACTGCACTTGCTCCCAGTTCACACCAGTATCCCTCCAGCTAAATATGTGTCTCTTCCTCCCACTGTGCCTGTAGAAACAGGCACCACCTACAAGGATCCAGGGACTTCTATTTGCCCAACTTCTTCCAGAGGATTTAAGAGATATTCATCTCAAAACTGAAAAAATCCCTAACGTGGTGTGCTGCAGAGCAGGAGGCAGAGAGAACCCAGAGTCCTGGGCAGGGACTGGGCTCAGGAGGGCTGCACAAAGCTCCCAGGGCACCGTCAGCTGGGAAGCAAACTGCACCCCACAGGATGCTCCTCTGTGCCAGAAAACTGACACCTTTTCACCAGCTGGGGGGAGAAGGGACAAGACAGACCCCCAGTCCCCCACCCAGGCAGGGGAGCCTTAAAAGCAATGCCCTGGTTCTCTGGGGAGGGGAGAAGCCCCTTGCTTTTCTCAGCACTCTCAGGCTGCTCCAGCAATTGAGAGGCATCTGATCTTCCAGGAGTCTGATCGAGTGAGAATGCCAGTGTCATTGCCAAGTTAATTAGAAAAACTCAAATGGAGCTTTAAACATTTTTATAATACATTTGGGTCTTTTTGGCAGGATTATTGCAATCTTTTGGGTTTCCATTTCCCATTAAAGCACTCTCAGTAGTGCACATATAAAAGCCATGTGATCTTGGCTCCTTACTGCCTTTTTTCCCTTTTCTACCCCCCTTTTTTGGGGGTAAGATTTATTAAATATTTTAATCAGTTAAATTCTGGCAGCTTAAACATTTTCTTTAATAGCCTTGTTAAATGTGGATTAGATTTAAAATCCATGCCTCTGAACTCTGAAGCAGCAGTATTTATATGCAATGTTAAAATAAATTAAAAGCTTTACAAAGCAGTAATTACTCCTTTGCTGCAGGAGGAGGAGAGATTGACTTTCTAGGTTATTTTTAGGCAAGTTTACCAGTCTCACTGTTCCAGACAATACTACACAAGCATCATTTACTCCTCCTGAAGGATTCCCTTCGAGGAGTGCCAAGATGTGGCATGTGTTAGATGCAAAGCCCACACCACCAGCTCTGGTTTGGTTTTGTGCCCCCAGAAGCAGCCAGCAGCCGTGGCAGGATGCTGCTCCTGTGAGCACCCTTGCAGCAGCACTCTGTTCTCCCAGGTGAGTGTGCCCAGCACGGCAGGAGCAGCCCAGCAGCACGTCAAAGGGGCCCCCCTTGGTGTCCCCCTTTCTCAGCCGAGCCAGCAGCCCCTCGCAGCCCCCAGCTGCTCCCATCAGAGGGCCCAAGCTGTCCCCTGGCTGGGGCAGCCCCTGCGCCTCAGCCTCCTGGTAATGACAGTTCTAAGGCTTTTGCTGTGGGTGATGTGTGCCCTGACCATCACCACAGCTGCATGCTGTGCTTGCAGAGCACAGAGACCTGGTTGAGTATTACCTGAAGTTCAGAAAAACCTCCCTGTGCCATTAAGAAAAGCTAAAGCAGAAGGGAAGTTGCTGGCCCCTGTTTTCCCTTCGTTCTCCCTCCCTGCCCCAGCAGCAATTGCCCCCGGGCTGGGGCTGGGACAGACCCTGTGCATGCAGAAGCTGCCAGGGAAGGCAGCACACTCTTGTGGCAGGGCCAGCATCCATCTGTCTCTCTCACAAGGGCAGCGAGGGTAAGCAGGGATTTACAGAACATGCTGCTGACAGCAGCTTGGGCGGGCAGGAGCAGAGCAGCACCTCAGGAAACAGCACGGGGCAGCAGCCACTGAACAGGACACACGTGGGCACCACAAAGGCAAAGCCACATGGAGGGCAGGGTGGCCTGACCACCCCTCACATCTTCGGGAGCAGCTGCCTGGGCTCCTGGGGGTGGGCTGGCTCAGGGCAGGGTGTCCTGCTGGACAGGGACAGGTGACAGGACAGGACAGGGTGAGCCCCACGCTCAAGGTGTGTCTCAGAGGTGCCCAAGTCAGCAAGGCTATTCTGGAGAAGGTGGGATTGCCCCTCTGGACAGTCTGGAAGGCGGCTGGGGGGTCCAAGGGTTCCCAGGGGTACCCAGAGGAAAGGTGCCAGGCTTGCAGGCAGCACCCTGAACTCTGGGAAGCAAAACATGTGTGAGGGAGGGAGAGTTCCCCAAGCAGTGCTGGAGGGCTGAGCTTGCCCTCACCTGCACGAGAGCACAGAGGAGCCCACACACAGCCCTGCCTGGGCAGCACTGAAAGCCCTCAGCATGTGTTGTTGGAAGGATGAGCTTTGCTGAATATTTCTGAGGAAGAGAAGGTACCTTTGGGAGCCTTACCTGGGTTTTAATGAAGCTTTTTGCCATTGAATGTAAGTCAATTTTCTTGGAGTGATTACCCTATCTCTGGAGAGTATTGTAGGAATAGGTAAGAACTAGAGAGGGACAGGAGTAATATCAAGGACTAGAACAATTCTCAAGTAAGGAGAGACAGAAAAACAAGGTAGAAACAGAATGAATAAATAATAAATGGTCTTCAAGAGACAGTCTGGGAGCTCCTCTTATCCCACTCTCATAAAACAGACGAAATATGATGTTGAATTAAAAGGTGGAATAAAAGGTAAACACTTTCCTCTGTGAGCTGTAACAAGTGCACGGGGCTCAGCACTGTAAGGGGCTCAGCTGTAACAAGTGCACGGGGCTCAGCACTGTAAGGGGCTCAGCTGTAACAAGTGCATGGTCCCAGCACTCGCCAGGGAGCTCAGCTCTGCCTCACAAGCTTCGGCTCTGGGGTGCAGAGAAAGAGCCTGGGATCTGCTGGTGGCTTTGGTCCGGGTGGCTCCCTCCTGCAGCAGAGGCATCTCCCTGAGCTGATGAGAAACTCAGGGATGGGGTTTTCAGGCTGAGGTCCCTGCAGCTGGATGATGTGTGGGAAGGATACTCTGCCAATGCTGCGCTCCCGCCCGGGGTGCCAGCTTCCATCCTCTGGACCTGCAGCTGGTCCTGCAGGGACTGTCCCGAAGCCACAGGTAAAACACGGGAGCCAACAGATTGAAGAAGTGCTCAGGCAGGAAGAGACCATGAGCAGACTCCTCCTGCCTCAGCCAGCCTGTGAAGCTGGCTCCTGGGGACGGACTTCAGGGAACAGAAACTCCTCTCAGTTCCGCACCAGAGAATGAAGACTTTCTCCTTTTAAAATTCATAAAACAACCCAGACTGTAAGCTACAAACTGCGGAGCTCCTATTTACATATATCACTGCAAGAACCACAGTGCTGGTTATGAATTATTTAGCATGATGCACTCTCACACCAGCCCTGCTTGCCCCGTGGCCTCCTCTCAATGAGGCCTTTGCAGCACAGGGGTCAGTAATAACAGGTCACTTAACTGTAAATAAAAGTGACACTGGGAGATATGCTGGAGTACTTATTTGTGCTGTTGCATTACTGTAAAACTGTGTTCATGGAGATCAGCTCCTCACATGTTTATTGTCGTGCGAAAAATGTGTTTAGCAAAATGCACCTGACACAGGTGCTGCCCAGCAGGGGTGGCTGTTCCGTGCTGCCCTGGCTGGGCTCTGAGCTGCTGTGCCCTGGGAGCTGGGGCAGCTCGGGGCTGCTCACCCTGCCCAGGCCAGCACAGCACTGCATCCAGGACAGGCACCACGCAGGCACGGGAGAGCTGCCAGGAGCAGCTACTAAAATGAAACATTTTGGGGCAAAGAAGCAAATTTGCTGACAGTGAGTTTGGCATGTCAATTTAATTGTCTTTCAAAAGGACAGCTTTTTAAGGAGTTTTGGTGCTTGTCCCCCTGATGTCTTTAATGTTCTTAAAAAGAACAAATTCAGTAAGGATGTTAAGTTCTTCATTTTGGACCAAATTAAGCACTTCCCCATACAAAAAGGCTGCCCTTTGTTCTGTGTTTTATGGTACTCTCTGCTTTGTAGAAGTTTTTGAAAAGTCATTTAATGTCAAGGTAATGTTTCTGGGCTTTTTGAGCTGCAAGCAAATAGAAAAATACGGTTTTTACTTCCGAGGAAGTCAATCAGGCTTTTACTTGCCCAGGAAGCTCTTTCCCACCTGGCAGCTCCTCCTCCCCTCTCTGCCTGGCACCCTCCCTCTACCCCATGTGGCAATCCCCCAGCTCAGTTGCTCTGCAGCTTGCTCCCACTACCTGACACAGGGCCCTGGCCCTGGGGGACAGAGGGGACCCTGTGCCCTTCAGCCAGGCAAGGATCACACCGGCCTTGGTCTGCAACAGTCCACAAATTCACTTGCCATCAGTGGGACCAGCCTGCAGCAAAAATTAAACTGCTGCCTAGCAGAGCTCCACTGTCGGTGGGTGATGCTCCTGGGACCATCCTCGGTGTGAGGGGATGGAGAGGAGCAGGGGTGAGGGTCCTCAATGCCCAGCATGTCCCTGTAGAGATGTACCCCTGGTCCTGTGTCCCCTGAGGATGCAACCAGCCCAGACTTGCTTTTCTCTGTGCCTTTGCAAAAGGTCTTAATCCCAGATCCCATGGAGGGGCAGCAGCAGCATCTCCCTCCAGAATGCCAGGGCTGGCTGCTGCCTCCCTCCCTGGCCTGGCAGGACAGGGCAGCGGGGCTGGGGGCTGCCCCACCACTGTGGGACAGGGCTGGGATCCCTCACATCCAGCAGCAGCAGCAGCCCCTTCCCAGTGCTCAGTATGGCTTTTCCCAGGAACTGTTATTAGCTCAGTGTGGGAGGTGATAATAACAAGCCATTAATGGGAATCTGTTTGAGTGCCACTGTGTGGCAAGATCGTAAATTAATGGTCATTTCATTTATTGTCATTTTACCCATAACAAGATGCTGATTTTCCTCCTGGGACAATGAAATTGATCTGTAAGAACCATAAATCCTCCCCCGTGGTGTGGCTGGAGCAAGGTGTTGGATTAACAGGCTAATGGCAGAGACGTGAAAGCTCATGAATCACGTGGCAGCAGGAGGAGAGGGCAGCTGTGCTGGCATCACACTGGCTCCTGTGCCAGAGCTCTCTGCAGGCTGACAGCCAGGTATTTCAGGCATCAGATCAAGAAGATCCAAATATCCCTCGGTGGCTTGTATTTTCTGTTAATGGAAAATTTTTAAAGGCAAACCAAAATGGTGCAGGACACCTCGTGCCTTCACCCCATCAGGGGTGTCCCCGACACATGCTGCCTGCACACCAGCAGCTCAGGATCAGCCAGGAAGAGGATTGATGGCCTCTGTAGCCTTTGCCTGGAGCATAAAAAGAACCACATTGAAAATTTATAGCACGCATTGAGCTGAAACGCTTCCTTTGCTTTGTGTTCCCTGCTGCTCCCAGGATCCCCAGGCAAGCACCTTTACTCAGTGGACAAGTCTGGCTTCACAATAGTGACTCCTGGGAATAAAAATTAAGAAGAGAAAGTTTCTCATAATCAAGTCTTTAAAGGGAGAAGGCATTGGGGCTGTTCGGGTGTGAGTGCCCTGCCCATCGTGCTGCAGCAGCAGGGGCAGGGACGCGCAGCTCGCCCCGTGCCTGTCCCTGCTCGGCTGCTCAGTGAGCAGCCACTGTCCCGGTCACACTGCTGGGACACACTGCTCACACCCCTCGAGTGCTCTAACCACCTGATGCCTGTTGGAGCCCTCGCTCCTTACCCTGTCCCTTTCCTCGTCTTGCTCTCCCCTTCACAAAATGAGGCACCCTTGCCGGGCTCAGGGCAGGATGTGGCACCGGGGCTGGCTGGGCAGAGCTCCCTACCCAGAGGGACCCTTCAGCAGAGAAAGACAGTGGGGAACACACCCCTGGGACCCTCTGCTGCTCCCAGGAGCCCTCTGCAAACCCTCACCTCCTGCAGAAAGGGGTTTAGAAGGCCTAACAGTTATGTGGACTTTCTCCTTGTGTAATTCAGCAGAGATATAATTTTAAATATAGCTATTTTTCTCACTCAGATATGAGAAATATTAACTGGCCAAACTTTGCTGTGGCTGTCACCATCCTTTTAGCAGTGTGATTGCCAGCAGGGATTTATTGTTCTCCCCATACCTGGGTTATTTGAGTTTTGCTTTGCTGCAGGGCCAGGGCAACAATAAATTTCCCTCTCCTCTGGAACATGCTCTAACCTCTCATTTTCTAATAAAGTGTTAAACCTTGGAGCAGCCACACTGGCCTGGTGCTGGAGAGGAGTTCCAGCTAAGCCAAGGAACTGCCTGTTGTGGGCAGGAGGGCACCCTTGGGGGCCAGGATGCCTCTTCCCACAGTGGCTGTCCTGAATTCTGGCTTCCTTTCCCTGGGAGAGCCCCCTGCCCAAGCAGAGGCTGTGTCCTGCCTCTCCCTAGCAGCCGCACCCAGCAGAGTGGCTGAAGCATCAAGGGAGGGTGGCAGGAGAGCCCACCAGGACAGTGGCAAAAGGGAGCAGCTCAGGAGATCCCCCCCACAAACGGCATGTCCCCAGTGCAGCCCCCTGCCCCTCCAGCCCACAGCAGCCCAGACCTCTGCCAGTGGTGGAGGGACAGCGAGAGCTGCTGGCACCACTGAGCTCATCACCAGCGCTGGGTTTAGGCTGGTAAGGGGGTCCCAGCCAGCAGTGTACCTCCCCCCACCATTCCAGCCCTTCCTGCTCCTGCAGGGCTGCAGGAGGGGCTGATGGGGCAGGAAGGAGGATGGCTGGGTGGGTGGTGCATCTGCTGCTGGTCTGTTACAGAGCCAGAGGTGCCTGCAGCGCCAGGTTCCACTGGCTGAGCTGGTTGGTGAGCTATGGCAAGGAGCCGTGTTGTGGAGATATGGTTTTTCCAATATATTCTGTTTGGATTGGCAGTTGGTCTCACTCTTTCTCAACTGACTGATAAAGCACTAGACAGGGGATTAGTCCTCTTGGAAGCTAAAGAAAGAGGTAATTTGGGTTGTTTATAGCCTGCAGGGGTAGAATCAAAATGTACAATACTGAGAGAGTCAAACTTTTACAGCGTATGGCAGAGCCATAACTCAGAGCAAGTATCACACATTACAGTCCTGTGAAATGCATTCCCGTGACAAAAGGCTGGAAAGGCAGAAAGAATGAGAGGAATTAATCTGTTCTTGGGACAAATATTGTAATGAAGACAGGAAATGCCAAGAAAACTACTCCCACCCGGTTCAGTGCTGGTATTAGAGTGTTCAGCCCAGAAGTCCTGGCCCTGTGCTTTGGGCAGCATTGGAAACAGAGGGTTCCCCTCTGCACCAGCATCTCTGCAGTGTGGGCAGAGGGGAACCCTAGCCTGACCTTGGCTTTTCTGCACTAAAGGAGTAACAGCTTTCCCTCAACTGGGTTTTGCTGGATTTCCATAGCTATTAAATCTAATTGCTGAGATAGAGTTATAAAATTATAATTTTAACCATGCAATTTAGATGGAGTAACCGGTCGCCTATTTTTGTGATTATCCCTGATTATTAAATGAACAGCTGCCTCCAAATATGTTTGCAACAAACTAATTCAATGAGTGCATGTGCCTGAATATTCATGGCCCTTATTCGCAGCACAGACTTTTTCACTGTGACTTTAAAAGTTAATTTATCCTGGCAATTTAAATAAATCCACTTCCATCAGCCCTGGTTCAAGCCCCAGACTCTGACAGTGAGTTTGGCAGCGAGGAAGGTGTCCCAGCCCCTGCCTCAGCGGCCGCTCGCACACACACCAGCCCAGTGTCAATTCCAGGCTTCTCCCGTGTCTTGTTTGCGGGTTTGACAACTCTTCTCTGCACAGAACTAACACAGTGTGACACTCCACAGTCTGTTTGGTTTAGCTTTTCCACTAAAATTTGCAACCGTGCCAAGCAGTGAGGAAATAACCCGCCCTCCCCAAGCACTGCAGTATGGGTACAGCAGGACAGCCAGCCGGGGGCTGCCCGCTGCCGGGCCACTAGCACTCATCCTGCTAGCAGAATTTAATTTTCCTCCTCGCAAAGGAGGTGCCTTGCATTGCCACCAGCCAGAGTGAGGGCCAGGAGCATCCCAGGTAGCCAGGACTGTTTGCAGCCTGCAGTGGCCCAGGGTGGCTGTGCAGCAGCCCCGGGGCACGGCGCCCCAACACTGGGGGCAGAGGCAGGCAATGGGACACGGTGCCAGTGCCCTTTGGCACCTGGCCGCTCTGGCCATCTCCTGTGGCCTCTCGGGGGCAGACAGCACAGACTGGGGCACAGCTGTGTCAGGGTCTGGCTCCCCGTGGGATAAATGCTACTGTCCTCAGCCTGGCCTGCAAGAACACTAAATGGATTTCTTGGCCTTAAATCTCTGTGCACTCTTCAGAGCAAGCTGCAGTGCTTCTGACCACAGGAGCATTTTAATAATAGCCACAGCATGAGACAGACTGCTTAGAAACCTGAAGGTACTGCCTGAGTGCCCAAGAACTGTTATTTCATCTGATGCTGTTTGTATCACGAAGCTCTGGAATTCCCCCTGGGTCTTCCAGCCACAGTGGCAGCATGCAGCCTCTGGACCCCAGCAGAAACCTCCTGCACTTGGGAATGTGCTAAGCTTTACATACTTACTGGAGAGAAACAGCAGCTGTTCAGGAGGCAAGCTCAGCTCCCAGGACACAGTTCTGAGGTGCCTATTAGGCAAATGCTGGCAGCACATGCCTGGGTTCTCCAGGCAATCCATCCATCCTGCCCCTGTGGAAGATCAGCAGCCACTCCACTGGAACAGGCACGCACCAGCCTGGAACGCCAAGCCTAGTTGGGGCAGTGACTTGTGCAACCTCTGAGTGCAACACCTTCCTCACATCCTCACTGACATGTCCTTTGGCAAGCAACCACCTTAAAAAAAAAGGTCTGCTTAAAGCTTTTATTAAAAATCCAACAAAAAAAAAAAAAAAAAAAAAAAAGAAGAAGAAAAATCTGTTAAAGCATTTGAAATGTAAAGTAGGGCTTTCATTTCAACAGCATCCCTGCTGCCTTTTGTCTCTTCCTGTACAGAGGTTTCACAATAAGAGCCACAGTTTGACAGATGTTCAGATAATATTAAAGAGGGCAACATCTGATTGTGGGGGAAAAGAAACAGTTCAGATGAGCCAGGCCAGAGCTGTTGGACTGTGACTGGCTCTTCTGCAGAACCAGACACCCGTAGGAAGGAGGGCTCAGAGGGGCCTGGCAGCCCCTGCTAGAGAGAGGAGCCCATTCCGCAGCCTTCCCAGCTCCTGGAGCCCTGCATGTCCTCCCAGGGGACATCCCTCCATCAGTGTGTCCTGGGTCCCCCAGGTACAGGGTCTGGGTCTGGCTGGGGGTCCCCCAGCTCTGCAGTTCCCATGGCTCTGGCAGTGCTGTCTCCCCAGCTGTTCTGAGGGTGCCTGTCCCTGGGTGCTGAGGCTGCATCCCTTGGGCTGTTTGCCATGGGTGGGCACAGGGACAGGCATCTGCTCCAAGAGATTGCCCTGTTGCTAGGCTCTGCTTGTCCCAGGCATCACCCGGGACAAGGAAACTTCCAAAGATCCACATGGAAACTCACCCCTGTGTGCCAGTCCTGTTGGGAGAAACAAAACTTCTCCTCAGCCCCTGCATGGCTGCTCTCGCCCTGTGTCCCTGCTCTGTGGGGTTGTAGCCACGGGCAGGGCAGCAGCAGGCCCTGCCCTGGCACCAGGGGCTTTGGGTCCCTGCCCTGGGAGAGAGGTTTGGCAGGGATGCCTCTCTCTTGCAGCTGGGGAGGCAGGAACAGGCATCAAGGAATGCTCCTGCTGTTCTAACAAGGAACAATAGATTAAAAAGCTAGTTAAAAATTCATCCAGGAGAGGCAGAGTTTCCCAAGCATATCAGAGTTAATATTTATAAAGGGGATTGTTGCTCAGTCTCAATTATCCTAAAAGCTTGGTACTACTGATGCATTGGAGAAACCACGAACACAGACTTGTCAAGGGAAAACCATTCCCTGTGACCGCTAACAAAATGCAATCAGATCTACAGCATGTGGAGCCAATTGATTTTCAACAAGACCTACAATGTAAACAAATGATTGATTCTCAGCGCTTTCATTTCTGAGCAAGCAGCCAGACACCTCTCCAGCTCCTGGTGCAGGTGAGGCTGGAGCTAAACACGACTGCAGTGGGGCAGCTGCAGCACTTTCATCACCAGAGAACAGCAGGAGCTTTGATTTTTGTTTCCCCGGCCCCTTAAGCAGACACTAAATAATGAACAATTCCTCATGTAAGCAGCCCCTGATCATGTGAAATCCTTCTGCTGCCAGTGGTCATGTCAGACCACATTCTGCCTTCAACGGGAGCCAGGAGTTTTATATTGCTTTTGCATTTTGCTTCCTCTGATGTTTCCAGTTTTGCTGTGATTTACTCAAGGCAGATGAGACAGGAATATCTCCAGGAGCTTTTTCACTGCTTTGTCAGTGGCTGCAGCAGTGCGCTGGTGTGTGCCTGTGCCAGCCGTGCAGAGGCTGCCCAGACTGCTCCCCTCTCCCTGTGAAACCAATAAGCCATACTCCACTGCACAGTGGCTGCTGGACCATGCCCCTGGGTATGTCAAATTAAACCTCACCCGGCACGGGCAGACTGCCAATGTCAGCACCTGTCCCTGGGCAGGGGTGGGCCCCGGGAGCTGGGGCTGCAGCTGCCTGAGCTGCACCCAACCCCAGCAGTGGAGCCACAGCACCCCAGGGTGTCAACCACTGGCACATCTCCTTTCCCCCCTCACTCACGCCCCTGGCTGCCCCCTCCAAACTGTTTTGGTGCCACGGAGGCACCAGTGTGGGGCGTCCACGTGCTCCCCACCCTCCAAGCCCTGCTGGAATGCTGTTAGGATTACTGATGGAGTAACGGAGGGGAAAAGTCACATTTCCATGAACTGTGATAATTATTGCAGCAATAGGTATAAAACTGCATTTCCAGAGCTCTACGACCTGCCTGTTTCTGCCTCGTGTGCAGAGTGATGAGCTGTCTGGTGCTTCTGCAGCACAGAGTTCCGAGGGTCCCCGGGAAGGAGGAGCCACTGCCCCGTTCCCAGAGCCCCGGGAACAAGGGCCTGGAGCTCTGCTCTCCCAGAGGAGCCAGCCACCTTACACCAGCAGCAGGGAGCTGCCCTCGGGGCTGGGGCCTGTAGACAGCCACGGCTGGGTGTGCAGCTCCTTCGCTGCAGAGCGGGAGCAGTGTGGGGCTGCTGCCTTGCATGTCCCTCTTGGGCTGCAGCTGCCCTCTGCCCACAGAGCCGGGTCCTTCCCAGAAACAGCCTCCTCTTTCCAGACCTCTCTGGGCTGCGGGGTTCCCCAGTGGCCACCCCGGTGTGCATGGGATGGGATGCACGCTGTGGGGAGGCTGGTGGCACCTGTGGCACGCCAGGCACAGTGCCTGCTCCTGCTGCCAGGGGCTGGCACCATTCCCTGTCAGTGGGTGCAAGTTCTCCCTAAAACACAAACAAAGAAGGAGGCTTGCGTGGGCACTGGCAGATTCCTGCGCGTAGAGGGACTCCAACAGGGCCAGGAGTGTTCCTGTTTAAAATTAAAATGGTCTTTTCAAAGCAAATTAAAACTCGTGAGAGCAACCACGAACATCTGTGATCTCCTCACAAAGGCCTTCCTGGCTATTTTAGAAATTACCCTGTGCCCATTATAGTATCAGCATAATACTGCCTCTTTATTTCAAGCTTGCAAGATATTTATTTTTTAAATAATTTTTACATAGTTCAAATGTGAATCACAAGCTGGTTTTTCTGCTTATGTATTAATTGCATGTGTGTGTCCAGTGCTAAGCCTTATTGCCATGTAATTTGTACAACGTAATTAACCATGTAGAAACCATATTACGTTGTGTTTGGAAGTGTTACATCCAGTTAATCTAATTGACTAATAACATGTTTTCATTTAGCAGCACGTACTGTATTTCCAGTGATTGAATTAATGTCATGTTAACGGCTGCTTTTTGCAACAACATTTGGCATAAATTGCATTAAAAATTGATGTTCGTACAAATGTATTTTGAATACAGCTCAGCATGTGGCCTGGGAAAACACTCCTGCTGTTTATAAAATCAGCTCCACTTATGAGTGCACTCCAAGGCACAGCACTGCTGCCCTGCCTGTGTGCTGGCACCCCCTGGACCACTGTCCCCCATCCAACCCCACATCTGAGCCACCCCAGCTGCGACACAGATTCCTCGGGCTGGCAGTGCCCAGGGTTACCCCTTTACTGCCTGGGCTCTTGTCATGGGTTTTAGAAGGACTCTGTTGATGAGATTGTGATGGGCAAGCTCCAGGCATGTGTTGGCAGAGGCAGACCCGCAGGCATCCCCTGCCATGCCCTCCGTGAGTGCCCAGGGCTGCACCTGGCCAGCCTGCCTGCCTGGCAGGCTGTGTGTCCCCCAGCAGCCACAGGGACAGCAGGACACGAGCTCGCAGCCACCTCCTGCCCTCCCGTCCGTGCTCACA
This sequence comes from Motacilla alba alba, assembly GCF_015832195.1. Classification (NCBI taxonomy): domain Eukaryota; kingdom Metazoa; phylum Chordata; class Aves; order Passeriformes; family Motacillidae; genus Motacilla; species Motacilla alba. The sequence continues at coordinate 16,323,027 of NC_052029.1, forward strand.
GGCGCTCCCCAGGGCGGTGGCTCGATGCACCTGTAGCCAGGAGACTCTCGCTCACCTGGATTTGCTGTGGGAAACAGCTGGAAGTGCAATGCCAGAGCAGTCTCCACAGCTGCTCCCTCTGGAGGGGCCAGGAGAATGGCCAGGGGCAAGGCCTGTCGTGCACAGCCAGGCCAGTGGTGTCCAAGTCTGCGGCCACAAGCCTAGTCGAGGAGCCCACGGCTCTCCCTGTTTCTCTTTGACAGATTAAAAATCATGATTTTTTTTAATTCTATACCCATCAGTGTATTCTGCTTCTGCTGGGATGGAGGGAGTTGGCTTAAGATACTTGTGAAAGCAAAGCTAAAAAGGAACAGGAAAATTGTTGGTTGTGGTGGCACTTGTCCAAAGCCAGGAAAGCAGGAAAACAAGGCACAGATACATTTGTGCTGATGGCAGCTTGATGTCTTGTTTCCTCACAGACATTTGCCATGCCATTGCAAAACCACATTTTCCCCACCTCTGGAGGGGCTGTAAAAAACACCACAAGTGGTCTGTGAGCCAGGGGGGGTTCACAGCTTTGTGGGGGAGAAAGTTTCCCTTCCTGGGTTTGCTGTCTTCTTTGCAGGCTATACAGGCTCCATTCTCCATCTCTCCTACAGTCGCTGCTGATCAGCTCCACGGGTGAGCCTCCTGGGCAGGGTGACTTGCTGGAGCCCCACTCCTGCTGCCAACTTGCAGCTGGAACCCTGCAGCACCCGCGTCCGTGTGGGAGCAGCCAGGAACCACCAGAGCTGCTGCCAGGGCAGCGGGTCCTGCAGGCCCTGCTGGGCTGGGAGAGGGCAGAAGGTGCAGAAGGCAGTGCTGAGTGGGACAGCACAGTGCAGCAGGGAACAGCCTTTGCCTCCCCGCACAGGGCAGCTGTGGGATGGAGTTCAGCCAGGAGTTCAGCATTCAGCCAGGAATGTTGCTCTCAGGAGCCCTCCCTGTGGGTTTCAAAGGCAAAACAGGGACTCAAGCTTCACCTTAGAATCAGGACAAAGAGGAGTGACAGCCTTGACTCATGGCAATGTACCTCACTGGACCCCAGTGTGTTATTGCATCCCACCAAAGACCTCTGAGAAACAAAACTGCAACCAGAAAGAAGCTTAAATCACAGAACCTCAGAGCAATTAAAAGTCATGTTCCTACAGAGCCATTAGCCCTGATTCTCACACTCTTTACATAGAAGCAGAACATAATAATAATTCCCAATTAAATTATGCTTCTCCAAGGTGCATTAACCACTTTTATCCATCCGATTAATTGGATGCATCTCTGCTGCATGGAGCAGTTACACTGCTCTAGAGGGAAAGCAGACAGTTAATAACACCTGCTGCTGTGGTGCTAATGTGGGAACACTCTGCTGCCAAACCCACAGGCACATTCACTGCAAACTGTCTACCCAAATACAGCTCTGTGGCTCCCTGCTCCTGTGCTGTCCTGCGCTCTGTTCACTCCTACAGCGTGACAAGGGGATGCACCAGTCCCTGGGCTTCACGCCAGCACTTGGATCTCGTGTTCCCTTCCTCCCAGGACATGGCACCTGGCGGTTCTGTGGAAAGTAGCAGCCTCTGTGAGGAAATTGCAGAGGGCCCAATTTGTGCAGGAGAGCTAGCCAGGACCCAGGGATGAGAGTTTAGTTACTTGAGAGGGATGTATGTTTCCATGCAAATTCTTTGGGCACCCAATTCTTCAGACTCCTGAGTGAGAAATGAAGGCAGATTCCTCGCATGCAGCAAAAGTGATGTTTGTGCAACACAGCAGCAGCAGCAGGGCAGGCTGTATCTGAAATACTGTGAATGGGGCACCCAGAATGTGTGGTGGCCTGAGTGTGTCTGCAGAGAACTTACAGACACGAGGGTAGTTGCACCTGGCATGGAGCCCCAAGATGCCTTCCCACAAAGAGGTAAGAAGAGATCTTTAAAAGAATTGTCTGCTGAACTTGGGGCTTTGTACATCAGGTCAGTATGGTTCCATGAGCCCTACCCCCTTCTCATTGCAGTTCCTCTGTGGGAGCAACCACTTGGACATCCCTTGGGGATTGAAGTAATTCTCCTGTGATAGGAGGCAGTGCAAGCATGGAAACAGCCAGGTGCACCCAGAGCAGGGCACACATGGACCCCAGGTAGTGACACTGGGGAACAGTGAAACTGGGTGGGCACTGGAACATCACCAGGGTCCCCAAACCAGAGACATGTTGAAATAAGCAGGGATGGGACAGAGACAGTCCAGATCTGAGAGGCAGAGGTCTTTTCTAGGAGGCCTGATGAGTCTCTGACCTGAGCTGGAGGGGAGGTGTTGGGATGGCAGAGGTGTGTGTGTGCATGCTCCCACGTGCCTGTGCCCACGCTGCAGGGACAGCAGCATTCCCACTCATTCTCTCTGCAGGCACGGATAACATACCCTCAGGAGCATGCAGTTATCAAAATGTTATAAATTGCTGCCTTTTAAATAGTGTGGTAATTTGCTAGTCCATTACAGGAGGAGTTGTAGGATACAAGGAGCACGCTATGAAAAATTAAGCCTTCTGCGTCACTGCTGACCTCCGCAGCTGAGGTGCTCTCAGAACTGCTCCATTATGTCAGCCTGCCCTGAGCAATTAGCCACCCATCAGCACTCGTCAGCGTGTCACCGTGCCTCAGAGGACAGCAGGCCTGGTAGTTCTCTTCCCCAAATCCTCCTCCAGGTTCCAGTGGCCCTGCATCACCCACCAGTCACCGGGAGCTGGTCCTGGCAAGCAACCACAGCGGCTCCATAGCCACCTCTCCTCTGCAATTAGTGCATTTGTATAGCCATCACTGGGAGCTGCACCACCTAATTTGAGCCCAGCAGTTTCATTCTCTAAATTCCTCAGACTCAGGAACAATCCTTTCTTGTGAGAAGCAGTGTTTTCGGGGGCAGTGCTGCTGCCCGGTGCTCTCCGTGCAGGAGGCAGCCTGCTCCAGCATGGCAGCACTGATGCTTCCCAACTGCACGTGTTGCTGTGGGGCTGGGATAGCTGTGCTCCCCACTCAGTGGCAAATTCAGCTGGACATTCAGCTCACCAGGAGAATTATGTTCATTATGACAATTTTGTGCAAGGCAAAGGGATATGTCTCCTGACCCATGTTTAATTTCTCAGCAAAAATCCCTCTGAAACTAAACTGCCCCTTCTTTTTATGTGCTTAGATATTTTCTCACAAGCTGCAGGTGAAATCCATGTCCTGGCACACACATAAAAGCAAATGCAGGAGGGATCTGTCCTGGCAATATACGCATCATCCCTGGAGATATATATTTTGTTGCTGGGGAGGAAATGAACAAACATCAATATATATACACCTTTCAGGACAAAAATAAACATGTGAACACAGGACATGCTACTCCCAGGCTTTCTGCCCAGAGCCAAGGTGACAACCAGGAGTTCAGAGGAAACTTGCATGCAAGTTACACTCAGCCAGCTCATTAAAAACACGTCTGGGAACCTCCAGTGCCCTGGGAACCCCAGAAGCAGTTTCTGATCCTATCACACAGAACACACGGGCTGCTAGAGCCATTCTGCTCTAGCAAAACCCTTCAGAACTGCAAACGCAAGAATGGGTGGCAACAGCACGGGGCCAGAGGCTGGCACAGCCCAGAGGGGACCCCTCCAGCCCCACTCACCGTGCCTGGGCACGCAGTGCACCCTCTCTCCTCCCAGGGATGAGCCAACACTTCCACCATGGGCGGCTGTCCTGGGCCCTGTTGTGCGGGACAGCTGTGAGCCAGGGCAGGACCGCCCTGGTTTGCATCCTCCACATCTCATTCCTCACAGGAACACCATCAGGGAGCTTTGTGGGATCGTGAATATGAATTGCTTTGACCTCACTTAGTCTGATATGGTAGAGTATTAAATCTCTATTTTTCAAGCATTAAGCCTGTGTAATAGAAGGATGCTGTGAGCAATTTGCAGTAAGATGAAGGGATATTACTGTCCTGGGAGACAGACAATCCAACCACATCCACAAATTGATAACAGAGATAGTGGCTTAGGTTCATGCTAGCTATTAATTAAGGGCATGTTTTATGTGGAAGACAATAGCAGCTTACACTGGCAGGTACTGGCTGGCCTCCTCTCCCCTGCGGTGAGCGGCGCTCCTGGAGCTGGAGCGCAGCCAGGTGGGTTCATACCTTGCTGAACCACAGTTCACATGTGTACATTTGAATTTTTGACAGGCAAAATTAATTTCTCAAGCCTTTTGCATTCGCAGCTCCAAGAGCAGCTGTTCTGGCTGAGGAGCAGTCGGCAGCTGCTGGAGCTGTGCCACCAGAGGCAGCGTGCTGGCCCTCCTTCCAGGGACACTCAAAGGCTTGGCCAGCCCGAAGAACCAGGGTGCTGAGAGCTCTCACATCTCGGCTGCTAATGAGCACTAACCATGTCCCAAGCTCTTCCTCTGCCCCCAGAACTCACTGCCTCGTTAGCTGGCTGATCCGCAGCTCTTAGCAAAGAAATCCAATACCAGGTTTCACTCCTCTTGTCTTGGCTGTGGCAGCATCCCACTCAGCTGTCACCCCTCTCCCACTTGGTGCTCTCAGCAGGCCGGTGCTTCCTAGCCCCTGTGGCAGGACTCTCATCTCACATCCACTGCTTAACTTAGGATGATTACACAGCCACTAATTTTGTCCAAATTACCAACTGAGTATTATTCTTTTACAATAATTCTTTGCTCCTTGTCCTAGAATTTAGCAGCAAGCCTGCAACATGCCCTGACAGCTGACCCCCGTGCTGGCACAGAAGACCCACCGTGGCTTCAGCTTTGCTGAACAAACCCTCTCCCTAGCCTCAGACAGGTTCCCTGAGCAGGGCAAGCCCATGCAGGGACATTTGCCCTTGGGAGTTCACAGCTCCCCACGGCACAAGGTGAAACATTACAGAGGGCAAGAACCAAGAGACCCCCTACCAGTATCCCTGAAGCCTGTCCAGCTGATGGAGCCAAGGTACATGGCAGATCCAGAACACCAGAAGTGCCACAGTGTCCAAGTGCTCTTCTGGAGAAGGTCTTCCCAGCAGGATGCTGCAAAGCCGAACAGGGCAGGTCAGCCATGGAAAAACACACAGATAAACCAGGGGGCTGGTCTGGGGAGACAGAAGAGGTTTGTTTTTGTCAGATGGGACTAGAGAACAGCTGGATAATTGATGAGGTAGCAAGGACAGGAGATGGCTCCAGGCTCCTGCCACCACATTAGAGCCCCCTTCTGGAAAACTGTGTTCAGAGATGGGGGCACCTCTTGGCAGGAAGCAGCGACCCTTATAGCGATGGCAGCTCCCTTCAGGCTCTCCTGATGAAGTGTCTCCTGGACACTGGTTCCCGAGACATCTGTCAGACCTAGGGTATGTCCATGAGCTGGACAGAAGCAGACCTGCTGAGGCATCCCCAGCTGAGCAGAGCAAGCACAGGCAGGCAGGGACCTGGGTAGGGGCTGTTGGAGTGGGGTATGCTGGTCAGCGGTGAGAAATGGAAAAATTAACAAAACAAAGGGAAAGAAGGACAAGTTGGAAGTCAGGCCGCTGAGGATGGAAGGAACAGCCCTCATAGTGGGAGAGTGCACAGCTGCAGACCTATCTGGCCACAGGTTCTCTTTTAAATGCTCAATGCAAATGTCCTTATGAAGCCAGAACATGTCCCGGGCTGAAATGACCCTCCACCCAGCAAGCGTGACACACCTGGCACCTGTAGCCACATCCCCACGCTCTCTGGAGCCAACATCTGCACCACACCCAGCATCCCAGGCTGCCTGCTGCAACCCAGCTGCATGTCTGATCTTGGGTGAGAAATTTCTCTTTATACCAGGCTGTCTATTCAAGTCATAAAAATAGGCTTTTTTTCCTTCTGTAAGTGCAACACTTTTCATATTTTTACTTCCAGCTGTCTAGATAGTATTTCACTTTTTTCATTTCTAGTACTCGCTCTCAGTTATTTAATGTGAATTTCTAGGGCATGGTGCCCTTAGCAGACATCAGAGCAATATAACACAAGAAATCAGATATACACTGTTCTAGGAGAAGGCAGGAACAAAAAGACAAACTAGGCTCTTAATACATATGGTGCTTTTGATTCATGGAATATAGAAAATTGTATTTGATTATATCTGTAATGGATCCTCATAACTTTAGATTAGGCTTATGCTGATGGCCCAACTAATGGACAGTTTATTGCGGGAATAGATTTCATCCTATCATATTTTTTCCTGGTATCAATTACTTGGAATGTTTAAATGTCTCATTTCTGTGGATGTTTATTGCTTAATTTTCCTTTCTAAGAAAAGCCTACACGCACACAATGCCCTGGTGCTCCTCTGCTAAGGGGCAAGGAACTACAGGGCTGTGCTCCTGAAGCCCAGAAACCCCCATCCCATCACCTCTGGCTGTGCAGGCTGGGAGAGCCACTCGGGAGGTTCACAGCTGCTGGCACCACTGTGACACTAAGCTGGGAGGGAACACAGCCAGAGTTCCCTTAGCAGACAGGTGCTGCTACTGGGAATAAATAATTAAATATTAAAATACGTATTAAATTAACCTGTCTCAAAAGCCAAAGGACTGTGTGGGATTGCTGCCACAAAGTCAACAGCAGAGCTGATGATAAGAGGTTGGAAGTAAAGATGGTTTGGTGGAGAGAATCTCATTTGCAGTCAACTGAAATGGTAATATTATTAATAACAACAACAGTAATAATAATTTCAATGAAAATTATTAAGTAATAATATTATGAAACTCTGAAGAGAAATGCTTGTTTCCTAGTAGAAAGTTTAGGAGGCTGTTGATGCACCAGAGATGTTACTTATTGATCCCAGAGCCAGAAGGCAAAGAGAATGGTGGATTTTTAATTTTTTTTTCACTTTGCCTAGCTGTAATCACACCTGAAATCCTATAAAAAAAAAAAAAAAGAAACAAAACAAACTGAAACAAACAAACAAAAACCCCCAAAGAAATATACAACCCTTCAAAACATAAAAAACTTCTAAGCAAAGAACAGTAACAAATATCCCAAACTACCAAAAAAACCCTCAACAAACCAAATAACAACTACGAAAACACAAACAAACAAACAACCCCCCCCAAAAAAACCCCTCCAAACCCTAACAAAACAAACTTGCAGAGAAATATACCACCTTCGTCCCACTTTAAATACAGCTGTTTGACGCCAGTGATATCAGGATGATCTCTGCCATTTCCACAAGTGTGCCTTGCTTCACTCCAGAATTGATGCCTGCCCGCCACAGCAGGGCCACGAGGTTGATCTCCCTGAAGAGCAGCAATCCCAGATCAGGAACAGACACCGAGCATCACGGGCGTCTGTCCGGGCCATTGGCATTGCAGGGAGCACAAGCTGCACATCCCAAAGTGTGCCCAGCAATGGGAATTTTTACTTTTTGTAACCTTTAGCTGAACTCTTCCATTTGCCCTGCAGGCTGAGAGGGTGCTGGGGCTCTTCTGTCCCAGTGTGTTTTGCTGCCACAGCCCTTGTTTCCTGGGGAAGAAAGAGCCTGGCAGCAGGGACACACGATGGCCCTGCCGAGAGGGACACGGGGGCAGCTGGCAGCAGCAAGAGGCAATTCCTGCTGTCAGACATTTAAACATTCCAAGAGGCAATTCCTGCTGTCAGACATTTAAACATTCCAAGAGGCAATTCCTGCTGCCAGACATTTAAACATTCCAAGAGGCAATTCTTGCTGTCAGGGGATCTCTGCACCCTGCTCCTGCCTGCTCCTGGAGCCTTTTCCCCCATGCTCAGTGGAAGCCCCAGCCTGATTTGCAGCCCCCCACACAGAGCCAGCCTGAGCACGCAGGCTGTTCAAGGACACGGGGAAGGGAGGGGACATGGCCTGGGGACAGTCCCCCACTGGGCTGCCAAGCCACCTCAGCTCGCCCGGGCGCGCTCATTCACATACAGGTGGCATGTTATTGCCACTTCAAGAAGAGAGCTGGCTCCACTTATTTTTTTTCATTAAAATGCAAATTAATTTAATAAAAAGTGGAATTGTAAATTAATGAAGCGCTTTAAAATTCTACATAATACAAGGCTAATACTTACTCTATAGTATTTCCTCCAGTTAATACCACTACTAACTCCCCTGAGTGGCACCAGCTCCACTGGTCTCACTGACTGAGAGGGGGTCAGAGCTTGCAGAAACGGGCACAGTGCCTTCATCCCCTGGCCCAGCTGCTGGGGCAGTTCCCAGGCATCTCACCCTGCAGTACCTGCCTGCACCCTCAGGGCCAAGGCACTCGAGAGCAGAGACGCTTTCTTTCCCCTCTAAATAGCAATGGATCCCTGTAATTTTTCTGCAGCCCAACAGCTCACACGCAGATGGAAGGGGCTGCTGCCCAAAGCAGCCCCAGGGATGAGCAGCCCTCCCAGCAGGGTCAGCTGTAAACACGGTCAGGGCTGCCTCGGGTGCTGAGCTCCCACGGAAACTTTAGGCACATTTGAACTTAAGAGAGACTGTGGATCCACATAGGGGTTTTTGTTTTTTTTTACTCCAATACAAAAAGCCAGGCTTGGGCATTGACTCCAAAGCCAGCCCAGTCTGGGGGTTGCTCTGCACGCAGGGCTGCAGCCAGGCAGCCCCACTGTGCTGCTGTTGCCCTCCACCATGAGCTGCTGCACGGATCCCCCACATCTGGCCGGGCTCTCAGCAACCCCTCCATCCCCAGCAGTGCTGCCCCTTCACTGCAGGAGAGAGCAGAGAGACAGGAGAAGGCACCCAGGCAAGGCTGGCAGGGGCGATTACTGCTCAGGAGCACCTGCCTGCAGGGCAAACCTGGCTCAAGAAAACATTGCCTTGAACAAGGTGCAAGGCTTGTTCTCTACATCTTCCCTTTCTAACATCTACTTGCATGGAAACACTGCAGGAGATCCATCCTTAGAAAATGCATCCTTAAACTACAACCAGAGAAGCACACTAGGAAAATATTGGGCATTTCCAACAGCTATTTCCAACAGGAAAATATTGGGCATTTCCAACAGGTATTTCCAACAGGATCTATCCCTCCTGACTTGTCTGAGATTATCACCTTCTGCTATTTTTATAGCAAAAGGAAAGACGAGGCAATTCTGAGAATAATTCAATTCATCCCTGAAGTAAGCATCTCAAGTAGGTCGGTAAAACAGCAAAAACCTGCCCTTCCCTCTCTGCTGGTGATGAAGTGTTCAGACAGAATACTCCAGGAGATGTGGCACTGCTACATCCAGAGCTGGGCAACAGGAGTCCTTCCTCTCACCTGTCCTGGTGGGACCCCGCTCACCTCCCAGCAGAGCCCGTGGCTGCACAAGCTCCTTTTCCTCTGACCACGCAGCAGGGACCACACAGGCTCCGTGCCGGTGTTAATCACCCACCACACTTCTTTTCTGCCGTGTGTACACCACACATTATCCCTTAAATAAAGCTCACCCACCCTATTATTGTAATGTCAACCCTGAACCTGAGATAAGCCCTACAGACAATTTATAATTACACAGCCATAGCTCTTCTACGCTGCACGGAGGGGCCATCGAGGGAGGATTTAGGTCTTTCACGGAGCCAGCGTTTGACAGGTCTCTGCTGTTATTTCATCCTGACAGCTCCTTGCCACCCGACTCCTCCCGCGACAGCACCCTCGGCCTTTGTGGTGTGATCCCAGGTGAAGAGAGCACGTAATGGGCAATAATTGCGGGCGATTACTGTTTACTTGTTAACTCTGCTTGGCAGAGCAGCTGTGATGGACACAGGGACTGGAATATTCCCTTTTATCGCCTGTAGCACTGAGAGTGAACTGGTGCTTAATTCAAAGGCTGAAATCTATAAAAAATAAGACGAAACCCATCATTAAATTTCTCTTAGTGGCTATGTGCATAATTCATCCAAACACCATCAAATATAAATGGCCTCGTGTCAGGCTGAGCGGTGCAGGCTCAGCACCCCCGCTGCTGCAGGAGCCAGCGGTCCCCGTGATGGGCTGGCACCGCGCCCGCAGCGCCCGGGGCTCCCGCGGGATGGGACACCGCACCGGCCCTGCTCCGGCCACCCTGCTCCTGTCTGCCAGCCTGCTCCTGTCTGCCACCCTGCTCCTGTCTGCCACCCTGCTCCTGCCACCCCTGCTCCTGCCACCCTGCTCCTGTCTGCCACCCTGCTCCTGTCTGTCAGCCTGCTCCTGCCACCCTGCTCCTGTCTGCCACCCTGCTCCTGTCTGTCAGCCTGCTCCTGCCACCCCTGCTCCTGCCACTCCTGCTCCTGCCAGCCCTGCTCCGGCCACCCTGCTCCTGTCTGCCAGCCTGCTCCTGTCTGCCACCCTGCTCCTGCCACCCTGCTCCTGCCACCCCTGCTCCTGCCACCCTGCCACGCCTGCTCCTGCCACCCTGCTCCTGTCACCCTGCTCCCGTCACCCTGCTCCTGCCCTGCTCCTGCCAGCCCTGCTCCCACCTGGGCAGGTGCCAGGGCTCTGTCCTGCCCACAGAGCCCTGTGCCAGGAGCTGGGGGCCAGTCCTGATCCCCAGTCTCTCCTGCTGGCATGCTGTTGACTAACATTTCCTCCCCCCTACAGTGAAAAAGGCTTGCATAGATTACAATATCCAAATTCTTTATTGCTCCCTGCTAGGGTCTGAACTTTGATTAGGAGCTGAATGCCCTCGATTTCACCAGCCACAGCCTGGTACACAGCCCTCATTCCACACTGCAGATGTCAATCTGCAGCAGTTTAGTGAAGGCTTGCAACAAGTTTTCCAGAAAGTTTTTTTTCCAGTTATTTGAAAAACACCAAGCTGTTTAATAAATCACAGAAAGTTGTTTTGAAAAAGTATCCTTTGAACCATTAGATATTATTTTGAATGCCAATTTTTCTTCCCACCTTATGGCAGGATAAAGATACCCCACTCAATTTTCATCAAAAGCACATGAAAGCAATTAAGGCTCCTGTAGTTTCTATGGAAATAAGGGTTGCAAATTGGGATTGTGTGGTGCCTTTTTTCTTGAATTTATCCATAAAAATGCAAATATTCTTCAACAGATACTGAAATATTTGCCTTGTTTTAAGGGAGCAGAATACACAGATGAGGCTCTTTTGTCCACTGGCTCCTCTGGCAGAGGTTTGACAGCCTGTGGAGCACAAGCCTGCCAAAGCTGAATGAGTTCTGCCAGAGCACGGATGGCAGCAAAGCTGGCTCCAAAAGGTGTGTGCCCAGCCCAGAGGACTGGGGCTTCCCCTCACGGGTCCTTCGGCCACCAGCATTAGCAAATGGCTTCTCCTGCCTTTTCCCGCAAGGGAGCCCACCTCAGCCACAGGTACTGCACTGATCCCTGCCCACAGTGCCAGCTCACCAGCCTGTGGCACTCAATTAGGATAGTGATGTCACCTCCTTGGTGTGGAAAGCACAAACCAAGGGACCAGCACAAACAAATCACATTTGATTTGATGCATCTGCTTTACTTTCCTGCCAGACATTTCAGAGCAGAACATCCAGTACAGAACATCCTACTCTGTTGCTGGGACTCATCTTGTCCTGCAGCAGGGATGGATCAAAACCCTGCAGCATAAGGTTTAATTAATTCCCTTTCAGACTGAAGGATACAGAAGAGTTAATACTAGCAAAGGTCTCTGGATTATTCCCCGAAGTGCCGTCCAGCTCTCTCCTCTCTCTGCAGGCTGGATGTAGTGAGCATCATAGAGCATTCACTAATAAATAATCCAACATCCTGAGGAGCTGCCAATCTGCAGCTGGGCACCTCATGCCTGTCAGCTCCGGGTGCTAAGTGCCTCCCATGCAGGAGGCTGGGGCTCCTCCGAAGCGTGTGCACTCTGCCTGTGGACTTACTGATGTTGAAAAGGTCAACGAACGCTATTTCAGATCACTCTTGTTTGCCAGAATTGATGACAAACCCTGGCAACTCAACTAGCAAAACTCTAGGCATGAACTAGAGCATGCTGCAACTGCACAATTATCCGCCTGCAATTAATTAATTGTGCTGTCACTATATGCACCTGAGAACAACAGTAAGATCAAAGAACTGAACAGAGATCAAAATGATTTGTAGATCACCTTACTTACAGCTGAAAGTGCCAATTAGATACAGAAAAGACAGAGTCTGGCTTAGCTGCTTAGTGGCTCTGGGAAAGAAAAGTCACTCAATTGACTGTAGGAAAACCCCCATGAAAGCTGGATTGCTTCCAGCCTGGGCAGAGGGGAGCTGTGATGGACTGTCCACTGAGTTCTCCTCTCCAAGGGTATAAGACACCTCCGTGCCTGTCACACTCGACACCATCCACACCCTGGGCTGTGCTGCACTGAGCTGGGGAGTCCCACTGACTCTGCGGGGCTGGCACCCAAAGGCCCTTCCAGCAGGCCCGGGAGAGCCAGGAACAGGAGCCCAGCTGCTGGCACATCCTCTGCTGAGGACCTGGGGGAGGCTGCCCGTCACCTGCCCAGCGGGACCGCAGCACTGCGAGGCGGAGCCGTGCAGGCAGGTTGTGGAAGTGACTCTGGTGACAATGCCCAAGGTCTCAGTGACATTTCCCAAAGGCTGACCCACAGCACCATTCCCTCCTGCAATCTCCAGCTGCTCCACACTGACTGAGCCAAACATGGCTGTAGTTATGGTGTTGATTTATTAAATAATTAATTTTCTGTAAAGTTATTTGGAAAGCACATTCCAGCTGCACTTTCCTAGCCTCCAGGAGGGACTTGCCGTGCTTGTAGACAGCCTCTCCCCTCTGCCAGCACACTGAGGGCAGCAGTGAGGAATCCTGCAGATTGTTCTCTTTCAGCTCACCCAAACAGACGAGCTCCCTGGAGGAATTAAGAATTCATTTCTGGCACATGTTAACCTGGATGCCATGTTTGTGACCACAGAGAGCAGCTCTGGCTACTGGGCTGGTCTGTCTCATCTCTGAGCTCCAGCCTGAGATGATGCATTAGGCTGAGTTCAAGGCATGCTGCCCTTCCAGAGCTGGCTCTGTGAATCCTTCAAAGTCCCCACACTTCTCACCAAGCACCCAGCTCCTGAGGCCAGAAAACTTCTGCCCAGGTGCCTAGAGGAAAGAGACTTGTTTGACTCTGCTGCTGGCACAGGAGAGGTGTGAGGAGGAGAGGCCAGAGCAAGGACGAGAAATCCCTTAAGAAGTGGGTTCTGAGCAGTCTCAGGTGCCAGCCCCCACGAGACAGGTCCCACGCCGCAGTGAGGGGACTGCAGAGGTCTGGGGAAGGCACCACTGCACTGACACAGACAGCTGTTCATGTGGCTGCTGTACTGGGTGTCCTTCCTTAGATGTGCCAGCTTTGTCTCCATTGTCTCCTGTTTATCACATTGTTTAATTCCTCTTTTTAATTGACTCAGACATTTTTTAATTTCTCTGTTTAATTGGTGCAGACTGAGAGGCTGCAGGCAATGTCATCTTCACATCATCTCTCAGAAGCCTCACCAGCGTGAGGGTGACATCATTGGCCACACACAGCAAATCGTGCAGAGCCTACAGCCTCTCCCAGCTGCGGGAGGAGCAGGAACAGGGAGCAGATTTAAATCATGGATGTCTGCAGGACAAAGGTGGTTAGCAGGGAGCTGTCCTGGGCTGAATAGGAACTGCTTTCATTTAACATACAAGTGGGATGGCAGGCAGACAACTCAGCCTTGAACACAGATGACACAACTATGTACATCGTTCAAACCCACAAGTTCCTTCTGAGGCATCTCACAGTGAGGTGAAAGCAGGTAAAGACAGTGAGCAACAAAATCCTGCCAAGATGTGGTCTTGGAGCAGAGACTGCAAGGTCTATTTAAGCCACATGTTTTTCTTGAGCAATACAGATTCAACAGATACCTGAAAAACTATCGAACAAATGTTCCTTTGTATTTTAAAATGTCTTCAATCTCACGTCTTGTATTTTTCCAGTTGCATGAATTACTTGAAGAGATGTGTTTTTTTCCCTGGGTTCAACAGGGACAAGCCAACGACTGCTTCATCTGCCTAGTTTGACAAATCCAGGGGCTTCAGGAGGTGATTTTCCACACAGGTTTCTTTCAGTGGGTGCTGGACAGGACTAGAAGAGCTAGAGGTGAAAAATGCAAGTTCTGACTTTCCCTGGAGAGCTGTGAGTGTTTGGAGATATGCAGCACTGCTCACTGAAAAGATTTTTAATAGCTTTGACCTTTGTGGGGTCTGTACAGTCTCCTTTTGTCAAAAAGTGTATGTGGAAGAATTGTTTGAAAGAGCTGAAGATAATACACATGTTCTGCAGCCTGCAAGGGGATTACAGAGCACTCCTTACTTGCTCGGATTATTGTTCCCAAGTTTAGGCCATCAGCATCAGCTGCTGCAGGTGTATGGGGATTTATCACCAGAAAGGGCAAACCATTGCTGGTCATGAAGCAATATAAATATTAGTTATTGCAGATGACGTATAAATAAATAATTTGAAATTGCAAAATTAATCGGACAATTCATCTGACAAATAAGTATTTGATCAGCTCTGTCTGAACCTCTGTGGCCAGCCAGACACTCTGTAAAGAATCCCTGGAATTTATGGGAAGCAATATCCCTTCACCTCAGGAGGCGCAGGCACAGAGAGCAATGGCCTGGATGTAAAGTGTGGGACTTGGCACTCCAGACAAGGCAGGTTCCAGAAGGTTCCCAGGGGCAGGGGTGAGAGCAGCTGCAGGGCACAGCCCTGGACTCCAGCACCCACCAGGCTGGTGGGGACCGACCCCTGCGTGGACACGTCCAGGCACAGGGCACCCACGAGTGGCCCTGAGGTTTTGGGCACTGAGGGGACTGTTGCCAGCCAGGTGCTCACATCATTTTCTAACTGTGCCAAGCTAACTTGAACAGGGGTCTATTTTTTTCCAAACCTACAAAATGAGTGTGTGTCAGTCTAATAGCTCTGTGTATTCTAAGTCTCATCTGTATTCAGCACATCACCAAAATGAGAGGAAGAAAATAGCCCCTGAAAATAAAAGTGTGAGAGAGAGAAGGAGACACGAGCCATTAAAAAAGCAAAAAGCTCCCTGCATGTGCTCCACCAAAGGGGGTGCTGGACACAAGTCCTTCCTGCTCACATTCCACATCTCCAGTGCCTTTACCAGAACCATAAGCACTGACCTTCCCTTGGGCTGGCACATTCTGAGGAGTGAGGGTCCCTTGAAATGGAAAGATTTCATGTCCCATCTGTGTATTTCAAGAGGAAGCTTCCTATAAAATCACATACATGTAATTTTCCTACAGTCTCCAAATTCCCAGTTGCTTTCAGCTGATGTAAAGAAAACCTGCTACACATTTTACTGCTCTTGCACCTCCCCAGGATGGGGGGATCATCTGAAGCCACAAGGAAGGTCAAACTTTTCCTGACATCCAACAATGTAATGGTTGGTTTTTATATGGGAGTTTTAATGTCACAAAGAAAACAGCAGCAACCCTGCCAATAGCAGTGACACCACAGTCCCATGGCCCGTGTGACAGGGACACAGCCCTGGCTCATGCTGGACAGGCCCCACAGCAATGAAGGGGTGACCCTGGCTGGCAAGACCCTGCCAGGCCAGAGCCACCCTCACCCAGGGGCTGTGTCAGCCCAGCACTAATTTGGCCATAGCCTGGTTTGGAGACGTGTGTGCTACCCTGCAGCACACTCCTCTCCCCGCGACGCCAGGGCTGATCCAGGCTGGATGTGGCAGAATTTTCAGGACTGATGTGGATATTTTCTACTCTGTCAACCTTTTATTTAAATGACATTTGGCTGCAGTGCTAGAAGTGTGATATTGAAAATCAATAGCTGGAAAGTGTTTGAAAGCCAATCTAAATCAAATATTACAATATGGTGAAGTTAATCATCTGAAATTAACCTTATAACTGCTTGAATCACTCTAATCTATAAAGAAAATCAATATAAGCATATCAAACCCTGCTGTGAGTTGCTGTCTGTTTGAGCTGACCACGCAAATGGAAAATAATAGCCAGAGGATGTTTATTGCTCCCTGTATGTTAACACTTCTTATAGGGCTGAGATGGGTAGCTGGATTCCCCAGGGAGATGTGGTTGTGAGATGCAGGCAAAGGCTCCTACTCCAAAGAGACCCAGCAGCTCTGAAGACCCTCTGAGCCACCCTCCCAGCAGTGGATTTCAGAGAGCTGTGAGTGACTAGCAGGCTGTTTCATGAGGAGAATCGATTCTCCCTGAATGAAAAACAATTGTCAATGCACAGCACCTGGCACCCCCTGGCCCCAGCTCAGCTCCAGGGTGCACCACAGCGGCACTGGCATCCCGCTGGGGGCTGGACTCAGCTCTGGGCTCCAGCTGAGGACACAGGGTCCCCAGCACGACCAGCAGTCAGCAGCACCCCCAGCTGTGGCAGCTGCTCTGTGCCCGCCTCGGTGCTCTGCCTGGGTGTCCTGGGCCATGTCCCAGCAGAGGCCCACTGTGACAGGGATGCCTGGGAGAATTCGCCCCTACTGGAGGCTCTGCTGGCTGTGTCACCGTGTCCCAGCGAGCAGCTCCAAGCCAAGGGTGATCCACACCTGCCCTGGTGGGGGCTGCAGCCCCGTGGGGGGCGCAGGTGACAACCGCCCAGCTGCATCTCCAGAGTGGCCATCAGCAGGCATTGACTGGAGGCTCTGGGGTGTGACAGTGATAAGTGCTTTGATAGCAGACTGACATCTATAAATAACAACAGTTTCTCTCAAACCCCTCATTTTAAAATAATGAAGACATTTCATAAAGTGACAAGTGTCTAAAACATTGAGAGTTAGAGAGGCTCTTTTTGAAGTTTTGGGAACAGGTGGGAGGAGTGTGATCCCAGCAGCAACTTGCATGGCCTCAAGAGCCTGGGACTAGTCAGAGCCAAGGAGATCAATCACAGGCTTTTCCCAATGCTCCTGATGGGTGCCAGATTTGAGGAAGGGTGAAGGTTTCTGAACAGATGTCATTATCCAGGGAGTGCAGCTGCTTCACACCACTCCTGCCTGTGCCAGGGTGAAGAGCAGTATTTGCCTCCAAGGTCTGCTTGCTGTGGAACTTCCTGAGCTGCCACAGACCCCAAGATGAAATTATTTTCTGTGTTACAATTAAAAGAAAAAAAATAGTGCCAATTTTTCATCTGCCAATCTGGCATGTGCTGGCTCCCATGCTGGTCTTGGGCCAGTGGTGTGGGCAGACAGACAGACAGCAGCAGGCGTGTCCCATGCAGAGGCGGGACAGCTGGACAGAGGTGCTGTGGCAGCAATGCCACGCGTGCAGGCCGTGGTGCCCACGCAGCTCACAGCAGCAGCTTCCTTGCTGCTCATGATTTACCTTTTGCTCAGTGTCTGTTCCTGAGGTATTTCCTGCATTCCAAATGGAAATGTGAACCATGTGGATGACGTGCTGCCCTAGGGAGGGGCAGGAGAGCAAACGGGGAAGTGGGCAGCAGCTGTCCCAGAAGTGAACACAGCAGCTGGGAGGCTGAAGCTGCTGTTTGAAGCAGCAGGTTGCCAGGAATTAGGAATGGCCCTTTGATATTGGAAATGTGTTTTAATGAGTTTCCTGCAATATATGCATCATTTGGGTCCCTGTGGAAAGGTGTCGAACAATTCCCCATTTTCCTCACCCAAAAGGACATCAAGACATGGAAAAAATACTTCATTTTTTCATACTTTAAGCCAAACAGGTTTTAAAGAACTGGGAGCTTTCTCAGTGCTTAAAAATTTCTTGCTTTCTTTGAATTACAAGGACAAGCTGCATTTTCAGAATCAATACTCAGAATGTACAGACAGCTGTCCAGGTGAGGAGGCTCAACAGCAGAGCTGAGCCCTCAGAGGTTGCCCAGTGGTGAAGCTTTCTGTCCGGGCTGTGGAACAGGGCAGCTACAGCCCTGACTTCAGCAGAGCCAGGCTGAGACACTGGCAGAGGTCATGACTCCAGCAGAACTTGGCTCTCCACAGCACAGGAGCCCCTTATTTTGCATTTTTAGTTTGAGCTTTCTGAGGAAGGAACTGTATCTAATTTAGTGTGGAGAGAGTACACATTGGCCAGGACAGAAGATCTGTGTCTGCTGAAGCTGTGAGCTCTTGCACAGTGCAGAGTGTGAAGTAATGGCAAGCATTAATGTTAACACTCAGCCAGGGGTCTCGCAGCAAGAGCTCGGGGCAGGGTGGCACAGTGCCAGCGAGGAGGGGTCCCACCATGGAGAGAAGGGGTTTGCTGCCCTCATCCTTACTCTGAGCATTCACAGACCCTCCAAAGAGGAGCTGGGATAAAAGCCCCTGGAGCTGGTGCTGCAGTGAGCTCCTCCTGCAGGGGGGGAGCAGTGTCCTCCGTGACCCATGAGAGGGGTCAGGCCCTGCAGGGTCCCTCCCACACCCCCGGAGCATTC
This sequence comes from Motacilla alba alba, assembly GCF_015832195.1. NCBI lineage: Eukaryota > Metazoa > Chordata > Aves > Passeriformes > Motacillidae > Motacilla > Motacilla alba. The sequence goes on from NC_052029.1 coordinate 16,341,371, forward strand.
GGGAGAGGCAGGGATGCACCGGCGGGTCAGCAAGTGCACAAATGTAATGCAGAAGGCAGGCTTTGCCCAATGTCACCAACACCATTCACAGCCTATTGGAGGGGACAATTGTCCCATTAAGAAACCCAAAGACATTCTGGATTTCTTCAGCCTCAGGGCTTGGAAGCAGAAGGCATTTACTGCCTAATTAAATTTTCATATACTGGCAGAGTACAGCTCTTCTCGTGAATCTGTATTGGACAGTGTGCCAGATTTTGCAGAAAAAGAGCAGGCTCGAGTTGCCTGGGGCTGCCGGCATCATCTCCCGGCTGGTGTGGAGAGCCCCGAGCGCGGCGGTCACGGCATCCCCTCCCGGAGCTGCAGCTCGTGGATGCACCAGCCACGCTCCGCTGCCGGCGAACGGGCGGCATCTCAAGGCGAGTGGCTTTCTCTTTCTAGCAGATGAACAACTCCCCTGGTGGCTCCTCTGCTCGTTTTTAAGGGGCAGATAGCAGCCGAGAGGGCTGACCCTGCTCCAGGCAGAGGTGAACACCGTGCAGCGTCCTGGGCGTGCGTGCCAGGCTCTAGGCAGGTGCTTTCCTTGTGCTCCCACCTTGGCCCCAGCAGCACCCACCGTTCAGCACACGGGCTCCCTGCACCTGCGGCTCTCACAGCCAGGGTGGTTCCTTGCCTGTCCCCACCGTGCCAGGTCAGAGCTCCACACTGGGCTCAGCCTTCCTAAAAAAACTGCTCCTGACTCTGCTGGTGTCTGCTCAGCTGCTCTGCACACCAGGACACAGATGGAGAGCCCAGCTTAGTGCTCTGGGATGCTCCTTGTTACTTCTGCCATGGCCCCAGCCCTTACCTGAATGCCCTGGATCCCTTGTGACAGGATGGGGACAGGGAGCCCAGTGCCATCCCCCGCATGGGGCTAGGACCACTGCCACCCTGCTGAAGGTGCCCAAGGGCCGTGGTCCCCAGCCCTTATTTCCCTGGTAAATAAGTGCCCAGAAAGCACCCAGTGGAGACCAGGGACAGGTCTTTGCTCTAAACCTGTCGAGATCATTCACAGGGCAGCTCGTACATTCTCCTGTGCCACGAGCTGCTGCAGGAAACATTCCCACTGGACTCCCAGAGCACAGGGCTGAAATAAGGTGCTGTCAAAACAACCCGGGTTTGCGCAGCTGCTGCCAGGAGCTGTTGCTGTTGTATTGTTCTTTAACAGACAGACAAGCACTGGAGCTCAGAGCATGGCAGGCGTTTGTGGCGGTGCTGGGGCAGCAGAGCTGGGAGAGTCTCCAAAACAGCCCAGGGCTGCCACAGGCACCAGGCAGGGGCCAAGGGCTGAGATTAGCTCTCAAGCAGACTAAAGCAGAGCGTTCCCACTGACCAGGTCACATCCAAACATGCTCTCTGTGGGCATGTAGTGCCAGGTTACAGACCCCCAGCTCTCTGCCCCCAGACAGGGGCAGCAGTTCCTCTCCACACACATCCACCCAGCCATGCCTCCCTCCCTCCTCCTGGCCACGCATGGGGGGCCACCACTGCTGCCACCAGCCTTCAGCTGGGGCTGAATGCAGCAGGAAACCTGCACTGTGCAAGGTGTCAGCCACACACATCCAGCTCCAGAAAAGCCACTGCTGGAAGTGATGGAGGGTGAAACAGAGACAGCAGCAGCCACTGTGCACTGCCCCGCCACAAATCATATGTGCACACACACACCCATGCAAACACTCTCCAGAGCTGCTGCACACAACATGAAATCCTGAACAACTGAGTAGTTGAAATGCTCTGTTTCAGTCCAGCCAGGGAAAAGCCACTGTTTGATCAATATTTTCCACAACAACCACTTCCATGTGATAAATGCAGTTATAGGAAAGAGGAACAAATTAACCTTCTGGCTCAGATGGCAGCTACTGCCTAGGAAAAAAGATGGCTCAATTCTGCAGGGAAGCAGGGAAGGGCCATGCCAGAATTCCTGCAAAACTGACCAGTTGAGGCAGCATCTGGAAGGCATTAATGAAAATCAGCCCAGGAGCGCACACCCACCTACTTTCCCTTGTGGGGAAGGCAAAACCAGTCATTGAAAGTGGCACCTGCATGACTTGGAAGGAGCTGAACCAGGAGAAAATATATGAACTTGGGACAGCTGATAGATGAAGACATCTGAGGAACTGTGCTGCAGCACTGTGAATGTGGGAAGATAAAAGGCATCTCAGAAAGTGCTTCCCAACATCAATCCTTCCACTGGTGACAAATTGTCTGAAGTCAGGGTAGTTCAGCAGCCATCTGGATCAGAGATTCCATCACAGATTTCTCAACCACAGCAGCTGGATGCAAATGGCAGTGAGTGGAGATGTGCAAAGGGTGCATTGTGTAAGGTACAATGCACAGGAGCAGTGCAGCCCTGGGAAAACCAGGAGCCTGAAAAGTGGAAAGATGAAAAGGCAATTGCCCATGCAAGGAGAGGAAAGGCAAAAGCAGCACATGGCGAGGCCCATCTTTGGGCTGGCCATCCATAACTTGCTCCTTAGGCCTGGAGAAGGCAAAGCAGACTTCCCAAGCAGAAAAAGTGGGGGAAAAAAAAAAGAAAAGAAAAAAAAAAAGCTAGAGAAAGATATCAGAAACCTCATGGGAATGATGGGAATGAAGACATCAGTTTCTCTCTGACCATGTATCTCTGACCATTCAGGTTACATTTACTCTTCTTCCAGCTGTAAATGTGGGTGAAAAGATGGTTCACTGCTCTGCAATCTATCTTGAACCAGATTTTGTCTGTATCTGAAAGTAACCTTGTGCTGTGTCAGCCTCAGCATCCGAGTACAGCAAGAAGGATTCTGTGGAGCCTGGCCCATGAGCTCTCCAGGAGCTCTGCTTTCCTTCTGAACCCCATCCTGCTCCTCTGCCACTGCCAGGCTGCCTGGCTTCGTGCTGCTGTCATTCTTGTTGTGGGGACAACACTACAGGCTGCTCAGGAGCTGGTCCCGTGTAACATCCCCCTAGACTGGCTGGGGTTTTTCTATCAGAGCCAAGCAGATTTTGCCTCCTGGAATGAGTGACAAATGCAGTTGCACACTCACATCCTGTAAATGCCTCTCTGCCATTAGCAGCGAGCAGCCCCGGGTGCTCCACAGAAAAGCCAGAGCTGTTACTACAAAGCACTGCTGGGAGGAGCCCAGAGCACCTGCACTGCACAGCATAACGCTGCTCTGCTCCAGGCTGACACCCTGCCTCACCTGAGTCTGCCTTCCAGGCAGGAGATCCTGACCTTCGAGGTCTGAATCCTGCTCTGGAAAAGGTGATCAAGGTAAAAAAAGATCACATGTGACCTGGTAACGGTGAGCAGCAAGGCACAGCGGTCATAAAATTTTGCTGAAAGAAGATGAAAGCCTGTTTGTGTTCTGGTTTCCCACTGAAACAAATACACAAGGCATGAATTTGCTGAAAATTCATTAATGTTCTGCATATTTCCAGGAATTTAATTTATCAACTAGTAACTGCATAAATAGAACAGGCAAAAATGCTGAAAGTAGATTAAACATTGATGTAAGTATATATCGATTTGAACATTTCTGTGCCTTTGCTTGTGACACATCAATAAAATTAAATAATATCTTAATAAAACGTCTTGGTAATTATGTCTTTTCCCTTGCGTAAGTGTGCCCTCCAGCAATGTAATTAAAACCAAAATTACATTAACCCTCCAGTGACCATTTGACAAAAAAAATTAAGAGTCTAGAGATTTCTCTGAGCTCTCCCACCGAGCCAGATCACTCTTGGTCACACAGCCTGCATACTCCACTTCCATTCTGATGACTCTGATCGTGCTCACTCACAATGTGTGCTGAGTGATAGCCAAGCAGGTCAGATAGCTCTGCGTGGGAGAACAAAGATGGTTCAAAGGTTCATTTGGGCTCTGGGAGGACCTGGCTCTCGTCGCCTGCAAAGCATTCCCACAGGGCTCGAGCAGTGACGAGTCAGACAGGCCATGGTGCCTCCCTAGCACAGAGCAGGATCCACCTACAAGCTCTGCCACTGCCATGGGACCTCTGCTGTGAGGACACCCAACCGACTTCTCCTGTCCTGGACCCAGAGAACCATGGCAAAGCTAGAGCTGCCTGGGTCTGCCCACTGTTCTGGCAGCAAGCTCATGCCTGGAGTGCAGAAGAAGCCCCCTCCTACCCAGCACAGGGGCACCTGCCACAGCTCTGAAGCAGCTCTTCAGAAATGTCACCAAGCAGCTTTGCTGTTTCCAGGAGAGACTGGAGAACTGACCAGAGGAACACCTTGTCGTTCCTGTTTCGCAGGGGGGGAATGGCCACTGTCCCACTGTCAGGGACACTGACAGTGTGGCCTGTCAGGAGCCACCCATAATCTGTTTGCTGCAACTCTGCTGTGTCACACTGTCAGTTTGTCACCTAAACTTGCCATTCATAACCTATTAGTTGGCCAGTTTCTTTCTGTCATGGACCATGTGATGCTCAGCACAGCGACTCTTGTGCATTTTTATCGCTCTCCTTAGTTAATAAAGCACCACTTTGGAATTTGGGGGAATTGAGAAGACATCTCTGTCACAGCACATCCCTGTCCTTGGCACCCAGCATATCCCACCACACTGCGGCATCTCACCAGAGCAGGACAGGAACAAAACTGACACAGCCTTGATAGGGCTGCTACACAAAAACACCTCCCAGCCTGCTCAGGACACCTGCTGAGGCTGTCACAAAGGCATCTGCTCTTGCCTCAGACAGAGCTGGGCATGGATTCCATCAGCTCCAGGCACAGCAAAAGGTCCAGAGTGAGACAGACCCCAGCCTGGCTTTCATACCTTCTGCTTCACTTCTGGACTTCAGAGTGAGAGGGGATTGCAAGTGAGTCCTGCCTGAGGAACAGGGCGCTCTGTGGATGGAGGGAGGCCAAGGGATACTGATCAGCTCCAGTGCCAGATTCAGCAGCAGATGTGTACTGCAGACAAGGACTTGGAGGCTGAATTGTGTCAGATCAGAGGCTTTCCCTCCTGTGCTGATGCTGTGAAGTGTTTGTGCCAAGTAAATGCATCTGCATCCCAGATACTGGGTCCAGGACATTGGTGTGCTCCACTGGGTGCTGGACCCACAACTTCCAGGACTGAAGGCAAAACCTTTTCCCATCCCCAGGAGATGATCACAGCTCTGTATCTGATCTGAACCCTGCACAGCAAAGCCTTCAGGTCCTGGCTGGCAGCACACAGCATCCTTTGAGAGGTGACTGCACCCTCCGCTGAGCTCCTGTGGGTATTTCATCTGAAGGACTTGCAGAGAACTTTGTAGCCATTCATTAGCACAGAACTTCCTGGCACCATCAGCTAATGAGAGGAGAGAGATAGATGAAAAAGCTGTTCCTAGAAACCAATATCAATCCTGAATTCACAGCAAAGCTTATTTTTCTGCTTATTAGATTTGGAATTAAAACAATTTGGCCTACTATTCTGCTACTCTGCATATCTAATAAGCAGACATTTTTCTATCTAGATACAATTACAAAATAAATCTTGAGTTGTACAGCAAAGAACTTGGAGTTTCTGCCCACTCACCTTTTTATTGAAATCCTTGTAACACTGTGTGCCATACTTCAGCAGGCAGTCAAACACCATAGTTAAAGCCCCAGTATGACATTTTACACCTGACTTAACCAGCACTAGATTATCGGCTGCTGGCACAAGAGTGCATTTTTTACAACTTGCTAGTCTCTGAACTTGTATTAAAGGGTCCTGGAAGCCTAGTGGGACTGAGCAGGCTCAAGACAGCACTGGTATAACTTTGCAGCTCTTGGTGTGCTCGCACAGACCATTAGCTGCAGATGTCCTTCTGAAGATCAAGAGCACTTCAAAGTCTTCTAAATTCCTTCCTAAGCTCAAGAGGCTTGGAACATTTGCACAGCTTACACCAGCTGACCTCGATTCATGAGACAGCACTCAGATCCAGACTAAGACTTCTCCTAAAAGTATTTTAAATGTCTCCCATTCTCTGCAATGAAATAATCAGTAGACCTCATTTTCACACATTTGAAAAGTTACATTTTCAGTAGTCTGCCTTGTCTGCAGACAGTTGCCTTCACAATAAACTCAGAGGAGACTCCCCATGCACTCGGTCTAGGACAGCAGTGGAAACATTCCCGTTATTCCTGGCGCTCTTGGGACCAGGCAGCTGTTGGCATTAGTATCTGCAACTTCACAAGGAACACTGAAAATAGTTACTGATTTCTGAGGACAATGTTGGCTAATCTGCAAATATTCTAGTGACTGACAAGTGCCTTGGAGTTTGAGGATTGCTGATGACTCCTTTTGTCTGTGCTTACTGTTGCAATATTAGTAGCAAAATAACTCAAATTCAGATAATGTAAATGCTTCATGAAAGAAAAAAGCTTTGCTAGTCAAAGATCCAGGGTTATGGACATTACCCAGGGAGGCAGATAGCCTGTACCTGGAAATTTGGAAGGACAGGAATCCCTGGGCACAACAAGCTCATGCTCTCTCTTTCCACTGAGGACCTCCTGATTTACTGGCATGACAAGGATAATTCATTTCGATGTTTTTAAGAAAATGAACCAGGCATAGCCCAAGCAGGACAGTCCACAGCCTTGGAAACGAGCCCCACAACATTAACAGAGACCAGATGGGCCTCACATGGCAAGTGGCACAGCAGCATCTGTTACAAAGGAGGAAAAGCAGCACAAACAGCAGCAAGTTTCCATGGCCTGGCAGCTCCTGCCAGGGATGAGTTCACAGTGGGAAATGGTCAGGCAGGAGTCCACGCAGCATCATCAGGGATGGAGCTCTATGGAGATTAGTTTCTCCTTTAGCACTCTCTCCTCCAGTGGACTCCATAGCGGTGGGATGTGCTGATGGCTTAACGAGCTGCCAATGGGATTATGCAGAATCATTTTGTCGGGTTCAGAAGCTGTGGGAAATGGCATATGCAGGAAGCACAAGACTGCACAGCCCTAACTGCAAAGACAATGAGATCTGAGCCCAAAACCTTATCATAAAAAAAAAAAGAAAAGATACGCAGAGCCTGAACATCTTCAGTATTTCAGAGCAGAAAAGTCCAATCCCTGCAGATGGTGGGCGTCTGGGAGCTGCTGGGTTTTCTAGCACAGGCAGGGATTTCTGCCACATGCATAACAGAAACTGAGAGCACCACAGCCATGAACATCCTGCAGCAAGAGCACTGCAAGGCTGGTCAACCCATTCGTGTCCAGCACCACTCCCTCCCACAGGAGGGACACACCCAGGAAGAGCAAGGGATGGCTCCTTCATGACCTCTGCTACTGTCAGGACCCTGTAACAAGAGCTCAGGCCCTCCTAGCCAAAGGTGAACAGCTTACCTAACTTCATTAAAAAACCAGCAACATTCATTATTTCAGCCTTCCAGGGCAGGCACAAAGATAGATGAAAGGAATAAAGGCAAGCTAGAAACATCAATAAATTACTGCATCTTCTTATTGGCTGCAGTATTCAATAGTTTCAAATGTTTTCTGCTGCCTTTGGCAAGCAGAAGGTTTGCAAAAGTGCTGAGCCTGTCACCTGTAACATGTCACCATCACTTATCCCTGCTAAGTTGTGTTTTCTCCCCCTTCCCAGAGAGTGCACATGACTGCAAATGGCTGCAGCAGTGAACTGGTGAGGGATGGCTCTGAGCTAGCAGGGCTGGCTGGTACCAGGAGGGATGGCTCTGAGCTAGCAGGGCTGGCTGGTACCAGGAGGGATGGCTCTGAGCTAGCAGGGCTGGCTGGTACCAGGAGGGATGATTCTGAGCTAGCAGGGCTGGCTGGTGACAGGAGGGATGGCTCTGAGCTAGCAGGGCTGGCTGGTGACAGGAGGGATGGCTCTGAGCTAGCAGGGCTGGCTGGTACCAGGAGGGATGATTCTGAGCTAGCAGGGCTGGCTGGTGACAGGAGGGATGGCTCTGAGCTAGCAGGGCTGGCTGGTACCAGGAGGGATGGCTCTGAGCTAGCAGGGCTGGCTGGTACCAGGAGGGATGATTCTGAGCTAGCAGGGCTGGCTGGTGACAGGAGGGATGGCTCTGAGCTAGCAGGGCTGGCTGGTGACAGGAGGACAGTCTCAGATGGGCAAAAGCAACAGCGCAGCAGAGCTGAGTGAGTGCAAGGTAAGAGATGTACTTCAGCTACAGTCGCCAAAAACCTACAAGAGCTGGACATCTTCCTAGGTGAGGGGATGTGCCTGGCCACACGCACACCTCCCCAGCCTGCCTCCCAGGGTCCAAGGACACCGCTCCCCATGAGGACTCACACGTCCACAAGCAATGATGAGCCCTGCAGCCAGGGACAGAGCTCCTGGTTCTGTCACTGCATGGGAAAGCAGAGGTGAAGGCTTGGGTTGTCTGCACTAATGAGCAGCTGGTAACGAGTCACAGATCCCATTCCATGCCTTGGCTTGCCAGCTCAGCAGCTCCTGAGCAAGCCCAGGGATGCCCAGCCACGGGCAGCAGGGCCGCACTGTGGCACTGGGGTGCTGGGCTGGGGAGCAGCCTCTGTCCAGAGCAGCATGCCCAGACGCACTGAGCCTTTTTCTGGGAAAGAGCTCTGCCCCAGTTGTACTAGAGAGCCCGTGGAGAGCCCGCACGGGGAGGGGAGGGGATGTGACAGACACGGTCTGGCCCAAGGAGGCACACAGGGTATGGCAGGCCTGCAGCCACTCGCAGGCATCCTCACAGCAGCCCGTGGGGAGCCAGTCCAGTTAAAAAAAATCCTGCATGACCTGCTCCCTGACAGTGCCATGTACCTGCACCAAGGATTCTCACAAGTGTAGTAGACTACACCACGTGGCTTTGACTGCTGTTGAAAATATTTAATAAACTCTAGAATATGAATCACTATCAAGGACCCTGAACATTAATTTCAGTCACAGCTGGCCACACTCTATCACCCTATAAACACCTCTCCAGTTTCAATTAACATTTCGCTATCTCCTGTCTCCCTGAATATTATATTTAACTAATTTAAGAGGATTGGTAAAGATAGTTTTCACACTTCACATGAAAGCATAATGAAATAATGATACCTGTACCCACAAAAAGCATGAGGATACTGCATAAAGAGCTTTAAAGTCGTCTGAAGCAAAAACTTCTCCAGGAAACCTTCATTCTAGCTTTGGCTGCCAAGGCCCCTATGCCATCCTTGTGTGTGCCACCCTTGGCACAGCGTCCAGCTCTGGACCCCAGCCCCGAGCAGCCACAGCTGGCTCAGCCACAGTGCCCCTGCATTTGGGTTCTCCATGTTGTAACAAATGCCTCTGGAAGGAGCAGGCATTTCCCAAGGCAGACTCAGAGAAACTGATTATTGTTTGTCCTCATCTATAACCTCATTTGCAAAAAACTAGTACTGCAGGTTTTCAAAATCTTGGAAATTTAGGCCTAAGAAGGGCAGAAGACAACTGAATGTCGTCCTTTGTGCATTAACTTTTCCTCTGTTTGAAAACTGTCACTTCCCCACCTCTTATTTTCCCATTTCAGGTCAACAACACTCAATTCTTTCAGCCTTTCCTCATGAGTCATATATTTTGGATCTTAACATCTCTTTCAAAATTTTCCAGTACTTCACCAACTTCTCTGTATTTTTTCTTAGAAGAAGTATATATCTCATTATTTTTAAGATATAAAATATTTTTATTCTCTGATATTACATGCAGGGGGAATGTTTATACCTGGGCCCATACAGGCAATGCTCATGTTAATGTGTCCTAAAAAAAGGCTTTGCTTTTTGGCATTGTCACACCCACATCCTTTCCTGCAAAATGTTGCTTTGCCAGATATTTCATATATCAAAAGCAGAATATATAAATACTTAAGTATGTATTCCTGCTTTTTAGTTCTCTCTTCTATGCAGAACGTGGACTTTCTGTATCAGTGCAGGCTACTTTCCTATCCTAATTGTGCCCCAGGGACTGTTCAGACTCTCATCTACACGACTCAGGCCAGAGGTACAAGGTTTATAAGCATGTCGGCTCTGCCCTCATCCCCAGCTAGGGTTTAGTAGACCTCCCAATTTCCTGTATTAAACAAAACAATTTTCCAATAATGTGCTTGCTTCATCTCCCTTCTGTGTGGAGCAGAAGCAGCTCCCTGTGGAGCTCTACCCAGCTGCCACAAGGCCGGGGGCTGTGGAAGACCCCGGCTGGAGGGAGATGTGGGGGATACTCCATGCAGCACACCCCGTTACCAGCACCCATCCCCACCCAGTCATCCCTGCCTTCAGCGCCCCGAGCTGCAGCCACGCTCCGGCTGCAGCGGGACCTCACACTGCTGGGAGAGCCCTGGACCTGCTGGCACGGGGCTCCAGCCCCACGGCAGCTCTGACCCCTCTCCCCAGCTCTGTGTGGAGCAGAGTCCCGCTGGCTGCAGCTTTGCTGCTGCTCCTGCCGAGCTGTCAGCAAGCTGAGGTCACTGCACTGGGAGCACTGAAGGGAGGAGCTGCGCAGGCAAATGGCTCTACCAGAGGGGCAGGCACTTCCCTCCCAGCCACCCCATGTGCCATCACCCCCTCTGATGCTTCCAGTCTGCTTTTAGATGCTCCATGGCACGGCAAGGCCTTTCCTGATGCATAACTGCATCACTTGCCATGGCGTGTTTTAGCCAAAGGCAGGAACACGCTGGGCTGCAGGGGCAGACCCTAACCCTAACCCTCCACAGCTTTTTCAGGGCTGTAACACAGCATGCGGCCACAGCCACACACCCCAGGCACTGCCCCGCCAGCCCCTCCAGGAGAGCTCAGGAGCACCCCATTCCAGCTGGTTTAAAGCTCCTCCTCAGAGCCCTGGGCTCCATCCTCAGCGAGCGCGTGTGCTGGAGCTGTGTGCGCCCACCTGTGCACAGCTCACGCCTGTGCCACGGGTCCATCTCCCCATGGCACCTCAGCGTGCCCTTCTGCAGAACGTCTTCAGCCCCTGAGCTCCTGCTGGAGGCTCCCTCACTGATCATCGCTGCTGACAAATCCCTCAGGCTCCTTCCTGAGAACTCCAACAGCGGCGCAGCTGGGTCTTTGCAAAAAGTCTCCCACTGCCCAGCTCAGCCTCTAGGGCTTTCCTCTGTCCTTCCCCAAGCACTGACTGTAGAAGCCAACAGTTTAATGTTGTCATTTCCTTTAGACTGCAATGTTCTCATTTTAGCACACCAACTTATATTTTATGGAGTTTGGAAATACTTCTTTTTTTGTCTGTCCTCACTTCTACTCCAAGCGTGTTTGCTCTCAATTTATTTCTGCTCTTCTTATCTTCTCAACAACTGCATCTCTTGTTCCTAGTCCTGCTCATTTTCTGCTCCATATTGTGATTTTTCTTTAATTTCATCTTGTTCCCACACTTCCCAATCACACATTTCATCACTCCTGCTTCCCTATTGCCAACAACATGTGATTTCTTTATCTTAATTGTATCACCCAGTCATCTGGCTCCAGGATGGCATCTCTTTACCTCACAGTGCTGTCCCTTTAATCATTACTGCTTCTGGCATGTATAATAATAGTTGAGACCAGCTGTTAGCTTTTACCTTCCAGTTACAGGCACAAGGGGTTTTTTTCCTTCCATATAAGTCCTAATGACAGCACAAACTGAAACCATCCAAACATCACTTCACACAGGCTGCAGAAATAAAACCAGTACTCCATGAGCTCCTCTTCCCTGCTCCCAGCTAGGCAGCTGGGAGCTGCACAAGACCAGCCCTTGAGGAAACAAAGTCTTTCTGAAGGACCAGACCCACACCTTGCAAGGAGCCCATCAGCAGAAGTACCTGTGGCCCACTGGCTGGTCACAGCTCCCCTTTCTGCTCTTTGCTCCCAAGTCACTCCCAGGGTGTCTCCATGCCATGAAGCCTGTGCTGTATCCAGACCCCTGCCAGGGTTCTGACAATGGGCAGTGGTCTCCATGAAATGCAGCCTTCCCCCACAGCACATGGGACCCTTTTTCCTCCTATCTGCCAGGCTACACCTCTCTGATGCCCACCAATCCGCCCACAAGTGACAAAGCTCCACCGAGTTGGCAGCCAGCCGAGTGGGCTCCCGCCCACCTCCCTGTCAGAGGGTCCTACCCCCCCCAGGCTGGGGGACTTGACACCAAGTGTCTTTCTCAGTTCAGAGCAGACGTCACAGACCAGTTGCACTGCCTGGGGTGCTGTCCTTGTCTGTCTCCAAATGCAGGAGGTCGTGGCACTATGGCATTCTCTGGACAGCAGGCTACACAAGCTGCCATAGGCAGTGCCCTCTGTGCCTCAGATCTCCATCCAGCTACTCCCTCCCTCCCCCAAAAGAATTTCAAATGGCTGATTCATGTTCAAAGCATCTTCAGCATTTGGGGGGTCCTGCGCAGTGCAGGCAGTGACAGCTCCTGTTCAGGGAAGCAGAAGGGAACTGGAACTGCCAGCCCAGGCTGTGAGGAGATACCCGTGCAGGGCTGCCAAGCAGCCAGAGTGGAGGCACCACCACAGGGGCCCAGTAACTGCCCATTCCAGATGAAAATTCTGCTGTCTGGATCAACTTGTCTAGCTCCAGGAAAAGGCAAAGAGCTTTGAATGCATCACAAGTTATCAGCAACAAGAAGTTTTATGTGGGGGTATAGGGAATAAAAACTGATACTACAGGCTGCTTAAATGCCACTGCAAAAGGCAGCATGGCACAGGAGTCACTGTACGGGCCTAACTCAACACCTCTGTCTCTATCCTGATCCACACGTGCTGCTTGGAAGGTCAGCAAGAGCCAGGTTTCTGCACAGAGAAACATTTTACATCTGTCAGAGGGTGCCATGGTGCCAGCCATGAATCAGCACAGGAGAGTGTCTGGTCACCTGATTTACACAAAGGTAGAACTGAATTGGAGCTTGAATAATACAGGTCAAACAAAGAACAGAGTGGGGAATTATACAGCAGAAAAATCTGACAAAAGGACGTATTTGGTCTGGAAAAAAGCCATTTACACAGGGCACCATACTTTGTCATCGTAAAGCAATCCTTGCTGATCTGTCTCTACATAGGCCCATGCTAAAAGTCAGCAGCTCAAGTGGAGAAAGAAGGTGCTCCATCAGCACTTGGAGCTTGAGCTGTGTTCCTGCTCTGCACAGCAAGGCCAGGGCCAGGGCACCCAGATGTGGCCAACACAGTTAACTGTTCTAGCACAGCAGCTGAGTCAGTCAGAGAAGAATCATCCTGTTCCTTGACTTTGCTATGGAGTTGATTTACCCCCTGGAGCAACTGTGCTTTCAGGGTTCATGAGCTGTATGTTTGAACCCAGGATGACCTTGTGCCCAGCAGAAGCCTTCAGACTACTCTGGATTACCTCCAGTTTGAGCAACAAGAAGGTTTTTTTAGAAAGAAAACATTTGATCTTCACAGCCAGCATTCCTAATAAGGAAGAGACCTGAGGTCCATTGTTCCAGTGCTTAATTACATTCAGTTCCCACTGTGCAGCTTCTCTCTAATCTAAAGTTGTCTGTGTTCAGCTGCATCTAGTTAGAGAGACCTTTGTCCTCCAGACACAGTGTCTGCTACCTGAGCTCTGTCCCCTAAGTAGGGGCTGAAGGAAGCTGCTTCCACAGCCTGTCTCTGGCAAAGAATAAGAGATCCTTTCCTGCAGGCTCCCACCCCACAGCATGAATTAATTCTCCATAATCTCATAGCTCTTCCCAACTCTTCTCTTAGACATCAACTTCCACCTTAGCACAGCTGGCAGACCCAGGCACTCTGCTCCAGCCACACCAGCCACAGGTAAACTTCAGCTTCAACCTATTCTGTCCTGTGTCTGTGATGGAATGACTACTTAGATTTTATTGTGTTCATACAAAAGAAACAAGTTGAGTCCTAGCACCCCCCAGCTCTCCCTTCAAAGCTACCTGGAAGGTCTGGTTCAGGGACCATATCCTTGCTGCAGAAGGGTTACCAAGGTTAGTGAAGGGCTAACAGCTGCTTTTCCTTGGGGAAAACAAGAGCTAGCACAGAACTCCTGGATGCAACTCAAAACTGGCTACTTGTCACGTATGGCTTTGGAAACATGGGGTCATTTAGCTCTGGTAGCATGGGACCTCCAGTCACATGACTCCAAGCAAAATATCCTATGTAAACCTGGTCTTTTGTCCTCTTTCCATAGATTCACATGGAGCTATCCCCCTCTTCCATCACACATTCTGTTTTCCACAGCAAACATCAGCCACCTCCCCACCTCATACCCTACACACCAGGACACCTGGCACCACAGACCCAAGAGCACTTCTGCTGAGATGGACCTTCCACCCTCGCTGCCTCCCAGTCCCTTCCAACAGCTTTCTGGCTAGAGGTTTTCCCATGTAACTTTTCAGTTAACTTTCCCAGCAGGTCCCAGACACAGCAAATGGTTGCAATGGACTCTCATAAAGCAGCAATTCTAAATCTTCTTGTGTATTAGCCAAGCTCCTGGCATTGATACACAGCAATTAAATAACCTTGTTAATGTATCTTTTCAAACTTCTTACTGCACAGACAGGAACGCCTTGAGATCCTATCACCCCTGCCCAGAGATTTATAAGCACAAGCAGCAACTTAGATAAGATAGACCAACTGGTGCATGAAATCATACCAAAGCTCTCCCCAGTTGGCTCACAACAGGAAATGCAGCCTTTGGGGTAAAAACTGCTGCTTCAGAGAGAACCTCTGCCTCTGGCTACATCTTTTTGAGAACCAGAGTTCCTTTCTAATCAAATTGTCATGCCAATGCCTGTCTTTACCATCAGTGCAATTAACCCCCTCACGCATAAAATACAAATGATTGAAACATTTCTCCTCTCCAGGCTCTGTGTGACTCACGCAGCAGATAGGAACGGTGCTGTTTCACCCCTGTTGCTGGGAGCTTCTGTGGCTTCTCCTACCTCCAGCAGCACAGTTCTCCTGCACTCGTCTCCTCTCAGTGTGCACTAAGCACCAGCACTAACCCCATCTCTCTGTGCTCCTCTTGTCTCATGGAAGAAAGAACAGGAAAAAAACCCCTGAAGCCCACAAGACCTCATAAACAACTGGTCCCCTGCTCCTGTAAGAAAGGCATCATGTCCCACACACTTGGTGCCACTGCGGCCACAGTGTGAAGCAAATCAGATCTGCCCAGTGAGAGCAGTTTGTCTCCAGGTGACACCTGCCTGGAGGTCAGCCACATTGTCAGTGCTAGCATCTGGAAAAGAAGACACACCACATACTGGAGCTTTTCCCTGCACCTAGGAACAGTGCCCAGTGCCAAGGGAACCAGCCCTCAGCTCTGCAAGAAGCACTGGGAGGGCTTCTTCACATGAAATATAAAACACTTTACATGGAATGAAAAACCACTTTATACATTAAATTCCTAACACTGTGGCAGCCATTTCCTACACACAAAACAAATGCATTATTGGTTGTTCTTTCAGCCAGTTTTTCCCTGCCCTAGAAAGAGCTCTGAAGTGCTCTTCAGCATCCACAGAACTGCTAAACTATTGCTGACTGCATCCCCTCCCCAGGGACACTTCAGTGGAGGGCCCTGGCCAGGCTGTGCTGAGGCGCCATTCCCACGGGCTTTTGTCCCCTGAGCCTCCACAGCTGCTCCTGGCCCTGGCAAGCCCCAGTCAGCCGAGCCTGGCACCTCAGTGCAGCGTCAGGAAGGGCCACGGCCACAGGTACAGGGCGCTGCTGGCTCCCTGGAGAGGGGCACGGGGCAGCCAGGAGCGCTGCTGGCTCTGTGGGCAGCTGGACACAAGGCCACCTCTGCGGGAGGCAGCTGCCTTGCAAAGCCCTAAGAGCTGCTGGAGTATCCATTTGTAGTCAGCACGGGTGATGTATGAAGAGAGGATAAAAAGCCTTTTCCTCACACACACACACTGGCAGCAGTCACAGTCCCTGCACCAGGCTCAGTGCTGCAGCACAGCTCTCCCAACAATCCAGCCCCACCACCGCCTCCAGCCTCCCCCTGCTCACAGCCACTGACAGACCACTGTGCAGGTCTCCAAGGAGCAGGCACTCCCTGCACATCAGCAATTCCCAGACAGGGATATCAGAGGCTGCAGCCCAGCGCAGTGAGCTGACATCATGTGCCTGATGTTGCCAAACATGGATGAGCTGTTGCTAGAACAATCAATTTTTAAATATCTCTGTGCTTGTTACCCTGAGCCTGCAGTAACTATAGTAACATGCTCCGGGGCTCCTCTTCAAAGGCACCACAGCTGTGCCTGGGGCTAGGGGTTTCTGGGGGCTGGGAAGGCTGATGCCTCCTGGGCTGTGTCCCAGGATGCTCTGTGGGTCATCCTGGAGCATCCCATCTGTTCTGTTTTGGCAGCACCTGTCCAGAAACCGGCAGAAGGACTCTGCAGACACCAGGCAGCGCTGGCCTCTCTGACCACAGAGGAAACATTCCTGTCAGCACTGCCTGGGTCTGCACCAATACCTTGGGAACAGGAATCCTCTGGAAGGAGCCACAATGCCCACCAATAAGGCTTTTGCAGGGCTTTTTCAGGGGGATCCAGCATGGTCCTGCAAAGCAGATTTCCTCTGGCACATGTGGCTTTTGGCAACAACTGGAAGAGTCCCTGCCTCGGAGTGGTGCTCACTGGCAGGTGCTCTGTGAGTGCCCCCCGCCCTGAACAGTTCTGTCTTCAGCACTGCTGCTCACAGGGAGACCATGCATGCCATGAAGACTAATGAAGAGGAAACCAGACCTAGTGTGTCTGCTGAGCTGAATTAAAGGATCAAGCAATAAATACCAGGCTTAGAAGCAGGAAAAAGAAAAGGAAAAGAATAGTGATGTGCACTGCCAGTATCGGACAGCCCAGTGGCTGCCATCTGACCTCAGGGCTCCCTCAGCCTGCAGTGTTGCCATGTCCAGCACCAGTGCCACAGACCTCTTTCCAGAGTGGGTGCAGAGACACAGCTCTTGTCCAGTGTGAGTGCAGTTCAGGGGTGATCCCATCCTCACCTCTCTGCATGCACACAGCCTGGTCCAGAGTGCAGCATCCCACCACCTTCATCAGGATGGTGTCTCCTTGGCAGTCTGCAAGTGGGCTCTGAGACACCTACCCCACAAAGGGAACACCTCATGCTGTGGTCTGGGCTGTCCAGGATGTTTACCTTATTTTTCTCCTTACCTCTATGCTGCTCAGTAAAAATGCAAATGAAGTGTTGTCGCTCTGATTACTCTCTGCAACGCAAATGCTGTGTGTTCCCTCTGTACCTGCTGCTTCCCAGATTGAGGGGGTGGAGAAGGAGGGAGGTGGGTTGGCTGAATTGCACCTTAATTAGGCTCCTCCCCAGACAACCTGCACTGAGAGTTTTTCAAAATCCTATAAATGGTGTAATATCAATTATTCAGTCATTCTGCTAATCTAAAGGCTTCCAGAAGACTTCTAGCTTTGTAGGAAAGCTAAACATGAAGTATCAATAATTGACAGCCTTCCCATCAGAGGATTAACTCCCAGAAAATATCCCTTTGGAGCACAAGTAGAGCATGCAGTGCTCCCTGGGGAGGTATTACCTTCACTAGTCTAAGTGCTCTTGGAGAGGTGTCATCACACCAAATTCCATCACTGCACTTATAAATCCTATCCTATTAGATGCATTTATCCTGCAAACAACTTTGCAGTATAATTCCTAGTTTTTCCCTGGCACAACTGAGGTCCCTATAACCAAGGTACACGAGGGATTAACGCAGTGAGCACATTTGACAATCACATTTGCAGATAATTTCGGGAGTGTCCCATGGGACTGGACTCTCTGCATGCACATACTGGATCAAGGAGGGACACCTCCTCTGCCTACCGTGGAAGCTGAGAGGGGGTACTCTGTGTCACACCTGGGGTAACTGCATGCTTTTCCAGCCTCTGTTCATTGCCCCCAGCCCCAAACCAGACAGTAGCATCTTCCCTCTGATCAGAGTGGGGTCACATTTTGACCTTCTCCCATAACCCGGGTTTTCCCTGCACAACCTTTTCCCTTTGCCATGCCCGGCCGGCATCCAGCTCCCAGAGGGCACGTTCCCTGCAGCCATCGGTCAGAGTGGGACGACCTGCGGGCAGTTTGAAGGGGGGCCGCCCTGGGCAGGCGCCTTCCCGGCACACGGCGTGTGGCAGCGAGAGGCTGAGGATGATGGTTTTCCCTGGCAGCGCTGGAAGCATTGGCTACAGAGGCTGCAGAAAGCCGCGAGCTTGCCAGCACCACGCAGAGCGTTTGGATGCCTCCTACAGGCAGGAGGGGCACAGAGAGTTAATTAAAATGCACTGAGCAACTGTAAAGTTTCATTACAAGACACAAAGGTAGGCTGAGTTCCTCCTCCAGCAGACATATCTGCATAATTCGGGCTGGCCCTGCAGCTGCCGCTGCTGCTGTGCTCACTGCTGCTGCAGACACTGTTTTCATCTGTTTTATTGAGTAAACACTTCCCCAGGTTGGAGCTGCATAACCAGTCCTGCTGTGCAGTAATGCCTTTGCTTTCTTCCTACAAATCTAACATAAAAGTGACCATCCTGCAGAGAAGCATGCCCATCCTTTGCCACTGCCTCTCGCTGGCGTCTGGCACAGGGGACTGAGCATCCCCATGTGCAGTCTGCACATTGGCTGCTGGCATGGCAGAGCCCAGGACACCTTCAAAACTTCTGGTGGTGGCTGGGGTTGCAGCAGACTGGAGACCATCCAGGGTCAGCAGTCCCACTGCAGCACATTTTCCCAGGAAAACACAAAAGTATTGCTGGTTCCCTGTCTGAAGTCCAGCTCAGCCTGCAGTGTTTGGAGTATGAATATACTGTACATATGAATGGCAGATTTGTTCCACATATTTTCCTCGAAGACTGTATGTCTTTTCCTTTTTTTTTTTTAAATAATGTCAGTCATAAATGTCATGTGTTGGAGCCCAGATCTCATTATTGTGAGCAGAGGAATGTATGCCGGGCAATAAATTCTTTTGTTGGAAATAACCCTGGTGACTAGAGAAATTTATGAATTTATTACTCTTTGTAGGAGCCTTTCCTCCTATGACTTAAAGAGAGATCTATCATCCTACAGGAGACCTTGCTGGTTCTCTAGAAACCTTTGTACAGTTTTATATCTCATTCCCTGCCTTCCTGTGCTAAGGATTCATTCACATGCATGGCTCATTATAAACAAGGTGCTCTCAAACCGGGCATCAGCTCAGTGCTGCCAGAGCCTCCCAGGCTGGCACCACTCCCACATGGCCCAGTGGCCACGGCCTTGGTGGAGAGAGTGTCACCAGGGCTCTTCCGAACAGCCACAGCCACCGCCGGGCTGGCAGTGCTGGGTGGCCATCCGGGCCCTGCAGCGTGGGGTTGGTGGCTCCCGGGGACCAGCCCTGCCAGCTGAGCCCTGCCAGCTGAGCCCTGCCAGGTGAGCCCCGCCAGCTGAGCCCTGCCAGGTGAGCCCTGCCAGGTGAGCCCTGCCAGCTGAGCCCTGCCAGCTGAGCCCCACCAGGTGAACCCTGCCAGGTGAGCCCTGCCAGGTGAGCCCTGCCAGGTGAGCCCCGCCAGCTGAGCCCTGCCAGGTGAGCCCTGACAGTTGAGCCCTGCCAGGTGAGCCCTGCCAGGTGAGCCCCGCCAGCTGAGCCCCGCCAGGTGAGCCCTGCCAGGTGAGCCCTGCCAGCTGAGCCCTGCCAGGTGAGCCCTGCCAGGTGAGCCCTGCCAGCCCAGCCCTGTCAGCTGAGCCCTGCCAGCCCAGCCCAGCCAAGCCACAGGCTCCTTCTCAAGCCCCAGCACTGATGCTCTGCCAGCTGCCTGGTGAAGGGCTGAGGGGCGAGATGGGGCTGGCAGTTGAGGAAGCTCAGAGGAGTAAATGGCATCAGTTCAGCTCCAGACAGTGTGTCAGGGACCCTGCTGCCAGCTTCAGAACATCCAGAGTGCAGGGATGGGTGTGCGATCACCTCCTGACAGAGCCACTACAAAATAACACCTTGTTATCTCACCGTCAATTATATTTTCATGTAGGTCTGAAATACTTTGAATACAAACCTTTTCTGTAAGATTACAAATCACTCAAGCACTTCTGCAATTTGGATGGCAGGGGGTCAATTATTTGGACATGGGTTTGCATATAATGGCCTGCAACAGATTGTAAAGTTTCTCTGTTAGTGAAGCAATTATGAACACTGAATCCAAACTGCGGCTGGAGGGTGGTGGAATGGGGCCATCTGGACATGGAGACACATGCACAGCTGTGAGGGGACTCCCTCGCCCAGTGCTGTAGGTACTGGGGTATGTGTATGGTTTCCACAGAGCCTGCTGGGGCACAGAATACGTGGTGTAAGAGACGGTCCAATAACAAAAATGAATACAAATAAGAATGTAAAAATAAGAAAGAGAATTGTCAGATTTTTTTTTTTTTTTTTGCCAAGAAAGAAGTTCAAACTTCATGTCCATGTGATTACTGTTTATTCCAGAAGACCATATCGCTTCATTCATTTCAAAACATGCTATTTTCAAAAATCCTTAAAAGCTTTTACAAACAGACTCTCATCCAGCCAAAATCCAGCTGGCAAAGCTCCTGGGTGTGAGGATAGACTAATTTATCTCTTCTCAGCAATGAATATTAGAGTTTATTTTGTTGAAAAGGAAAACCAGTCAGGGTTTTGACCATCCAAAGTGGCAATCACTGCTGCTAAACACAGAACACAGACTGCCTGCCATGAAAGACTCCAGAAACAGAAACCACGTCCATAAGAGCACATTCCCAGCACAAGGCTCTGCTCCTGGGACAACATTTACATTGTTCCTGGGCTGTCTCCACAGCTAGTTTATCAGTTCCAGGCCCCTGTCCTGCTCCCCACCACCCCAGGCATCCTGTCACCTGCTCTCTAGTGGCGCAGGGACCCGCCAGTCCTGTGCTTCTCTGCAGCATTTCAGCACCATCGTGTCACACCCGTGCCCCAGCCCAGCACGGCTGAAGCCTTGTCACAGCCAGGCACAGCCCCTGCACTGGCAAAGCTGCCTGTTCCACACCAGCCACACGCCTCAGAGCTACGGCCTTGATTTTCTGCTTTTTTCCATCCCTTCATAAAAAATGGATGTCGAATGAAAGGTTTTACACAGCAAACAGAACTGAGATTTAGGGCTACAAATGTCAGATTTCACAACACTCTGCCCATAAAACTGTAGCACATCACCAGTAGCATGAAGCAGGGGAGGGGATCACAGATTTCCTAAAAGTAAATGAAAATGACATCTGAAGTTATTTTTCTCCTACTCTTAAAAATCAGCCTAACAGGAACATCAAAGTAATCCATGGGCCTGGTCATTCCTGTAACACATTGGCATAAATCAAATACAAAACCATGGTTGAGCTGGGTAGAAAATCATCTTCCAGAGACATCCAACTGAGCTCAGCAAAGGAGAACAGGCTGACACAACATCTTTAAACATTTTTAATTACCCTGTCAAAGTGACAATTATGGAGCTAATTATTAGGAAGACAATACCAGATATACTGAATAGCACATCAACAGTGTTTTTATGTAATTATGCAATTTAATGAATTGAAGGCTACAGTAATGGACTATATCTGGTTAATTAGGGACTCCCTTTCTGCTAATAAAGCCATTTATTTTCAATTCACTATATTTCTTTTTCTGTAAAACGCATTTCCATAGACAATGAAGGATTTTTCAGAGCAGCTCATACTGCTCACTTCTTCATGTATGGGTGGGACACAGAGTTTTTCATGGGGTGGACAATGAACTCCAGCTGTTGCTCTTTCATTTCCACCTTTGCCATATTCCCTAGGGGTTAGTTACACCTCAGGGCTGGGCTCCTGGTGTTGGCACTCAGCCTGCCCAAAGGCACCTTCTGGCCCAGTCCCCCCTCCAAAGCAGCCCCGTGCCAGGGCACTGGGACAGGAGCTCCTCAGTGGCACACAGGTGGCTTCAGGTCACCTGGCTCTGGAGCCCTCGCAGGACATGTGGGACCTGTTGAGACAATTCCCAGGTGGACCCTGCTCAGCAGCACCCAGTCTGCATCAGGCCCATACCTCTGCCAGCCCCTCACCCTGCTCCTGAGCCACAGGGCAACGTGTGCAGGCCTGGGGCTGGCTGGTGATGCTGCTCCTCTAATACCAGTCACAGGAAGGAGAAGAAATAATTTAAACATTTTCCCCATCAGACAAAATTTTGGAGAGTTTCAAGCCTCCTAATTTCTCATTGTTGAACAAAAAAAACCTGATAAATTATTAATTGTATTTTAAATGTACCCATAGAAGCCATTTTAATTTTTTTTTCTTTTGGAAAATAATTAACCTGTTTAAATTTTTTAATCACTTGAAGATATTTCCCAGTTGCTGTTACCTGGTGGGGAGGAGCCCTGCCTGCCACACAAACCCACTGGCTTTGGGAGACTTGAGAGGGAGGAATGGGCTGTGGGAAGCCTCATGGCCACACTCCATGGCTGGACCAGATCCCACATCCCAGATTCCCACAGCATTCCATGGTGGCATCTGCCTCATCAGCCTGTCCCCAAGGAGAAGATGTTCTACAGGACAGGTGTCAGGTTGTGCCTGTGTGTCTTCCTCCTTCATGGTCCATCTGAAAACAGCTGAATAACTGCCCTTGGCCCCTTAGTTCTGCAAAGAGAGCTGTCAAGTTGTACCTGCTGCCCCATGCTCTCCTGCAGATGCACAACAAAAGCCAAAAGCCACAGCTGACACAGAACCCATGGCCAAGGGGCATCTGAGCTGCAGAGAAGAGACATCCGTCACGGCAGAGGGGCCCCGAATGGCAGCACAGCCACAAGCTCAATTTGATGCCCACCTTGACGCAGAGGGCAATGGAAAGCAGCTCAGGTGGGGTTGCATAAAGCTGCTGGTGAAGACCATGCTTGGACCATTGCCTGTACAGGGCACGGCAACCTGCCAAGGTGGGTATGAAAACGTGGGTGGTGAAGCTTCTGCTGAGTCAGGTGGAGCCACTGTCACCACAGGTTCCTGCAGGCACTGCTTCATGTGCTGTCTGCCACTGAGGCACAGCCCAGATCCTGGCCTTTCTCCCCTCCTTGAGGAAGAAGTATGCCTGCCCAGGCCACAGCTGCAATCCTGCCAGCATCCCCCACACCACCTGCCAGCCAAAAACAGCCCTGCCCTGCTGCTTTGGTCTCTGCAGCTCATTTAACTGTTGTTATGGGAGGGGTTGACAGGTCCAAAAACATTGATAAAAATAGAGGTATTTCACTCCAGAAGCTGTGAGAAGTATCATAGTAATAGGCCAGCTTTTTCAGGTTCTGATGCCAACTGGGCCCTTTCAAAGAAGGTGCCAGTATGTATTTATGCCAGAAATATCAAGAACATTAAGAAGATGTGATGGAGGAAGAGCCTGTGTTTGCGACAAGTGTTGGTGGAACTTGCAGGCTGTGCAAGAGCCTAATGTCCCACCAGCCGGGTGACACAGTCATCTCTCCTCCCAGAGCCAGGGTCTCCCACAGCATGGAGGTGACTGGCAGTCTCTTCCTTCTGCAAAGAACTGAAATACCTTACAAATGAAAGCATCAAATTTACCTTTTCACATTTGCAGGCATTAATGGCACAAATATTTGGCACGTGATCTTTTGCAGAGTTTTACTGGCTTTACGACCCAAATACACTAAAGGACTTCCCATCTAAGTAGAAGCTGCTGTTAGAAAGGAAGAAATGCAATAATGTACTTGTAAATTAATGAAATCCTGGCAATTGTGAAAACATCCTGGGATTTTGTTGGCCTGGAGATTTATTCAGTCCTGCTGGCTTCCCAGCTGAGGCAGAAAAGATCATAAACCTGCTAAGAGAAATGCTACTGCAAAATGTTCCAGGCTCAGCTATAACATTTCTCCTCCTTTTGGCACAGCAGCCAAGGTGCCCCAAAAAGGCCAAGAGCTGAACTTACAAACCCTGTCCCTCTGTTCTTGCCAGCAGCTGCTCAGGAGCACTAACACTGACAAGAGCTAACTGTTCTGCAGTTGGAATTTGGTTTAGGAGGGTCTTTCAAAGCTTTCTTCTTTCTAGGAGTATAGTAAGCTTTGAACTGTGTTATGTGCCCATCAAAATTCCGCGAGGGAGTGTTGGGAGGGGGTTGTGGGTGTCTGGACTGTGCACAATCCCTGCTGTCAGCTCAGGCTGAAGAAGAGCCTCTGCTGAGCTGCAATGGGAATGGGCAGGGATAAGCCTGCCACGTGCCCCGTTCAGAGCACAGCACCTAAGTCAGGGAGACCAAGCTAAGCTGCAGCTCATGGCAAGGGCAGCAGGAAAGGGACCAGTCGAGTGCTGCAAGGCACAGCAGCAGCAGGAGGAGCTGTCTGGAGTGATAGTCACGTTCCTGCTGCTGCCTGTTAAACAGGGTAGACACAGCTCCCCGGCCCTCGCTCCCCCAGCGATGCTCTGAGGCAGTGAAACATTTTGCTCCTGCTGTACAAGTCAAACACATTAACTCCAGCCCTCTGGGGAGTCTCTGAGCACTGTACCGAGCCGCTTCCCCAGGGTCAGCAGCTGATCCAACCGTCCTCCCAACTATCTGTCAAGGCAGCAGAATTCACCACATGGTGAATTCACCACTCGGATTCACAAACACTCCGAGTCCCTGAGCCCAGGCGCAGGAGATACGTGCTCCCCATGAGTAGCATCACCACAGGACAGACTCCAAGGACTCAAGGGTGCTGATGGGAGCTCTGCAGACTTGCAGCCCAGATTCCAGTGGACAGTGAGAACCTGCTTGCAGGTTGCTTGCTTGGGATGCTTTGCCTTCATAAGTTTAGGAATAAGATGACATCCAGGGTCTGGAAAGGGCTGAGCAAAGGGGACACCAGAGCTTCAGTCAGACTTCACCAAATATTTAATAGAGAAATGATCCAGAACCAGCTCTTCTGAGGCACAGCAGCAGTTTATTTTCTTCAGGGAATACTCAGCAAGCTGATTTTATGACTTTTTATGTATATAAAATTTATGTCTTTTTATGTATATAAAAACTGTGAATTAATTTAGTGCTTGTGAAACTAAAGGAGTAATCACACTGGCATGAGCCATGGATACAGTGGAAAGAGTGGCCAGCAACTTTGGTCATGCGCTAGCTCAGCAACATGTGCCATACCACTTGTACCACACCAGGAAGGCAGCTGCCCTGCTGTTCCAGCACTCCAGATCAGACAGTGGCCACTTTCTGAGACTCAGTACTTCAAGAGGAAAATCTCCACCAGCTTCAGTGCAACACTTATGGAAACAGAAGTTGGTGGCACCAGTCCTTGTGTGGTGTAAGTGATGCCAAGGAAGATTCATGCAGCTCTGCTGGATGGAAATTCACATGAGTCATCTCCAGAGTGGTTACCCAAAATGACCCGAGAGGCAACAAAAGAGAAAGGCACAACTTGTTTAACCTACTTCCACATTGGTGTAAGAAGAACTGAACTTCTCCTTCTGAACCCCAGAGTACCTTCCCTGTTGTGGTCTCTGTTCTCTTACCGCTCCTCATTTCCAGGGGAAACCAGTACTGGGGACCCTGGGAAGAATCTCAGGCACACCACTCCTTCCCACAGCATCATTCCTACTTCCAGCCCTGTCCTCAGCCTTCTCTGTCTGGATGCATTAATGCCAAAGTGTCTGCAACACTATCCAGGCCTTGGCAGCATCTCATTGTCTGCAGAGCCAGCAGTGACCATGGTGACATCACACATGTTCTCCTTTGCCTCAGCGCTGTGCTCCCACCTGTGTTCCCACCCCCCTGGCTTTTCTCCTTCATTCCTCCACAGGCTTATCAACTGTGCTGTCGCTGTGGGTTTGATCTCTCTTCTTCTCCCTTTCATGCAATGACACAGGCAAACTTTCCTTTCAGTCATTTACAAATTTTTTCTACTTTACAGTCTAAGATTTTCTGGCTGATAACAGAAGGAATATGAGGATGGACATCCCCACCGCTTTGCTCAACTGACTGTCTCTTGCACCTGCTGGGCTTTCAAATATCCGGAGTGCCTTGGATGTTTTAGCTTTCCCTTCTAGCTCTTTTGCTGCCAATCCTCCTGGGCAGCTGCTTCCTCTCACCCCTCCTGCTCTGGCACGCCTTTGGCAATAGGTCAGGTTGGAGTAGCAAAGTCATCTTCTCTGGTCTGGACCTGCGAAATGCCAGATTTTGTACCTAAGCTCAAATTCCATCTCGTGCTCAACCATCCATAAGCCAGAGGTACAGACTAAGCCTTCACAGAGCCCTGGAGAAGGTGAGGGGCTGGCAGAGCCGTGGGCTGAGGGCAGGAGGGATGATCAGAGCACAGTGAAGTCAAAACTCGTCAGGCAAAAGCAGAACCACTCCCAGCAAACATCATCCTCTGATGCCACCATCCCATCGTCCCAGGAGCAGAGCCATCCAATGGCAGAGCGTGGTGTGCCAGGGGGCACTCACAGAAATAACAAGGGGGGCTCTGGTGCCAAGGAGCTCACCCTGTACAGAGCAAATGCTCCTTATGCAGCCCCAGAGGAGGGAAAAGGCAGCACTGGGGGTTTCAGGGAAACAGCCCTGGAACTGAGGAGTGGCCAGAGTCCCCCAGGGCCAGAGCAGAAGGAACAGCCCTGGCCACAGGGCTGCTCTGCTGGCAGAGCACAGCCCAGCCTGGCCATTGCCAGAGCCAGACTCCCTGCTGAAGCTGCTCAGCCATCACCCATGGGGTGGCCACTCCAGAGCACCCACCTGCTCTCGCTGCACCGAGGGTGCCCCATCCCACTCCTGCCTGCAGACCATGGGATTGGCTCCTGCCCACCCTAGCACAGAGATCAAGATTTTCCTAATGACCAGTCCACGGGGACTGCAGGGCAACCGGAGAGCTGTTTCCTGGCTTCCAAATGTTTTTGCAGAGCTCCATCTAGGGGGAATGATGCTAGGCCAGGCTGCAGATCAAGACAGGTACTAGTAAAAAACACAATGGCTCCTTCCCCTGGCCTGAGGCCTCTCATCACACATTTACGGTGCTAATTAGAAAGGAAGGAAACAGCCTATAAATTTTACAGTCTATTCTAATTTCAGTTGCAACTGATTTCAAAAGAGCTGGTGAAGAGAAGTGCACCTGTGCAGATCAGTGTTGCATCACAGACAGAGAGCCAGAGCACTTAATTAAATATTATTCTAGGAATAGCCCTCATTGGACAAGACTGAGTATTAAAGCATCAATTTTCTGAAGGAGACTGAATGTAATCAGAATCTCTTGCTGTAGAAAAGCAAAACTAATCCCAGCTCCAGACACTAATGTCCCTCAGAGAGTGGCAGAGGAAAGTAGCACAGCCCTGGAAGTGCCTAGCATTTCCAAAGACGTAGTGGCCTGCAGAGAGAGAAGCCCCTGGGAGGTCTCAGAAATCTGCTCTGCTCACAGTTGGCCCAGCACAGGGAGCTGGGTCCCAGATCACCCTGACAGTGATAGCAGCACAGGTGCTGAAAACAAATGGGTATTTCACCAGCCCTACTGCACGAAGAGCTGATGCATGCTGTGCTGGGGAAATTGTCACAGCTGTGACAGCAAACAGCAGGTTGGGTCCCTGACAATGCCCTCAGAGGGGACAGAACAGATCTAGCCTCAACCTCAATACATTTTTATTTTCAGGTGAATCATGGTGTCTCATTTTATGGCCTCAGACCTGAGATAAAAGAATAGTGTTAAACTTCACAAATCCTCTAATATTGCTGTGCCTTGAGTTGGAGGCCTCACATATGCAGATATTACTTCTCTGTTGCTCTGAGGTCTCTTTCTAATTTAATACTTTAACAATATTGCAAAATTCATAATGTGGGCTTCTCCAGAGGAAAACAGTTTATCTTCCAGTAAAAGGGGCCTGTCACTGCAGTGGATTCTGCTGTTCCACCCTGTCCCCGTGTCTGGGTGGCAAGGTGATGGCTATGATGCCAGCACACACCTCTGCATCCAGCCGAGCATTTGGTGTCCATGCCAGCCTCGATGAAGCTGCAGCAAGCACAGGGCAAAGGCTGTGTCTGTGGGTCCTTTCCATCCTCCAATGGTCTCCACGCCCGCCAGGAGCCCTGACACGAGCAGGAGGAGAGAGAGGGAGGGAGGGAGGGAGGGGGACAGAAGGGCTGGCAGCCAGATCTGCCCTTTGCTGTTACTGTCAGATCAAATAGCTGCTAATTGACCATTGTGTCTCCTTTTGCTGAGCTATTAGCCACGGCACCATGGCAGCTTCCTGACATTAATTATCTGTGAGTTAGCAGGGTCTGAAAGCATAAACAACAATTTGCCATGATGGCAGGGTGAGCTCAGTGCTGCAGGCACTGATGCCCTGGTGTGGTGGGTGCCATCGCTGGGCCCATGGCCAGCAAGGTGTCAAGCACCACGAAGAGCAGCCAGTTCTTCCCAAAAGCAGTGACAACAGTACCAGAGACCTCAGCACCAGACAATGGTATCAACAGCACCAGAGCACGCTGCTGTGAGCCACACTGGCTGGGCTTCACCTTGGTTTGGAAGTGCTGTCTTACGGCCAATGCAAACACGAAATGCACAATGAGGGTCATTCCTCCAGCAGGCCATCACCACAGAGAGGAAAGGATCAAATACAGCAAACCTTGGCACGTGTTTCCTTTCCTGGCAATTCTAAGACGTTCCCATTAGCCCCCTTGG
This sequence comes from Motacilla alba alba, assembly GCF_015832195.1. Taxonomy (NCBI): domain Eukaryota; kingdom Metazoa; phylum Chordata; class Aves; order Passeriformes; family Motacillidae; genus Motacilla; species Motacilla alba. The sequence continues at coordinate 16,369,932 of NC_052029.1, forward strand.
TTAGAGGGGCTCTGACTGTCCCCTCAGCAGCCACCTCTGAGAGCAGTAGAGCTTAGCAGTCAGCAAAGGAGCTGCTGCAAAGCAAACGGGCTCCTGGAACTGCACTGAAGGAGCAAGGAGGCTCTGAAACTTCCTTGCCTCATTGCAATACAGCTCTGCACAGACCCTCAGCCTGGCCCTCCTGGCCTCACTAGGGGCTGGGACACCTCTGCCCTGAGGGAATGGAAGTGGCCCCAGTCGGTGCTTCCTGATGCAGAATCCCGAGGTCTGGGGGAGTGAGACCAAGCCCCCACATCCGGAGCAGCACCAACAAGTCCTGAACCTTCACTGGGGACCAGCTGGAGAGCAGCGTTGGTTCAGAGCGATGAGGGCAGAGGCTGCAGCTGGGAGGAGCCAGATCACCTCCCTCCCTCCCACCAGGAGTGACTTACTTGAGGCTATGTCATTATACCATCTCAGAATCGTGTAACTGATGTGTGATACAAGGCTGCAAGGATTAATTAATTGATTTTCATCAGGTAATCCAAAGCCAGGGCCCCAAACTGCAATACTTATTGTAGACAATATATAAATGCTGGCAAGAGCCGGCCAGAAGACTCCAGAAATGTGCCTAATGGAGACTTTCTGTCACTCAAAAGCTTGTTTGAGTAACACCAGCTCAGAACCAGCTGACATTTACACCAAAGTCGATGTTTTATCTAATAAAACAGAGCCACACAGGACACTCTCACCTACATGGGGAGTGTGCCACCTGTCCTATTGTCACCAGTGTGTCTCCACTAATCCTAGAGCCCCCTCCAAAACTCCTGGCTTGTAGGTTGCAGAAGTACAACATCACCCATGACTCCATGAAAGGGGCCCTAAAGAGCATCCTTGCCACTCCGCTGGACAGCAGCATCATCACTGGTGTGCCCGAGCCATGGACACCATGTAAGCAATGACACCCTCGCTGACCATAGGGTTTTCCTGGGGCCCTCACAGGGTTTTCCAGGCCAGCAGCCCCAGTGCTATGTAGGACTGGGATGGCACATCCACTGCAAGAGTGAGCACCTGTTCTCACGAGAACCCTGTCTTTAGAGGCTACACAGCAGCACCAGACACTGCTGCTCATGGCAAAAGTATGATGCAAACAGATACAGCAGGATTAGATTGGATTTTTTTTGTCAATCTTTTTGCTTTGTTTCAGTGTGGGAGAAAAAAAAATCAAGCCAGAGTTAACATGATCAAGGTGTGAACATGAGCAGCCAGAATGCTGTGAATCACATAAAAGATTTGATCACAGTTAATATCAGCTGCTAAGCTATAATAGCTTTTGTGACTCTCCAAACAGGATTTTAATTTTATGTTTATTATTTGGGGACCAGCAAAGCACAGGAAATGCCCTTGTGGTGGTACAGGCCCCCTTCCGTCTTGTTCTGTGGAAGCCTGGGAAGACTCAAGTGCAAAGCAGGCTAACTTTCAACATTTTCAATTTTTGCTTGTGTTCCCCAGGCTTGGCAGGAGAGAATGAACTTAATTAAAATCAATGGAGAAACAGAACGGAATAAATCACAATATGAATATTCTCAGTGCCTTCACTGAAGCGCAGCACATGGCTCTGTCACACTCAAACAGTGACTCCTTCAAGGCTGGAGGATCCTCCAGCCCTCTATTGTCTCCAACAGCACAGCAGCCCCACTGCAGAGGCTGTGCCCTCCATCCCTCGCTCAGGACAGGACGGGCCCTGGGGAGCAGGCAGGAAGCGTTGCCGTGGCCAGCCTGGGGGTGCTGTGCCCGGCACACAGCTTGTTCTCCAGCACCCTTGGCCTCAGACCCAGCCCTGCCTCACTGGCCAGCACAGCCCCTGTGCAGAGGGTCAGCCTTCCCCAGTTTGTCAGACCCCAGGCCTGTTTCCAGCAGTGAAGAGAAGTTGTCTGACTCTTTTCCTCAGTCGGGAAGCTTGGTTAGGCGGTGCGTGTTTTGTGTGTTGGTTAGGTGTGTGTGTGCTTTCTGCAGCCACACACAGCACCATCCTCCACATGCTGGCAGTGCCTGGCACCCTGCAGAGCCAGAGATGGGGACAGGCCTGGGACACAGTGGGAGGGGGCTAGAGGGGGGGTTGCTTCTCATGGTGGATCAGCTTCTGAGCCACAGCACAGACCATGAACAGGCCAGGAAATGAGAGCAAAAGAAGAGGTGAAAGAAGAAGGAGAAGGGGATACTGGGAGGGAACCACCAGCCCCAGCCCCTACTTATTCCCAAATAGGCTGTTTACAGGCAATCTTGGATTGCTTTTCAGAAGCAAATAACAGCTTTTTAGAGTCACCTGCCAGCAGGTGTATTTACCTGAAAGGTTTTCCACATCAGAATAGAATTGCCATGTACAGTGTGCTGAGTGGTTAGCACCAGCAGGTTAGAAAAGTGCCAGGAGTGCCCCACTCCGGGCTGGCCCCACATCGCAGTGCTTGCCATCCACGTGCCCACAGGGGCTGTGTTGGGGGCATCCAGGTGTTCGCCCCAGACAAGAGCAGATTTCTCTATCACTGCCCTGCAGCCTCCTCAATAGCCATTTTTCCAAGCCTCTCTGTTACAAGCACTATATAGAGCCACAAAGCTGAGCAGCAACCAGCTTGTGCCCCTGCAGCAGGGGAGAGCCCTTGGCTCTGTGAGGACCATGAGAAACCCCAGAGCCTCAGGCAGGCCCAGGCAGCCTGTCTGCCTCACAGCCTCAGTGCTGTCCTGATCTGCCTCCTCCCCACCCTAGGAACCTGCAACCAGCACCATGCCAGGACTCAGTCCTCCCGCCATGTTTAGCTGCTGCCATAGCTATCATGCAAGAGCAACAGGGCTTCCTCTCTCCATGCGGCCAGGGGTTCAGATTTCATAAAAAAATTCATTATACCATTGTTTAACACCACATGCCAATCCCTTCCAGATGACTTAATTTGTTAATCACACTTTTAATGGTGGAGGCTGTTAGAGCCCATGAGGGAGAGGTTAATACTAGTACCATTTAACTGTCGAAAGCTTTTCATGTCGTAAAGCAGGCGAACGGTCGAACAATAAACCCGCAGTGTAATGGGCGGGTAACAGGCCCCCCGGCGCTCGTAGCTCCTGCCCTGGCAGCCGTGTGCCAGCCAGGATGGCCAGCCCCTGAGAGGGCTCTGCCAGAGCCCCCAGCCCAGAGCCCCCGGCCCAGAGACCCCGGCCCAGAGCCCCCCGGCCAGAGCTCCCTGCCAGAGCCCCCTGCCAGAGCTCCCAGCCCAGAGCCCCCCGGCCAGAGCTCCCTGCCAGAGCCCCCTGCCAGAGCCCCCAGCCCAGAGCCCCCAGCCCAGAGCCCCCTGCCAGAGCCCCCTGCCCAGAGCCCCCTGCCAGAGCCCCCAGCCCAGAGCCCCCTGCCAGAGCCCCTGGCCCAGCTCCGTGCTGCAGGGTGGCCGCAGAATGACTGGGTGGCAATCACCCGCACCAGGGCTGGATTGCTGCCAGTGGCAGGGACGTGCGAGTGGGCGCATGGCATGAGAGAGCACTCAGCAAGTACGTGGGCTGTTCCTGACTGTATTTTTCTTACAGTCAATCTTTCACAGATTTATGCTGGAGAAATGGGAACATTAAATATCCCCTTGCTGTAATTCAGCATGCCGCAAGAGATACAGATTTAAATATTTAGTAGCATATAACTGGCTAAAAGCCTCGGCAACATTTTAAAAAATCACTTTTTAATAAAACTGGACTGAAATATTCCCCACAGTTAGAATTTATGGTTTGTAATCGGTGTTCTTGTGATAAATAGGAGTGAATATATAGTTATGAACAACAAATGTTAATGAAGAAATAATATGGGAGCCCACCTTCAGGCTGCATAGCTGCTAGTGCTCTGCAACGTTCCCCGAGGAATGCTGACATTGAGCAAACAAAAAGGCCAGATCAACAGTGCTATTAGACTGAAATATCCAGGAAGGAAGGAGCATGGCCTGGGCGCAGAGGCCAGTTCAGAGGCGGCTGCACCCAGTGAGAGCCTCTGCACACGACTGCAAAGCACGGCTGAACTCGCTCCTGGCCTGCGGATCACAGACATCGCGTGTCTGCATCGCAGCCGGCAAACGCCCCAGCACCACTGATTTGTATCGGGTGAGCCATTCATTTGCATGTGTTTCCCCGTGATAATAAACCTGGAGGCAAAGCCCACAGTAACTGCTTCTCTCTTCTGTCCGATGGCAGGAAGAGATTTATCTCGGGGTGGTGATCTCGATTACTGCCTGGGCGCAGCACAGGCAGGAGCAGCATGCTGATTTCTCTGCACTTCACAACGAGTAGGAGCAGTTTGGGTTTTAATACTGGCCATCTTCTGCACCAAAACGTCGAATTAACACAAGCCAGACTGAGGAATGCCAGAGAGTGTGGGGAATCCCTCCCCTCACACAGCAGCATCTGCACCTGTGGGGGCTCTGCACCCCAGTCTGGACTGAGTGGAGGGAGCCACGGGGCTCCCCAAGGTTTGTGGAGGATACCACAGCCCGTGGACTGTGCAGGCAGAAAAGCAGTTCAAACACCATCCCAGGGGACCAGCTTCAGGGAGTCAGATCCACAGCAGGAGCTCTTGGAGCAGCCATCACATCTCTCTGCCCCACGGGGAGGCTGGCACTCGCCCCCACACTAGCAGCGCTGAAGAGCTACAGCAGCCAAAGGAAACATTTCCAACATTAAATAAAACAGACATGTTTATGGTACAATAGAAGCTCTGTGATCTTGGAACACAATTTGCATAAACAGACAATTTGGCTATAAACAATTTCAACATTAACTAGTATTTACATATAGAACAACTCACTCAAAATACAATTAAAGGCCTTGATGGATTGTAAAATGTCAACATATTTAAAAGGCTACAATACATGCTTGGTTTATGTCTCCTTGGTCAGACATAAAACTGGAGTTTGTTTACATTTTCTCGGCCAGAGCCCAGAGCACAAGGCGCTTCTGGCTCCCTGCATCAGGACGTGCAGAGATCGATTTGCTGGTTATTCCTCCACACAGGAAATAATTTCTGTTTTCTCTAAGAACATATTTAAAATAGGGAGGCTATGGTTCACCTCACCTCTCCAGTCACCCTGTACCCCTAAAAGAATCTGCAGGGCCACTGTTTTCCATATTGCCCAAAGAGAGGCTGATAGGATGGCATTCTTTCAAGACTGAGATATTGCAGCAGAAGACAAGACCTGGCCCTCATTGCAGGCTGCCTGAAAGCAGAAAAATCCCAAATCAGCAGCAGCAGCCTTTTCCAGTTTGGGCCAGAACCTCTAGCTGTCCAGAGAAAGCATCTGACTCCTCAGCATTTACCAGAACAAAAGCCAAAACCCATCTCTCCCCATTCCCCACAGTCTCCTGCTCACAGGCTCGCTAGTTCACCCCACAAAAAGCTAAGTACCTAACACAAATGGGAACATTGCCAGTATCAGCAGGAAGTCCTCCCCACCTCAAAGAGTTTGCCTCACTACTGTGAGATGTGGGAGATACACGTCCAACCACCCTTGGAGAAGAGGTACAGCACAGCTCAGGCACCCACACCCTGAAAGATGCTCTTTCCTCCCTCCAGGAGGAGGGTGCAGGCAGGAGCTTTGCTGGCATGGCAGACCCGCACAGCTCAGCTCACCAGGCAGGAGCTTTGCAGCACATGGCAGCCAAGCGAGGTGGCAAGAACCAGGCTGCACACTTCTGTCTAGTTCAGCTTCACACCCTCAGAGCTTGGCTGACAGAACCAGCACACAAGTCACCTAGCCAAGACTGTCCCAACTGCCAGGAGTGACGCATCCCTGGAAATCTCACCAGACACTTGGTAACTTTACCCTCAAGTTCTCTGCCTCTGACTTCACACTGAGGTTACCTGAGAGAAAGAGGAGGCTGGAGCTCAAGTTTCTTCCCAAACTGCACCATGCCAAACACACCACCTACTCCTGAAATAATAAGCAAGAGCAATTGTCCTGTCTGATCATTCTGAGAACATTTTGAAAACTGCTCACAGCATTTCGTCTTTTCAAGGTCAGATTCTTCAGGGACTGAACAATTCTGCATTCATCCTAAAAACACAGACCTTATTTATAAACTGCCTAATATATTTTAAAGGGCAGACACTCCACATTTAACTTTTTATTGCCACTTATCTTCCATCTCTGCTGTAGTTTTTTTATCCTCTGCTATGCCAAGGCACATCTCCGCAGCCCTGCTGCTGTGTGGCTGACACGGTGGAACACTGTGAACTCAGTTAAGTGCAGCCCTTGTAATCTGTCAGAGCTCATGGAGGGGATCCGGATGCTTTCCCAAATACCACTGAGCTTATAAAGCAAAGCAAAAACCCATAAGCAGTCATTGACTGTGGAGCTTAAAGAAAGACTGAGAGCTATACTCACAAAACCCACAACATCAGCCTGGGAAATTGGTGGAGGAGCAGCTCCAAAAGCGTTGCTTCTGGCAGAGCAGCACCCTTGCTGGGAGTCTGTTCCATTCACAAGGAGCCATTTGCCTCCCTATACTCTTTTACACTTTCCTTCCAGGCTACAGCCTCTGTGCCAGCCTGTGGGACAAGGCTGCACATGAGTCCAGGCTCTGCCAGCACACTGAGAACCTCTGCACCCTGCTCCAGGGGCACAGACAGCATGGGCAGGTGGTGCAGAACCTCTGGGATGTGGCTGCAGCTGGAGAGAGCAGAGGTGCTGCCCAGGGAGCCTGTGTGGGGCTACCCACTCCTCTCCTACTTCCCACCACCTCTGCTGGGCAATGCTGCCCCTCCACCCACAGATCCTGCCAGCTCCTGGCACCCCCAGCCCCACTTAGCACCAGCAGCAGAACAAAGAGCTCCTTCTACTCTACAGGTTCAACAGCCCTGTATTAATTTGGCTTGTGAAGGGTTCTCATCCCACTTTAGCCTGTCCCTCAACACCATGAGCACCCTGCATGGCCTTCCTGTGGTGACTCCTCAGCTGGACCCTCCTTTTCTAGCCATGGTAGAGCCCTTCATTCATGTTGCTGCTGCTGCTACTGCCTAGCAAGTCACAAGTATTATTTGTTGCAACACAGCATATGGATGCTCTCTTTTCTATTTGTCTGCATTAAATAATTATTTAAGCTATATTAGGTGTTTATCAAAGAAACTGTCAGCATCTCAAGTTTCCTTATCGCAGTAGGAGATACAGAACAGGGCAATTTGTATGGATCCTAGCCCTTGCATGGAAAGGACTTTCTGCAGGCTCAAATTATGATATGACCATATTTTATGAGATACTAGAACTTAACCTCAAAATGTGGGGAGATGGGAGAAAGGAGTGAGGGGAATCAAGCTCTCCAGGGTGCCTGACACAGCAAGAGGCTCCCAGCTGTGTTTCTCCCAGCTGTGCTTCTCCCAGAAGCTCAGGGGCAGGAGCTGATGCTGGGGCAGTAGCAGACAAACCAACACGACTGTCACCTCTGGTCAGGGCACCCACTGTGACTCTGCAGTGCTCCTCTCTGCTCCTCCTTCCTGAGCAGGACAGGGACTGTGCCTGGCTCAGGGACTCACAGGGAACTGACCCCTGCCCTCCTGTCCCTCCTGAGATCTCAGAGGCCTCTATGAGAGTGCTGCAGCTCGCTGAAAGCTGAGTGCTTCCTCTCAAGATCCTTTCCACAGCCCCTGCCTGCACAGCACATTTGGACTGGGTCTACATCATGGGATGATCAGTACAGAGATGGAAACCCACACAGTTTTCAATTCCTGAAAGAACATACATTTTTTTCCTTTATAGATTCTTGATAATCAACCTACTCAATGCTTTTTATTTGCATTGATCACATTTTATAGTATGATTAAATTTGTATGGAAGCAAACCGATTAGTTTTGTTTTACACTTATTGAATCCACTTTATGGTCAGACAAATTAACTCAGTTAGTTAGTTTGATTTATCTAGCAGCATAAAGCTTGACAACCTGGGCTCTCAGAGAAACAGTTTTAAGAGAATTATCTTTTTTGTTATTTTTCCTTCTTGGGAAAAACCATTAAACCTGGAGGCAGGTATGAAGAAGAAGCAAACACTCATCACAGACTGGCCCTTCCCAGAGATTTCAAAACTCAACCTGACTGTTTGCCAAAGCCTCTGTTGAAAGGCACCACCAAATTCTGCACAGAGAGGGTCTCCTGGCAGAGAGTGAGTGCTAGCACAGTGATCCTGTCCTGAGGAGTGAGTGCCAGGCTGTTTTAGGAAGGTCACTTTAGCCAGTGTTTGGGAACTGCATGTAGGCACACGACCACTGGGTGCAGTGGGTGTCCAAGATGCTCCCCCAGGGAGCAACTGGAAATGCTGAGCCAAGAGGGTGTACCCAGGGAAAATTACCTGTGGGAGAGCTAGAGGAAGATCTCAGAAAAGTGAGCAGCCTGGGCAACCTATCAAGCCCTGCAGGGAAACCTGCTAATAGATGCCCCTTCCCCCTCAGTCTCCACCTGGGCTCTGCCTGTCCTGGCTGGCCCTTGGCCTGTCCTGAGGACAGGAGCTCCCCTGCTGTGGCAGGCAGTGGACGGGATGGCCCTTGTCAAAAGTGTGCATAGTGGGGCAAGCCTTGCTGTGCCCCCCACAGCTCTCAGAACATCGCTGTTTCCAGTGCTGTGTCACTACAGAGATGAGTGTCAGGATGGGGCACAGGCCACGGCTGATGGCTGCCCTTTAGAAGGGGCCTGCTCCAAGGCTGGCCCCTCTCTCTCTGTCACTTGGGCAGGGCACACAGTTTGGAAGAAATGATTGCCAGTGCTGGGGATATGTTCTTCTGCACTAGAGCAGAGCTCTTGCAGCTCAGCACCAGAGACAGGCCTCTGAGCCTGGCCTTCCTCCTGTGTAAGCATTCCTTAGCCTGGGGCTCAGCAACCCTCTCATGTCTAGCAGAGCTCATCAGAAAACAAGTTTTTTACTGGCAGAGTGCAACTGTCATTGACACAGGGACCAATGGGCCAAGGAAGCTTCCTGGCACCTGGGCAGCTCTGAAGCCCAACCTCATTTGTATTCAGCAGCTACAAGAAAAAGAATTTGTTCCCAGTTAGTAAATGAGATTTAGTTAATAAATTGGCACATGTGATCAAGCTGCCAGTCGTTCCCATGCAGTGCAATAAATGAAGAGATGGAAGCTTATTATTTTATGAGAAGAAGCTGTTTGGTTACAGGATGAGGGGCAGCAGAAATGTTATTTTTTGTCAGGCAGTGGCCACATTTGATGATCATTCATTTCATGGATCTTCACACGGCAGTCAGAATACTGCCAAGTCAGCTGAACTGTGCAGGGGAGCCCCTTCCTGACAGCTCCATCACTACCAGAGTCCTCAGGCATGGGGAGCTTCTGTCACTGATGCAAGCCCCAATATAACATCTACAGAAGAACCCACATCAGGTTACCCTGTATAGCTGCTAGATAGGAAAACCTGTTATGTTAGAATAGAAAACTGCTGGAGGAAGAAGGAAATCTGGAAATCTGGAAATCCTGGGAGCAAATCCATGATCAGGCCTATCATATGGGGCCCCATTCTTGGTCCTTATTGATCCTGTAACATAAAATTCAAAAGTAGCATCTCTTACCGGATAAAACACTAGTTACTCTCTAAAATATCAAGCCTAAATATGATACTGAGAGACTGAGACAGCAATAGACTTCTAAGGTGGGGAACACAACTGTAGTTTGGAGGATGGCATCCAACAAACAAAAGCATCCCAGCACTCCTCTGAAGTGGGTATAATTCTGCAGGGTCCTTAGAGGACACAGTTGCTCCTTTCCCTTACAACGGTCTCCTGGAGAGGCTTCATATGCACAGATTCCACAACTGCCATTTGGCCAAGCCATGAAGCACTATGAAAGTCAAGCCTTGGACTGGGAGCTGCACACCATCTGTTCAGGCCTGAAAGACAGGAAATCACTATCACAACTACAATCTAATCATGATCAGCTGCCTGGCAGCTGACAAGAACACACGCTGTCTGGTGAAGAGCAAAAATGCCTATCAGCTGAGCCCTGCAACAGAGAAAGGAAATGTCTGATGGACTGAGGGAGAAATACAGGAGTGGGTAGCTAAAACAAGGCTAATGAAAGAGGAGAGTGATGTGGTCCAGTGATAACCAGGGAGCATCCACACAAGGTTCCTCCACCTGCACCTGTACACCTGTACTTTGTACCTCTAAGTTGAGCCTGTTTTGCCCTTGAAGAGTTTTCTCCCAGTCCCTGTCTCAACTCATAAACCCTTCCCTAATTTTTTTCTCTATGCTCTACCTGTGGTAGGGGAGGGAGAGAGAGTGGCTTTTGTGGCTGCCTGGTGCTTGGCCAGTGTCAAACCACGACAAAACCTCTGGTTAAATTTACATCCTCCATGAAACAATGTCCAGGAAGTAGTAAAATATGTTTGCAGGAACAAAACTAAAGCCAACAGCAGAGATGGAAACCAAGCACTACATGTGAACTCTGGAGGACAGGAACTAAAACATGCACTGGATAGAGAAACTTAATCTCCGGGAATGTATGGAAGACGTTCTATGAAAAGGACATTGACAGCAGATCCCTGAAGAGGCCAAAGTCAGCTCTACTGAACTCCAGGGTAGTAGTACCAAAGTTTTACTTTATTTTAATTATTGAACTGTTCTTATTTCAATCTACAGAAAACTACCCTTTTTTCTGATTCTCTTTCCCATCTCTCTGAGGGAGGAGGGTGAGCGAACAGTTGTGTGGGACTGAGTTTTTAGCTGGGGTTCAGCCATGACAACATCCCCTGTTCAAACGCATTTGCTGCATTTATCTCTTTCCAGAACCTTGTTATCCCAGGAGCATGTGATCATCCACAGCCATTGTGGGTGTAGCTACTCCAGATATACTGGGGAACTGACCCCAGGACAGTTCTCTGTGAAAAGACTTAACTCTGTAATGAATTTGTCGCTTCCTAACGAGGCTAAATAGTGAATGCCAAGGAAAAATACACTACTACTAGTTACTGTGACAGCCTGCTTGAGGTCACAGAGTCACAGAATCATTGAGGTTGGGAAAGCCCTCTAAGACCCTCAGGTCCAACCATTCCCCTTGCACTGCCAAGATCATCACTAACCCTTGTCCCCAAGTGCCACATCCATACATCTTTTGAATCCCTCCAGGGATGTTGACTCACCACTGTCAGGAGGTGAAAAACCCTCTCTGGAAAGAAATTTTTCTGAATTTCCTATTCCCATCTAAACCTCCCCTGGTACAACTTGAGGCCATTTTCTCTTGTCCTGTCACTTGTTACCTGGGAGAAGAGCCCAACTCCTGTCAAGAGTTGTGCAGAGCAAGAAGGTCCCCCCTGAACCTCCTTTTCTCCAGGCTGAGCTCGCCCAGCTCCCTCAGCTGCTCCTCAGACTCGTTCTCCAGCCCATTCCCCAGCTCCATTCCATTCTCTGGACCTGGCCTGCTGAAAAACTGTCATCTTTCAATGCCTTTTTGAAAGCTGCGCCTAAACAAAATGAAATTTAATTTTGGGCAAACTGGAAGATAAAAAAGGTGAGAAACTTAACAAGAGCCATTATTTGCTGTAATGGTATGACAGCTATTCCTTGAGCAGCACAAAGCACAGTCTTGCCTCCGCTCAGCTCTGCACAGGAAATGTAGAATTTGTCCATCATTGTTGTTTCCTTATTGATGGCATCTGGGATCTGTAACAGACATAGATTGTCCTGAAATGTCTCCTCCACTTTTCATGTCAAGCTTGCAGTTTGAATCAAACTACTTGCTTAAAAGGTATTTTGAGGATTTTTTTGCATTTCTGTTGTGTATGTAAGAAGCTTTAATTGTTTCCAAAACAGCTTAGTTTCAGACAGCTTCAGCATTCAAGGTAGTGCAGCAACACAGGTGCCATAAAACACATGGTGTCGGATCACACCTACAGCCTTCCACAAGTAAACATGAATCCTGTGCGCTGATCTTGGCCAAGACACAGTCAATACACCCAGTACTTAGGGAAACAGAAAGCAAGTTGCATTTGAGTAAGATGAATGGCTAACTCCAGGAACACTGAACACCCTCATGGATCACAGCAAAAGGGAAAGAGTACCAGGGAGGACAGGAAGGAAAAGTCCCTCTTTCCCCAGCTCAGCCCCACAGCCCATTGGAGCTGCCACTTAGGGAGAATCTGCCACTCAGGACAATGCTGACCACCCTGTCACTTGTTCACAGACACAGATCCATAAACCAGGGGCAGCTGGGTGCAGGCCAGGCTGGCTGCAGGGACAGGGACGAGCACAGTGTCTGTGCCATGCAGGTTTGGAGGCTGGGGGCAGGGCAGTCTGGTCCTCATCTCCTGTGGGCAGATGGAAGCAGAGCCCAGGCCAGGAGGGTCTCTGCAGAGACAGCAATGGTGATGCAACGACCCTGTTTTCATGTCAGATGGAGGGAATGGGCAGCACCTCCCAGAAAAACAGAGGATCGTTCTTCAATAGCTGTGGCTACAAAGTCACTTCTCTGTGGTTGAGGTGATTCAGGACGTGCATCTCTAATGGTGAAGGACTGCAGCAGGAGCAGCTCAAAGCCTTCACCCAGAGGAGGCTCCTGCAGGCACAATGCTCTTAGAGGAGGCAGTGCAGAGTCTGGGGAATGGTGCATCCCCCCACATCAGGAGACCCTCCTCCAGGGCAGAGAACCCATGTCACTGAAAAAACTGAATTGGAAGTTTTCAGGCTGCTATGATACATCTACTTTTGCTTTTTAACAGTTGTTTTTCTTTTTCTCCTGTCTTTGGTCTTTCATTTCTTTCTGGAACAATAACAAGAGCAGATAGGCATTCTTTAACCTGCTCCCAGGGAAAGGTGGAATGCCGATTGCTTGCTGTGCCTCTTTTGGTCAAGCATTTTTATCCTGAATTGCTATGGGGAAAGGTCTTGGCTCTTCAGGCACCAGCTTTTGTCTTTTTTTGAGCTGAAGGGTTTTTCCCAAAGTGAGTACTGAAATGCTTCAATGATCTTTAAAAAAAACATTGTGCAGATTTTGTGAGATTTCAGGCTGCAGTAAAAGCAAAATTTAACATGCCGAATGTCTTTTTTTTTAAGGAGTTAAGCAAAAGGCTACTAGAGCTGTCAGAGTTTAAGCTTCAACCTTTATGTTTACAAAGCAAAAAGGGCAATTAGATGTGGAAAAATAAATTTTTCCAGGACTCTGTCAGCAGCTGTGGTTTGTACTCAGACTTCTGAATGACAGGCTGGTTAAGTGCCGCAGGCAGAGAGTCAGTGTAGAGCAGCCCTGACATTTCTTTGATGCTAAGCAGTGTACCCTAATAAAGATGTGCTTTGAAGTCACTCCCTCTTGCCTGGCATGCAGGCACTACAGAGCATTCCCAGGGCAGCAGGACTAGGACTGGCTGCATGCTCCAGGCCTCCCATGCCTGGCATTCCACTTCCCTCCTTGCTTCAGACTTCCTCCACACCTCCTTCCACTGAACCTGAGGAAGAAAGTTTTGGAATAAATCAAAGATATAGCTAATAGGCAAGTTCTGTGCTTTCACCTCCCAGCTATTCCACAAAGCCTGTTTTCACCAAGGAGTTGAGGACAGAAAACCTCATGGTCCTGTAAGCAGAGTCCATGAGTGAGCACAGCCCAGCCTGTGGCAAGGACGGGTGCCCAAACTTGCAACCAGTCACAGTCCTCCAAGCACCTGCATAAGCAGCTGAAGGCAGACCTGCTTTCTCAGCAGATGGAGCGAGCTCCTCGTGGTTCTTTCCTGTGCAGCCTGTCAGTCAGTTTTGAGCCTGTGGCCAGGCCAGCAGAGCTCCCTGTGAAGGGAAGGCATGGACTGCAGACAGCAGTTCCCCAGTGCCAGCTATGAGGTCCTGGCTGCCGTTCAGGGAAGGACTGCACTTTCTTCCCATTCCTTTTCTGTCAGCCTCCTATTCTTCATGCATTTCTTCTCTCTGCAAAGACCAAAGTGCAAAAAGAGAGATGAGCAGAAGTGAGGGAAGGCACTGGGAAGCCCATCTCTAAGTGTGAAGTGACAGCAGATGGCAGAAGCACTGCTCTATGGCAGATGAAGAACGTGTCAAAGCAGTCATTACAGCAGCCTGCCTGACTGTCTTGGCTCCCAGCTGCCAGCACCCATTGGACTTGGATCTCCCAGGGACACAGCACACTCTTCAGCCTCTTCCCACAAAGCTACAGACACAGGCACTGCAGCAGCTCCTCAGCCCTTCAGGAAGGATGCAGCAGTGCAGGGTCAGACCATGGCCCTGCAGCACAAATTTGGTCAGCGCTGCCTGGGTATGAGCTGCTCCTCACATGCTCAGCAAAGTAACATTGTTCCCTCTGCCATTTACCGCCCAGAGCATCAGTGGCTCATGCCAAGCACGGCTTTTGGCACACCTCCATACACAGCCTCCAGCGTGGGCACACAGGGCTGGGAGGGAGCAGGGCCAGAGCAACAGCAGCACACAGCTGCCAGTGGATGGAAAACCATGGTCTAACCTCAGAACTGGAGCAGGGCATCCCAGAGTGAAAACTTAATTAATTATAACACTAAGCACTGCTTTGATGCCTTTACATTTACAAAGCACTGGGTAAACACTAACTAATTAATCTACTCTACTTAGCAATTATATAGTTCTTTGTATTTTCCAGGTCCTGTGCAAACATTAGCTAATTAATCTACTCAATTATTTCCATGTTTTATATTCCAGAGCACTGCACACTGGCAGCACGAGGAGGAAGCCTTAGCAGGGATAGTAGCAAGCACACTCAGCTTTTAGGTGCCTGACACATTTTGGGGAGATGTATTGATAAGGTGCCAGCAGTCCCGGACAATCCTTCCCCCACAGCATGCCAAGAAAAGTAGACAAGTCAAAACTAAAGAAATATGAAGCATTTTCCATCAGAAAGATCCTAAAAGAACTGAGTCTGCCAATCTCACTCTCCAAACAAGGATTAATGTGCACCCCCTCATGCAGAGCCACAGCTCTCTGTTTATTGCATTTTAACATTGTCAACAGTGCTTGCTGAGGTACTTGCTGTGCTCAGCTGACCTCCACTACTTGGGATGGCATGTGAATCGATTGCATTTGAAAGATTCTTACTGGAATAAAATGAGCTTCTCAATTATTGCTATCTAAATAAATCCTTGTGTTCCAGTGATCTCCACCAGGATGCACTTCCAAAACCCCAAGTTCATGACAACAGGTGTCTCCAGCTCGCAAAATACAGGTAACTGTGTTGTCATCACTGTTGAGGTACAGGACAGGGGAGGTCAGGTGATGCTCTTTCTGACACAGGGAAGGGAGGCTTTGGGGACAATGTAGGACTTAGTGGTGTGTCTGATGAATAAATTATGAACTCTCTAGCAAAGCAAGCTGTGATCATTTTTTATACCTTTTGTCAAACACAGTGCAGTCAGTCCCACTCTGGAATACCAGGACAGAGGAGCCATGTTTTCCATACCAAGGACATCTAGCAGAGGAGAGAGGATCTGTGCTGGGGAGAGGATTGGTATCCAAATGAGGACAAGGCCAAAGGAGGAAGATGGACATCCAGTGCTTCTCTGTGACTGCTCAGACTGCTCTGCAGGGAGATTTTCATGATCCACCATGACCCCTTGGTAAGATCAAATCAGACAAGGAAGCAAGCAAGAGTCACACTCTTTCCCAAGGCTTCCTGAGTCTTCAGTTG
This sequence comes from Motacilla alba alba, assembly GCF_015832195.1. Taxonomy (NCBI): domain Eukaryota; kingdom Metazoa; phylum Chordata; class Aves; order Passeriformes; family Motacillidae; genus Motacilla; species Motacilla alba. The sequence goes on from NC_052029.1 coordinate 16,385,572, forward strand.
CAGACAGATACAATGAGCTTGAGATTTGAAGAGTTCTATATATCCTCTGCAAAAAGCAGCACCAGCATGAGCAACAGCTACGTTTCTGGCACAGCAGAAAACAACTACATGGTCCAAGGGACAAAGGCCAGAAGCCGGGATGCAGCACCTGCCAAGGACCAATGATCACAGTAGCCTGATTTCAACATCGCTCCACAGCTGAATCAGCCACCAGCCTGCTTGGACCAGCACCCTACACACCTACGCAGTCCAGCAGCCCTGCTGCTGGCTCAGGCCATGAGCCCAGGGTTAAATCTATGCCCAGCAGCTGCTTCCTGCCCTCTGCTCTTGGGCCATCCCCTCCACACGCGCCAGGTGGAAAGGAAAGCAAGGCTGAGAACCTGGAGGAGAGATAAGGAAGCCATGGTGCTGTGCCTGCTGCTCTTGGGGGAGTAAGGGGTGAATCATAACTTCATCAGCCTACAAGGAAAAGAACCAATTATCTGGCAATTGTATGCAGTCCATTTCAGTGAGAGGCTCATAACCTAACCAGCCCTTGCAGTCAGGGGAAATAAAATATATGCTGACATCAGTATACAGAGATTCCCATTGGAAGCCACTTTCACTGCAGTGTCGTGAATCTTTTCAGAAGCAGCTTGAAAAGATTCACTCAGTCTATCAATCTTCCTGGGAAGCAGAGCTGACGATGGTTGTACATAATAATGCTTAAGCCAATTCACATGCACTGTTAGTGGCTGTCTACAAGTCCTGGCCCTAATCAGTGCATTAAATATAAACATATTACTAAGAACTCTAAAAGACCCTCTCCAGGGGCAGCAAAATCCTCTGCCTTGGCCACTGTCAGCTCCCCAGGCTTCTTCTATAGTGGCACAATCTCCCCTTGACTCCAAGAGGGAGAATGGAAAACCATAATTCTTCTCTTTGTTCAGGTGACACATTTTTTATGAGGATTTCTGGAGCAGTATTTGTATTGCCATACCTGTATTGCCATACCCCTTGGGGGTGACACATTGGCAAGGATGGAATAACCTTAAATGCCACATCTTCTGCAGAAAGCATGTGATGCATCCTTACCAAACATCCATGTGTTCCAATACTGCTGGCACCACTCACTCCATGTGTAGGAAAATCCTTCTAGAAGCAGCATAATGCTGTTGCAGACTTTCCCATGTAATAGAGTCTGCGTGTCTTTTTCTTTTTGATTTTTGTGGATTTTTTTTAACAGGTAGCAAACCACCTTAAAACTTCCCCTTTCATCATTACACAAACAAAATCTGACCATTGATCCCCTGTTTATCCCCTGTGCACATACACCTCTGGTTACTGCAGCTGTGGGAGTCCCCCATATACTCAATGAAATAAACAGGCACCTAGTTTGTGCTGCCAGAGAGAACACAGTATTTGCCCTTCCTTACCTTGGTGTGTGTTTTACTGCTGGCTTATAGGTATGCCCTGCACTTGGGCCACTGAGGAGGTAACACAGGACACTCCAGAGGAGGCAGCCCCTGAGCATGCTGTGAGCTCAACTCGGGGGACACTGCCATCACTTGTCACAGGTTTGTAGGAATGAAGTGTCATCCTAGATCAAAATCTTGTGAATGACTTTCTATGAAGAAAGGGGATAGAAAAGAAAGCATCTTACAAAGCAGATTATAGCTTCCTTCACCTTCCCCACTCTGTGTGACTGAGGTGCAACTCCTGATACACTGGCTGTGCCCTGATTGTGTGGGCAGCAGCTCTGAGCTGGGAGCCTCTGTGCCATCCTCCATAACAACCACACCGAGGGTGGAGAGCCTCGGGAGAGCCCAGATGGGGTGTCCAGGCCAGGCTAAGTCCAAATCCAGTGTTAAGAGCCCTCTATATGTTGTTTTCTACTGCAGCTGAATCACAGATGCTGCTTCATCAAGCTTGAGATTCGTCAGCCATTGCTAGTGTTTCACACAGTAACAAAAAGTATTTTAAAGAAAATAGGCATCAGAAGAAAGCAAGCACACTGGCTTCTGGGTCTGCCATCCCCCACTGAAGCCTGGCAGCCTGCCTGCTGCCAGGCCTGACAGGTAGGCAGAGATGGGAAAACCCCTCATGGCTCTTTTTATTGTGATAGCCCTATATGAAGCTGCAAACATATCTGTCACCTTCCAGCACATTGTTTACCAGCTCTCCTCAACATTCCCCAAACAATATTTTCTAGAGACTGTAATTCAATACCTCACACCCCAGAGCTGTAGCATCAGCCCAGAGAGCAGCATGATGAATGTATTGTGTTCCTCCAGAGCCTGGGCTTGGGAACTGGTTTGTGCTGTTCCAGCTGTTAATTATCCCTCTGCTTTTTGCTATTCTCATCCCACCTGTGCCTCTGTATTTATCATATGGGTCCACATGCACTAAAAACATCCTTACTCTTTAAAGCATAAGGAGTAATTTATCCCTTTTGTGCAACACAAGGCAGCTCAGGGGACCAAATGGCAAGACTTGATCAATAAGGCGCTCACTAGATTAGCGGCACTGGGGCTCAGACCTCAAAGTGCTTGTTTAGAAGAAATGCAAGAGAATGAACTAAGAATGTTAAGCACAGATACAAATACAATTTCCACCACTCTCCCTTCCCCATCCCTTCCCCAGCCTTCATCCCAGAGACATCCTCACACTAATCACTGCTGAGAACACCCTCCAGAGCCAGGCCAGCCCAGGCCAGGCTGCTCACTGGGAAGAGCTGTTCCTCACAGGCATGGCAGCACTGTCTCTGCAAGCAGCCAGTGCACAGGAGGAGCACCCCACTTTGCTGGGAAGCAGCACACCAGCCTCCATGAGTTCAGCCCCCAGCACCCACTCAGCACAGAGCACTGCTCTCAGGTGGTTGTTACCTGGTCTCACGCAGGGAGCTGCAGCCGTTCCCCAGAACACTCCTGCTCACTCCAGAGTCCCACCGTGGTTCACTCACTCCCCCAAACCTTTAGTTAGTGTGGAGTATAAATGTTGAGGGCTGCACACTCATGCTCATAGCAAGCAATCCAGAGGACCAACTAGTAATACTTACAGGTAACTTAGAGGTGCCAACACCTCTCCTTTATGTGTTTCTGGTGAGCATATCTTAGACCTTTGTCCACACTGTACTGCACCCTCCCTTTCTCACCACTCCAGTACTGCTGCAGGGCTTTCTCACATCTGTGCTGAAGTCTTGTTCTCTGCTTATAATGAACAGCTTGGATTTCTTAGGAAACCTGCAGCCTTATGAAACAGCCATGATGTACCCAACTCAGGATGCCTGGCAGGATTGCTGTCCTTCTTTCCACCAGTGGCCAAGAGGCTTCCTCCCACTGAGGCACCACACATCTCACTCCTTGCAAAAGTGAGGGGTAGTTGCTGACCACAAGGACACTTTGGTTCCAAGGACCTCATACGGATAATTAAGACAGGTAATTAAGACCCAAGCTGCTATTTTTTGTACTGGGAATTGTTGATATTTAATGACATTTCCAAAATACTTTGGAATAGAAATTTCAGGTCTTTTTTTCTAATATGACATTTATCTTCTATTAGGATGAAAACAAATAGAAAAGTCTGAAAATCATTGCCTATATTATAAATTACTTTATTGTTGGTTTTATTACCTTCTCCATTAAGCTGTCACAATCTGTGCCTCCTCCCATTTTTGTGATGGCCAGCCACTGAAATCCATCGTGTTTTCCATGTGATTTATACAGGACCCTAGTGATAACTTTATTCACCACGAGGATAATTATCAGCTATATTATTAAGGCTGCTTAGTTGCCCTAGGGGATAATGTGTCAGAAAGGTTAAAATATTGACAGGCAATAAAGTATGTATTATAATTACACTGGTGCCAGGACAGATAACTGGCTGTGAGCAAGGGACTGAGCTACATCTTTGCAGCCTTCTCCCAGTAAAGACAGCAATCCTGTGGTCACACTGAACACATCCCTACAGGACTGCAGCAGTCTACGCCCATCACCTGGAGGGGACCCCAACAAAGGGAGTGCCCCAACCCATCCATATGACCCCAACAAAGGGCATGCTCCTTCTCATTCACATATATTGACCGTTTAAGTCCTGACAACTGTGCCCTCAGTGAGTTTCTTTATGATTCATAATTGAACAGGATGCGTAGCTGAAGTAGAGGAGGTTTTTCCACAATCCTGCTGTATTTCTTCCCACGTCCCCTAAAAAAGCTTTTCTTCATAAGAATGGCAGAAGCAGGGAGAAGAAAGAACTGGCATCTTTGAAATGAAACATTGATTTCTTCTGGGACTGGAGCAACCAGGTGTATGCCGTATTGGTATCATGGTATATAGGTATAATCTGAAGGATGTTGCTGAGATAAATTGCTTTTTGGTTCAGGCACTAACAAAACGAAGCACTGAATAACTTGGCACTGCATCTGAAGTGAGAGCATAAAACTAACCTTGGTCATTGCTCCAGATCTACTATTGTTACATCAAGAAGACTAGACCAGGGATGGAGGAGCTCATAAATAATTTCTCATGGAAAGCACGTACACCAGCCAGACAAAATCTCTCTCTGAGAAAATGTGGAAAAGTAGTAGACTTAACCTACTTCAAAATGTCATTTTTTGAAGAAAGAAAAAGCCAATCCACGTCTCTTTCTTGATGCTTAAAGGATGTGTCTGTACCGCAGCAGCATGTTAACCATCAAGCCCTAGACCTGGCTTTGAGCAGCTGAAAGAACTTGCTGCATCAAATTCTACCGCTTCCCTCCAGTATAATCATATTGGAAATAGATGGTCACCTATGGATAAACATGACTGAACCAGAACTGTAAGACATTTAATAAACTACAATGCTGAACTTTCTTCTGCAAAGGAAGTGCCAAGGACTACAGAAACTGTATTTATTTGTAGGTTTCATCTACATCTCACTGGATTTGTCCAGAAGAAAATAAGTAGTGTAGAGGACTGTGGTCCTAGAGATGAGGGTCACAGCTCTAGCCCAGCCAGCCTGAGACACCCTGCAGCATTTCTCTGGAATATGAGCTCATGCTACCCTTTCACTGCCCCTTTGATTGAGTCATGGATGCTGGAGGTAATTCAACAAAATATCGTTTCCTCTGTTCACCACAAGTACAAAAGTGTTTGGCTTTCTTTTATTCAGAACCAAGAAGCCTGGTGCTATAGATGCAGCTTTGTGCTCATGAGCAACAGTTTCTCAACCCAAGAGGTGCAAGACACATCCCTGGGGAAATAAGCAAATTTAAGAGCCCTACAGTAATTACAAATCATGCCAAAAATTAGCTATAGGGAGCCCACAAGGCACTTCAGCTCCCCTCTGCAGACTCCCTGGAGTCCCACAGGAGATGCTTAATGCAGTTCTGGTGGAGAAGCTCCTTGGGTACTCACAACCACATCTGTCTCCAGGTTTAACATCTACCCTAGAGCTGGACAACTTATTTCTGCAGCACACTGCTCAGGGCTTCAAATGAAAATACCTCTGCAAAGGCGACCAGGGAGCTTGCCTTCCTGCCTGATCCCCAAGTTTTTCTCCTCCATCCAAGGAGTTGTCTGGCACTCAGCAAAGTATCAGAGCCAAGCCTGAGTTGACTTAAGGACTTACTCGTGTCACCCCCAATGCCAGCTCCAGCACAAATGCACCAAAGTCCTCAGAGCATGCCATCTGCTCCCCATGCAAGGGGGTTTCCACGGAGGCATCACGGCAGTCAGCGCTACCCTCACACAAGAAGAAAGGCTGAACCCCCAGAAAGGCTCCTTTTCTCTGAAAATTTGTTGTTAACTTCCTTGATGACCCCCACAGCATGCACTGCAGGAGGTGTTAAAACATGGACAGATAACTAAGAGTCTCCTCAGATGATTTAGAATGCCTGGCTCAGCCTGGCCACAGCTGGTACTGCCCAACACCCTGTGACAGGATGAGCGAGACCTGAGCAGCACGAGCTGCAACAGATGCTCATTTGGTCCACAGGCACCTTGGGAGCTGAACATGTTTTACAGTGTCACGTCAGCATGTGGGGAACAGATGACATGAACGGAGGTGAATTAAAACCCATGTCTCATGAGGGCAAATGGCTGTGCATGCAGCATCTGCTCAGCCTGCAGTTTCAAAGCAGCAGAAATTTTAAGTACTACCATTTACAAAAGGTTCATCTTCACCTTTTGTCTGACCATAAATCTCTGAAGCTCACCTTGTTAAGGAAAAGTGTAGAACAGCAGGAGTCTTGTACCTCTGCCACACCTCCCCCAGTGCGTTCCTCTCTGATGCATTACAGATCATCTCCAGGAGAGATACATCTGCATTACAAAGCATGAAGACTCCTTTCAATAACAGATGTGTCCACCACACACCTGACAGCAGGAGACAGAGTATTTCATTTGCAGTCACCTGCTCCCACCATCCGCTCAGCCTGCTCTGGGCAACGAGCTTAGGAGGTGTTTCCTAGGTCTGCCACAGGGAGCAAGAGCACTGGGCTATTTGGTAGGAGTTTTCCTGTGCTTGTCTTTGGCCCATTATTAAAACGTCCAGACAAAATCACAGAGAGGGGCTGGCATCAGCCTGGGGAAGGCACAGGTAGATGGTCACTATGTCTTTTCTCCTACCAGAAGCACTGAAGTCTGAACTCCCTCCTCATTTGAAAGCAACACTTCATATTTACTGACAGAGAATTAGACAACACAGACTCTTAGAGGAAAGCAGGATTAAATAACACACCATCCGTGGCACAATGCATACAAATGCCTATGTTGCCTCTCTGTATGCTATCATCTAGCATTACAATACTTTGTGGAGCACCAGAAGACTGTCTCTATAGGACTGTTACCTCTGACTCCTGATAAAAACTTTCCTGAAGTATTTTCTTCCCATTGTGCCTTGCAGATGTTTCCCTTTTTAATTTTTCAGAGACAAGTAACTGCATCTCTGAAAATAACATTCTTCAACAACACTCTGTTTACTGCCAGATCTCTTTTCTCAGCTAATACTGGTTATGTTTAACCTTTTTTTATCAGATGGGAAAACTGCAACCCAGGCCCATGGTTTAGGTTAACAGCACGAACATGTTCAAATAAAAATCAACTTCATATTATTGAAAGCTCTATAGCTATGAAAAGATGAGAAACATGAAGTCTTCTCACAGCACAAGGATCCCTGGCACTGGGCTACAACAGAAGACTGGAGAGCACTGATGGTATAAAGTCACTTCCCCGCCCAGCTTCTGCCACAGAACCTGCAGCCAGAATGTACCTGATTGCATGCAGGACACAAGCCTCTGTCATTACGGGGCTGCAGCTGCTGGGAACGTACAAATCACTCGGTGCCTCTTCAGGGAACCCAATACCACACGGCTGGGAAATTTCTCCTACCAGCTGGTGTCCATTTGTGCTAGAGTCAGCATAGATCCAGGAATCGATATTACTGCTTGCAGGAATTACAAGCATTAAGGATGTTAGATAGAAGGTGAACTTGTCCTTTCCTAGAGCTAAAGGCCTCTTCATGGCACTTAAGCAGCCTAGCAGTTATCTGCCCTTGCTGGATGTACAATCACAGGGGCTCTGCCAGCACAGTAAACAGATGTGGAGAGCAGAACCAGTACCTCAGAGGACAGTACATCAGCAGAGCAGGTGCCAATGAGACCAAAGAAAGTCTGAGAAACAGAGCTCCTTCTCAAGGGAGATGGTGCAGAAAGGTGCCAAAGTCCTCCTTTCCTCATGGGACATCAGACTGAAATAAAAAACACAGTGCAAAGGTGTCCCATGTTCTTAAGGGAGGTAGAAATTTCAGGATTCACCTACCGTGGACCCAGAAACACTGCTGTTGAAGCCCCTAGTCTTCACAGCCCACAGACCCCTACCTCTACAGAAAGTCCAGTTCTACTAAGAGATATATAATGAGGCATTTTGTCCTGCCAAGCTCACCTGTAAGAAGAAACAAAATTACTTGTCCCTGTTTCCTTCAGTGAGCTGTAAACACACTTCTGATACAGCCCTTTGACAATGGCAACCTTGCTGCACCTGAGACTGGCAAATCCATGTTAGTGACCTCACACCATCCCCCTGGGTAAGTGCAGGGCAGGTTTCCAACTCGGCACGCTGATAATCTTGCAGAGTTGCATAGGCCAAGTAAAAAGTATAGGAGGGATTCTTCCTCCTAAAATTAAATAAACCTCATGTGAAAAATGCCATTTTGAGTGTCTTGAGCTGTCAATTGCAGGAGAAAGTGATATTGATTTCTACAGAAACTTTATGTGAGTAACCTATTAAATGAAACTTATTTGATAGCAGATGACTCCTGCAATTTAATTCCCGAGTGAAGTGTTGTCTCCAAGGCTTTGTGATGTTCTTTAACCTGAATGATGAAAGGCATTTTCCTTACAGCCATTTGCTGATGGATCTCAGGGTCTTTGCAAATAAAGTCCTCCAAAGAATCTAGAACATGCTTTCACTGGCAAAGTGCAGATGATACCCCAGATACCCCAGAACATACCAGGCTTTAGGAGCAAAGCTAAAAGTGCAAAGAGCCTGACAAGAACTGCCAGACTCTGCGGCCTCCACCTGAACAAAAGTGCTGAGAAAAGCCCCAGGATCCAGGGGTTCAGTGGCCACAGGTGTTACAGTCCTGCCCCAGCCAACACTTGTGCCAGGGCAGCCCAGCTCAGGGCTGGGGTATGCTCAGATCTCAAAACCTCCTCCCTTCCTCCTGCACATTTCTATCCCCAAGTGCCTCAAGGCAAAGCTAGAGCTGCAGAGGCATTTGCTTTTCAGTCCAGCCCCCTCTGCATTGCGCCTTGAAGACTTGTTAGCTGGCTGTGATCACGAAGCTGCCTGTCATGCTTCAGGGGCCACTCACTTCTGCTCAGCAAACCCTTTACACAGTTTGTTCTTTTAAAAGAAGCCAATTTACTTTTCATTTGAAATTTACAAGAAACAATTAAATAGGAAAAGTGTCAGATTCCACTTCTTTCATCAAAATGGGTTAGTCATGTCTGGACTGTCAGCACTAACAACCCCAATCCTTTGGTGCTCACAGCCCCAAGAGCTCATGCTGCAGCACCAGACCAGCTGTGTAGAGCCCTGTGCTCTGTCACATGCCTTGCAAGGGCTGCTTGTGCTGTGAACTGAGTGCCAGCAGTCCTTCTCTCTCTGAAATCCCTCCCAAGGGCCCTGCACGGGCAGAGACACACACTTAACCTGTTCACTTTAATCCCTCTGTTCCCAAAGAAACAGGAGCTAAGATTGCCTCAAGTTTTGGAAGACTTTTCCAGCTGTGTGCTGCAGGAGAGGGAGGAAAAGCACAGTATCTGCATACAGGAGGAGCCTTCTGTGGTGTTCTGAACAATGTGTGGGTCAGGCAAAGCCACAACTTGGTTGTAAATGTGCTCATGGGAGTTCTACGAAGTTCTGGAACTCAGCGAACACCTAAAGCAAGGCTAAGGAGGGGAACAAAAGCACTGCCCGTGGTTCTGGGTTAGATGGCAGTCTCCAACTAGGAAGCCTCAGACCACAGCACTGGATGCTGAGCAGACATGGGCTGGCAAAGTTGGCATCAACAAAATCTAAAATGAGACCCACCCTCCAAGCAAGAATCTGCCTGAGGAGCTGCTCCCTCCCAGTCCTCTCAGCAAGCATCCTGGGGCACAGACAGCAGGCAGAGGCCACTGGCCACTCAGGTTCCCCAGGACCATCAGTGCAGCACTGTGGCTGCAAGAGCACACACTTGCGTCCTGCCTGCTGCTGTCCCATCTTTGGCCTGTTCGAGAGACAGTAGAGCCCAGACACCAAATGCCTCCTCCTGCAGCCATCCATCCAAAGAGCTTCTGTAAAACTACTTTGTCCATTTCCCCTAACTTCAGTTCAGTTATGGCAGATCAGCCCACAGGATTTCAATGCAATTTTCTCATTGAGGTACACTAAGTCCTTCAGGGAAGGGGACACAACTATGTAGAATCCACAGAATTTAGAGTAACATTTCTCTTCTGCATTTTTACATTTTATTATTATTTAGCATTAACCTTTTCTACTTCCAAATCATTAACTAATTTTATATTCCACTATCAGATCTGGGCCTTAAGCTACAGGAAACAGGAGATCACTATTTGTTTCATACATACATGAGCTAAAATATTACAGGGAACCCAGTGGTCATTGCTTCTCAGAACAAGGTCCAGAGAAATCAATTCACTAAAGGCACACTACAGTCTGCATGTTCAAAGAGGACACAATGATACTGATGATACATGATTCCACTGCAACGTACCCAGCTCAGCTCAGTGTTTCACCCCAATGGAGCTTCTCCCTCTGCTCCCAGGGTCATCTCCATCAAATTTAAACACAATAGCTGGGAATCTGGGACCTAAGAACTTGGACAGTAAATACTGCTACCCAAAAAAAAAAAAAAAAAAAATCAGAAGAGCATGTTTAAAACAGATTAACTCTCAGCTAAGATGCACAGAGCACCACTGCCTTTCAGCAGCAGTGGAGGCTAGCTGGAACTGCTTTCTTGCAAAGCATCACATCTGAGTTGTCATTCCAGGGACAGAAACTGGGCTTGACAGATACAGAGTTAAATTAATGATGACCCTTTCCACGTTAGCTGCCTGAGGGCTGGCAAGCAGCTGCCACAATCATCATTTTCACAACTGGTCTGTCTGCTGGGAGCCTGCAGGGCATCTCCTGCCCTCAGGAGAGTCCAGCCAGACCCAGAGCCACTGTCTCAGCCCACTGCACCAATCCAGCTTGGTGCTGTGCACCCAAGACAAGTCACACCACAGGAGTTATTCTAAGATCAGCCCAACCTTCTAGAGGGAGGACCTGAAAAGATCACTTAAGCCTCAGACGGAACAGAAAAGGGAAATTAGGGCACACCTATCCCAGTGGCAATGCCTGGCAGCCCAGGATCCTGTCAGTTCAGCTCTCATGGGATCAGAATCTACACCACTCTGAAGAAGAATGAGGTTTTCCTGGTTGTGCACATGGCATGTGCTGTCACAGAAAGGAGCAACCAGTCTAATCACCCTGTCAGGTCAAAGCAGCAGCTCCGGCCAGAGACCAGCAATTTGCCACTGAAGCCAATTCCTGCCAAAGGTGTTGGGGTGCTGCTGGAGCCTGTTACACTCAACATACAGCTGATGGGCTGCCACATGGGTATGTGGCTGCCACATGGCCATGCCACATACTCTCATAGCTGCGTACTGATAGCTGATGGAGTATATCCTTAAAGACAAGTTTCCATCATTTAGTATGTTTGTTTCTCTCTCCCTGCTGCCTTTCCAGATGCCAAGTCTTCTTTAAAAAGAAAGCAGCAGTTAATTTATAAAACACTACTTTCTTTCTGAAATTTCAGCAAAGCTGAAACTTGACTTGAAAATTAATATCAGCTGCATTTACTCTACAAGTAATTAATTCACTTCATCCAAGTGCTACCTTGGGAAAGAGAACAAGTCACAAACATATTCACCTGTCATTAAAAAAAAAAAAAGGCAGACAAAGTAAATAATTCAGGAGGTTTAAAAATAAATTCACACATTCATAGAGGCAGACATCCAAGCTTCTTTTCATCTCCTCTCTGCAGCACCCTGCTGTATGTAATGGAAGAGTGATACAAATATAAAGGGAGAGAAGACAGAACAAGTCCTGAGCTTGACTCACTTGGAAACCAGAGTCTGTTTGCTGTGACAGAGCCCTGTAGAATACACACAAAGGCTCCTGGATTTGCAGTTGGGCCCAAAGGAACTAGACCCTTGATATTCTGGAAGAAAATACTGGCTTTCAGAGCAAATCAGGCTCTTTTGACTGGATCGGGGAGGGAACCTGCAGTGCCTCCTCTGAGCTCTGTGAAAGGGGATATACAGCTGTGTTGTCTAACAGGAACCACATCAGCTTTGCTGCTGCATTTTTGATGCAGCATTCATTACTATTGTGGTTCCAGCTGGTGCTTTCAAGCCCTACATTTATTCTCAGCATCCTTACTAGAATGAAATAGTACTGCAGGTGCATCAGTGAGGGGGCTGGCTGCCTCTGCTCTTCCCAAGGTGATGTGTGCTTCTGAAGGATGCCAGGAGAGTGGCATGTGCCTGGCTCCACTGCCATCGACCTCTGTCCCAGGCTGGGCCTGGGACTGTCCAGGGCTGGGTGCTGGCAGGCCTCACTATAGTCTTTTGCCTAGGAAGACACTGCTCGGGGACTTTCCCCAGAAGACTGTCCCTTCAGCAGCTAAAAAGCATTTCAGAAATGATGGGCTTGGAGATCATGACTAGAAATAAGGAGGGAGAGTCTTTCCTGGCTTTCCACTATGCCCAGGATATTCTGAACCAGGGCACTAAGGCTATAGGGGATTGATGTTCCTTTCACCTAGCAGTATCTGACTGATTATTCTACATAGAATTGGGAAACATAATTCCTAACACCAGGTAATAATGAGCCAGGACTTTTAGTATCTTCAAAATCTGTAGAATTTTATTTCCTAGAGTATTTGAAAATTACTTTTTGTTAATGGCTAGCTAAATGTCTTTGAAGCTAAACATCTTTCCAGGGGCATGTCAAGTAGCTCAGAGCAGTCACCATCCCTTGGGGTAGAGGAGTCACAGCTCACACAGACTTAGAGGAGTCTCCAGTTTAGCACTCACAGACTGAGGCAGAGAACTGTGCAGAGACAGAGTCCCAGCAAAGAGCTCCCTTTAAAGTATGCAGAAGTCAGGTGTTATTTTGTCTGTAATATTCCCAGGGCTGATCCTTTTTTTCCTCCCTTGACATCCACCAAGGTATCCTCTCTACTATCAGGTCAAATCTGCTTTTTTTTTGAGAAATATTTTTTTTCTTCTTTCACAGCAGCAGCAGCAACAAGAGTGGGAAGGTCTCTGGCACCTAAAACTAATTCCTTGCAATGCTTTCTTGCTGAACTCAAGAGGCTTCCTGTGACATGCACTTAAATATACCAACCTCATACAATAAAAAAAGTGAAGCTACCTTTCAGCAAAGAGCAAGAAATGGCAATTTCTGGCAGATCCATCCAAAGCAGTGATAGCATATTATTCTTTAATGCAGTGTCAGATACTTCCATAGTACAAAGGAACTATATGGATGTTACTATGCACTGCCCAAAGATTTTCTGCTGAACCCCCTATTTGGGCAGCTCTGTGGCAGGATGCTCTCACTCCTCATCAACCACATGAGCATGTGGCTTCCTGAAAAGACTACATTTTATCTTTCACTACATGAAAAGCTCCTGTTTTCTCTTAGCTCAGTGTGTGTGTGCTGGCAAGAGACAGGGTCCCAGCAGGCCTGCATCACCAAACACTTGGACTTCATGATGCAGGCCAGATGGAGCAGACAGCCAGTATTCAGACTGACAAAAAAGGGATTCTGTTAGCATCTCCTGTGGGGACTGCATGGGACACCAGCATTCTTTGGGCCCATGAAAACTGGCTTACAGCTGGCTGTGACAGAGAGGAAAAAAACTCTCTTACAAATGTAGTTCCCTGAAAGTGTTCCTCCTTGCAGGAAGATAGAAAGAAATCAGGAAGCTGTGGGTGCCCCTCTTGGGGTGTGCAGCAGGAGCAGGATAGCTCAGGTTATGCAGCTTTGTGACCTGTGATGATGGCTGGACACTGGGGATCTCCCAGGAGCTGGCTGAGCCAAGACTGAAGAGGAGTTGGTAAAGTTGTGCTCGGGATCTAGCATGGAGGCAAGATGGATGTGGATCTGGAAGCCTGGCACAGAGCCCTGTGGTTATCTGCTAGGGGTGAGGGAAGAGGAGCCCTGTGTCAGCACAGCTTCTGTCAGAACTGCTCTCAGTCTGCCTCAGCAGACAGCACTCCTCTGCTTGGGAGGAGGGAGAAAAGCTTCCCTTTGATAGAATTTCATTTGTTCTCTTTTGTAATCCCAGCAACAGGATGGAAGCAGATAATGTGCAATTTGTTTTAATTCAGCTTTATCTTGTCAGTCCTAGCTATAACACTGCAGCAAACATCATTCTGAAGAATAGAGATGTGATGGAGCAGGGTGAGATTCTGCAAACCCTATTGATTACATCACAAATCATCACTATAAATATTTGAAGGAGAGAAAAACTCGTGATCTAAACATGTTCATGTAACAAATTGTGCAATTGAGAGTGAGTGAGAGATGGTTCTAACAGGAGAGGGATGCTAGAAAGCAAAGCATTTAAACTGCTTACCTTTCAACCCAAATAACATCCATTAAATGGAGCATTGTGGAGTTCATGCTGTGAGAAAAGAAATATGAAAGGTTCAGTGTGCAGAAGCCTCAGAAGCATGTGAATAAAGTACGTCATGAAGGAAGCACCGTGTTTCTAATCACTACAGAGAAGCTAAAGCACTTTCTACAGCTCCTTTTGGGGCCAAGAGCTGCTGTGAAAACGAGGAAGCCTAGAATTGCTGGGTGGCAAAAGGTGCTGACAGCCATTACGGACAGGAGAACACCAGTGTAGCACAGCAAACCCTGCTCAGTGTTCCAGGTTTGTTACTGCGCCAACACTTCTCACTGTGCAGGAAGCAGAGAACACGGATGTCTGGCAATCCCTGACCTGCCTGCCCTTGGAATAACCCTGGGCTCTTGCTCTTCTTCAGAATAAAGTCAAATTCTGGGAAAAGGCAATGCATGCTGTCAGCACAGCAGCCAGTAGCAGCTGAGGGTTCTCACCAGGTCTGCAGAAGCGATGTACACAGCCAGTGGCTGCCCCCTCAGAGCCAGCACCTGTGGCCACAAAGCCTGTTCTTTCCATGTCTGTAGAAAGGAACCCTGATTCATTCAGTCAGTTTGTATTGATCCTCTTTTTGTTATTTTTATTAGAAGTTAATTGTGAGGCAATTTTCCCTCTGTTTAAACTGGAGGAGATACTGTTCAAGGACTTGTGACTCCTCTCTGACAACTTTATTGGGTAATAGCCACAGACAGTGTAGGTGTGCACAGTCAGTCAGACCTTTTATACTATGTGTGTTCCCATAAAAATGATTGGGTTTAAAGCATTATTCTAGCATTGCTATGATTGTACCACAGGACCAAGCAGCTTAAAAGGCAGATGTGAACTGAAGGCAGATCAGTAAGTGTGCCCTGATCCTCCCTGTCCTCCATGCCCAGCAGGGAGAAGCCACACTGATGTCTGCCTGCCAAAGCAGACTGCATGGAAGAGGAAAGCACAGCTCTACTGAAGTTCAATCAACAAATTATATGCAGACACCCCAGCTCTCCTGGGGAACGGCCATATCATATTTCCCTGGCATCCTAAAGCAAACATGGCTCTTCTGTCACTCGAGGCACATTCTGCCCATGACAATATCCCTGACACAAGCTGTGGAAGTGCCCAGGCTGACAGTGCTGGGGCTGCCCTTCAGTATGACAAAGCCAGAGCTCATGGCCCTCTGAAGCCTCTGGTACCCCATCCCTGCCCCCAGATCTCCTAAAACAATGTCCAAGGGCACTTTGTGCTGCTGCTATGAGCACCTAAGATAAAGAGCTCTGAGGCTGCCAAGAACCCTGTTCTCTTTATAAAGACATTTCTGATACCAAGTGGAGTATTCAGTGGAATTTGGCAACAGGCATACCAAAACACAGATTCAAGATGAAAGGCAACAAACAGTAAGAGAAAATAGCTTGTCAGAAAGCAAGTGCCACTCTACACTTATCCTGTACTGTGAAAGCTCATCTGAACCAGCAAGTGCCAGGCTGTGCAGGTGCCAGACATGCTCACAATTCATCATGGACACAGGTATGCAAAGGGCTTAGGTCAGTTACCATGATATAGTCTCCACACTCACCCAGGGGTAGCCTAGCAGGGTAATATGCTTGTCCTGGCCAAACCAGCCATATTGAAGCCTGCTCAGCACAAGAATCTGCAGTGTGCTGTGCAACTAGCCTGTGCTGCGGTGATTGATTGACAAAAACTCCTACATGCCAGGGATGGCAGCATGGTGCAGGTTCAGAGACTGGAGCAGAGGCCCTTGAATACATAAAAGCAGCAGGAAACAATGAGACAACAGGCTGGAATGAGTTTCCCAGTCCCTGTCTTTGAGGTAAAACCTCATGCTTTTATAAGAGAAGTACCTTTTCCTGACAGGCAGCCTAATTCTAACACAGATTCTCAGAATAGCTCCCAGTTTTACTCCTTGTGACTGTAGTGAGTTCTGTTTTACCCTTGAACTCTGTGATTTCTCTTGAAACCAACTGTCCTTTCCATAACCATCATGTGCCTTGGGGCAAGGCTTCCAGCAAAAAAAAAAATATTTATTATTGAAAACATGGAAGTTCACAAAATTGACTTCAAGCAGCTCAGACAACAAAGTCAGATGACATATTTGCTGCAAATTCCAAAGAGAGAAAAGTACTGCTTTTATGGTAACAGGAACACCTGAATGAGACATTAATAGTTCCTTTAATCATAATTACAGAAGCTGTCCTTCTCTTCTCCTGAAATGAATGAACACATTGCTAGTTGGCCCTCAAACTTTCCCTAGTTAAATTAATATTGCACTAGACTGGACTTCAAACCACTGATGAAAGCCTGTGTTTCCTTTTGCTATTGCTGTAGTAAAAGCATAATAACCAGGGATGCTTCTCTTGGCACAGGAATTTGCTCTGCATAAAGGGTTATAAACCACCCCAGGTTCAGCTCATCTAAAAGAAAGCTGTATAAGACGAGCCAGATGGCCCTACCCTGCAACCCTCACTTGGTCCTGAGGGAAATAACCTAAGAGGTCTTTCCCAGCTTTTACTTTTATGACTTTGAAAGGGGAATATTTTTGCCCTGAGTCATGAAGAATCTACTCCTACCTATAATGGCAGAATTGTCTCTGTCCAATATGGGGGCAGTTCCTGGCATCTTTTCATACAAGATGTCCCTCACAGTCCCTCTGCTGCCAAAACTGTGCCATGTAACCCCAACACAGGACAACGCTGTCTGCTCCACCTATTCCTCTGCTCCTCCTGGCCCCTGTTCCCCCCTCTGCAGCAGGTCATGGAGGAGAGCATGGAACCCATCAGGTAAAAAAAGGGGCTAAGAATCCAGATCACACTGGATAAGTGCCTTTAACTGATACACACACCTTTGGCACTAGCTCCCTTGTCATCTAACTCCTGCATTTATTAATGAAACCCTCCTGATTGTTGATTCATTTGATTGTTAAAGCTTGTGGAACTTGTGCTGTTATTATTCATTGTTATTAATGTTCACAACTCAGCCTGTCTCTTTCCAATATGCTCCACAGAGGAAATCGAAGGCTGAAGCCAATCGTTGCAGTAAATGAGTGATGGAGATGCTGGAGGACAGGACAGAGCCCGTTGCTCTGGGACTGAGGCAGGTTTTGGGAAGGACGTTTATCTTCAAGCACAGGGACTGGAAAATGAGTAGCTGTTTCAAGTGGGTTCTCTGGTGTGTGCAGTGCTTGCTCAGTTAAGTCACTAGGGAGCATCACCCTAACAAAATTGTCTGTGCACAGGACCAGTGACCCAGGCCAGATTCTGATCTGTGTGCAGAAAGGTTCAACACAACAGGTTCAACATAACAACCCACACAGATGCTGCAGGCCACATATAAAGCCTTGCAGAAAACACATCTCCATGTGATGGCTGAGGATGTATTGAGGAAAAGCAGAGCTGGATAACCTCTGGAAGTTCTCTTCACTCCTCTGCAAGGCATAGGACAACACCAGAAGGACACTGCTGGTGGTATCCCAGACCTCAGGAGTGCAAGACCCCAGTGTGCTGAGTCGGGGTGGACAGCACGCCGCTTGCTTTAGCATGCTCCCTCTCCTCCCCTTCTGCAAGCCTCCTTCACCTTTTCACAGCCTCCTTGCTGCACAAATGTTTGCCCATTCTTGCAACGCACACAAATGCTGCAGGCCAGGATGGTCCTGCTCCTGCCTGTTTGGTAGCTGGAATGCTTCTAAATCTTCAGCAGTGTTTTTATACCAGCTCTCAAGAACAATGTATTTGTTCAAGTTATATCTTTGGAGTCTACAGAGCCATCACATACCATATTCAAACCATTATTCATCTCAAACAGAGAATTCTGCAAAGCAAGAGGAAATAAAAGAGAGTTTAATACAGCTTTACTAAAATGGAATTTGCCAAAGACTCACAGAAAAATGGATTTAATTAGGGCTGCTAATGGGGAACAGTTTGTTCCTGTGACTTAAACCAGAAGTTAGATAGTGCCTGTAATTCCAACATTTTTAAATTATATATAGGGGGTTATTTCTCATTTCTACCTTAATTATAAAAATCCATCTTTATGAATCACAATTTTAAGGCAAATAAAGCAAAGGCAGTAAAAATGATGTTTTAGTTAATAAAACTTTTAAGAACTCACCAAAGAAGCAAAAGACTTCAGCATGGATAAAACAGACTTAACATAGCAAATCATAGTTGCAGGCAGTCCTCTGGCAGTACTTGAGAACAGCATAACAAGGTTAAGTTTTTTCTTGGGAATAGGTGTGTAAAGGAAGGTGTGTTCTGTTACAAGAAATGAAACCAGGTGTCGATTTTAGGGAATAATGGGCATGTCCTCCATTTAATTTCACAGCTAGGTCTATCTAAGTTGCAGGCATTAATTGGCCTGACATGCTCCAGATAATAATCCCAAATTTTAGAATTCTCTGCTACCAATTCTTACACTGAATACTGTAAAATTTTCTGAATTGTTGAATAATTGCAAATTATTGCAAAAATTGCAAATTATTAGTCCCGAATAAAGAGGATACAATTATAGAACTGCAATCCCCTTCTGCAGCCTTTGGTTTTATTTAAAACTAACAAATGTTGGTTTTGTGAAATTTCTCCTGTTAGCTGTCTCTGACCACATGACCTAAGTAAATGAGTCGCAGCATTGTAAAGCACTGAATAATTTAATTACAAATAGCCCAGACAACTGATAAGTAAGCTGGGCCTAGCTGCTGTCACAGCTGCAGATTCTTCACCAACCATACTGTATTTTTATATTACACCTTGGATCAGAACAGAATCAATGAGTGAAGTTCAAATGTGGCACATTTCCTATTTCTCTGACAGCTTATTTCATGGATCACAGGGACCAAAGTACAGCTGCTTATTCAACAGAGGAAAGAATGAATCAATTTTCATTCTTTAACACACTGTGTGACCTATTCTCTTATGCTCTATCCTTTACAATGGCTTCAGTCTCTTCAAGACCTTCAAATTTGTCAGATAGAGAACATTTAAAATAATGACAAAATGCCCTGCCCTAGGTCTGCTTCCAACTGACTGACTGCTCTGCTGGTAATAAGTCCAAATTGAAGTGATTAGGTCACTCAGGTTGAATTAAACAGACAAATTATAGTCCTAGATCATTAAAAATGAACCAATCTTCTGGAAGATTTCTGTGATTTCACTCCAAGCTCCCCACAAAAGGCACTGGATGCCACAAAGCTTTTGATGCTCATGTGCTCCAGATTCTTCCTCTACTTCAAACATGGAGGACTAAGATGACAGGATGGCAGCCAGGCAGCAGCTGCTGACCTGCACATTGCACAGGTCACTCCTGTGTCTGCCCTGTGCAGCAGCACTGAGGCCAGCTCAGGGCACCAAGGCCAGCAGGCAGACAGACACAGAGGGGCAGGGCCCCCTCCCAACCCACTGTCCCAAAGACCTTGCCACACTAAGGGGATACCAGAGCTCTACTGCTCTGTGTACCCCACCAGACTCCCTGAAGCTAAAAGATTATGTCACAGTTCTTTAGGCACTGCCAGTTGGGCAGAATTAACACAATGAAATGCATAATTTTTCAATTTCAGTGTGATTTTTAAATTTAGAAATAGTCCTCAGTGTTGTTGTTTAAAAATACCTTCTGTGTACCATGTGTTTGTCTTCTTTTACTGTTATTCCCAGTTCATTGGTGACACTTGCATAGTTCCTGTCATTGATAACTTCGTACCAGCCTGTGCTTTTTACTGTAATCAATTTTCAGATAAGGAACCTTATATTCTGAAAAGGAGAACAGAGCACAAGGGCGAGTGCTGTGGTCATCCTTGGCAGCCATGGGCACCACAGGCACCACGCTAGCACCCCAGAGTCAAGGCAGCAGGGCTCCCTGCAGCGCTGAGGTCAGGCAGCAGCCTGGCATCAAAACAGAGGGGCAGCTAAAGTGCCAGACAGATGGTGGACCTGACAGCATGGCCTGAAGCAGAAACTCTGAAAGTGATGAACTAAGAGACTTCTACTGGCAAAGAGGATTTCTGGATCTCCTTTTTCAAACTCTTCTCCTGCCTCATCCTACTTTATGACTGACCCCATGAGGTTTTCCTGGCCTTAAGACATAAAAGTAATAAATCCGGCCTTACCAGGATATTACCCAGATGAAACATACATCTCACGGCCAGCTTTTATTTGCTTCTCTCTCTGCATATCCAGTAGTTCGAATCTAGGGCTTTCAAAGCAGTGGATTTGACAAATATCAGTACTTCAGACACGTGGGCAGAAAAATTGCTTTTTCCAGTTCATAAGATGAATCTGGGACAAGCATGGGTCACTAAATGGTCGCAGCAAATGTTCTAGTCCAGACCTGTGTTTAAGCAGGCCATGAGATGTAGCAGAGGTTGCTGGTTTGCTTTGTTTTCCCCTGAGAGACTAATTTTTCTTTTTTATTTTTCTGCCTTTTGTGGAGGAAGACCAAAGACCCATCACAGCTCAGGATGGCTCAGCAGTAGAAACCATTCACTTGCTGCTATAGTGTAGAAGCAAACAGGACAGTCAGCTTGTGAGAGCTGTTGGCTGAACTGTAAACTCTTCTATATCTGCTGTCTCTTTTCTTACCCAGCCAGGAGTGCACTGCAGCTAAACAAAACACCTGAACTTCCCACTGATCAGGTTTTGGCACAGTTCTGGAGGACTGTAATGTGAAATGGAGGCTGAGCAGCCAGCAGGTAGTAGACAGTCAGATGCTGAACAAGTGGATTTGGATGACACTCACCAGATCAGCTTTGGGTGCACTGATGAGAACTGTGCATGAGCATATACTACCATAGAGGTTACACTCAGTGTGCCTGTCACCAGCACCCATTTGTCCCCTGGTTAATGGAGACAAATGCCCACCATGCTCTGCTGAAGTAATGCTCACAACGGAGCTCTAACAAAACCTTTTCCCTTCATACAGTACAAATTAACAGTCCGCAGCATTTGAAAAATGGCCCTAATCCCTGCCCATATGGGGAGTTTGTTCCCAGTGCAAAGTGCCAGATTATGACAACAATATATACTTCAAATGGGTGAAAATGAATGAATAACAACACCCTGACAGTGCTGCTACTCCTGAGTGCTTAGGAGCTGGGTAAAACTGACAGGGCAAGATGAATATGGCACTGAGCTGTTACTATGCATAGCTGGTCAGGAGAATGCAGACTAACTTGCCATTACAGATGGGTTAATTCTAAAGGCTGCATTTGATTCTGAGCCACAGTTGCTCTCTGAGGAAATATGGAAGGGTCAATCACATGAAGGACTGAATTGCAGGTAATAGTCCCATTCATGAAGAAAGCATAGGGTGATCCTAGAAACAAAGGATGCAAATTTGCCTGTTGCCTCTGTGTGCCAGGAGCAGGCTGACTCCCCTGCCCACTCCTGGAGGATTCAGCCAAATGGAAGTGGACAACTCACCTACAACAGTAATCAGGAAGGCAGGACTGTCCCCAGCTGGGGGACCATCACACACCATTTTCATAGCATAAGCATCACAAGGTGCCAGGGAAATTATTTGCTACCAGGCTGACAGAGGAAAGCCAGTGTGACCCCAGGATCACAGGTGGCTCCTTACTAGGAATCCTGTGGAGTCCAAATGTACTCAGGATTTCAACAGGCTTCAGAGATGCTCTTGGAGCACAACCCCACCTGCTAGTTCAGAGCAGTGGTGGAACACAGACACTGCTCCACAAGGACTCAGATCATGATCTCAAGAACTCCTCTCCTTGTCTTCTACAGGCTTTTCAGAAGCATCTGCTAATTGGCTGTGGCCAAGGAGAGGCCCTAAGTCAGCCAGCCTCCCATGCCTCAAGGAGCTTCCCCTCAGATTGCTTCCATGGTGGTGCTGAGGGTCCTTCCATAGCTTGTCACTACCAGTAGCCAACAGCAGCACTCCCCAAGCTCAACAGAGGATCCCAGCAAGGGGAGTCCCTGTGTCTCAGTTACCTCTCCCCATACCCCTGCAGTGCTGTGGCATGCCCCTTACACCTGCAGCATCAGGTAGGCTACATCATCAAAGAAGGCTTGGCCTGCAGCAGCAGGCAAGAGTCACTCATTCCCCTAGACTTGACACAGCTGCACCATGTTCCCACTTCAGTTTAAATGCAATCAAGGGCAGATTTTTTCCCCATTCTCAGAAGACACAGAGCATGTCCCTTGCACCTGTACCTTTTTCCAGGAGTAGAGATTTCATATGACAATAACCTTGCAGTACATTACCCTGGTGAGATCATGGTTGCAGTGATGTCTGGATGGTCTCTGAGCCTCTTACCCCAGGCACCCTCCTCCCCAGAAGAAGCTGGTTCCTGTAATTACAAAGTGGAGTCATATTAGAGGAAAACTAATCAGCTTGCTGGATGCCAACAAATTAAATATTAATCTAACTATTGTGAAAACAAAAATATTCATCGTCAGATGTTTTCTGGCACAAGTGTCAAAATCAGAGTGGAACTAAGACTTTATTCATTTTCCATTATCAACTTAGATAAAAACACTCAGAAAAATGGGCAATGATGTGCAGAAACCACTCAGCACAGATAATTACAGAGTAAGTTTAGGCAGCTAATCACTTCTAGAATATGCTTCAGATCAAGATAACTGACTGGCTTGTTTCTTTGCCTTGTTAAATCAGGCAGATTCTCAGCTTTGCCTAATGGGCATGGAGCTCCCAGAGTCAGCATCTTTAACTAATAATAGGGCTGTCTGGCAGACATGCTTATCCCACCAGTCAGCAGCAGGACTGGGAGATGGTGTCCCTACATTAGGAGAGCAAGACACAGCAGAGACAACAGTGGCATTTGGGGCAGGCAGTGGGCAGGGCAGGGGCAGTGGGAGAAAGGCAGGGCAGAGCAGGGCATCTGTGGCAGTGGACAGACAGAGAGCCACAAGCAAGGACATGATGAAGAAGGATGAGCAGCTGCAGCGGCAACAGTGGGACAGGAAGACCAACTGAGGGAAGCTGTAGCCTTGCAGGGGGCCACTCCTTACAGGATACCAGCTCTGGCTTTCATGGCACTCACAATGAGGGGCTCTTGGGGCTGCCCTGGAGCAGCTCCTGCACAGCACTCACACTCACTCCACCCACTGCTGCCAGCTGTGTCAGAGGAAGGAACCACTCTGAGACCAACAGATTCTCCTTTGGGGGAATCACTGCGGGCAAGAGGCAACTTTCCACAGCTCTTCCTCAGGCATGTCAGGCCCAACCTTCCCAGGACTGCAAGTCCATGAGCTTTACACTGCAGTTTCAACAAAGGCCTGAATGCTGCCGGCAGCAAGCAGGAAGGTGAGCTCTGGCTGGCTGTGGGACAGGTGCCATGGATGCCATCCATGGGCACCAGGGATAGCAAAAGGGGCACCCACCTGAGCCAGAACACGCTCAGCTGCAGTCTGCATAGTCTGCACTCGCCAGCACCTCATTACTGCATTTACTTTATTCAGAATGGAAAAAGCTCCCCTTTATACTTCAAGTCAGTAACCCTTATGTTCTCAATTTACATGGGACATTTCCTTTGAACTAAGGCAGGAATTATTTTTACAACAGCATTCATGGATATTCTATCTTCTCCTTAATTATTAACTTTGCTGTAGTAAAAAAAAAAAAAAAGTGTTTAGGAATTCCATCAACATCAACAAATCTTTTGCATTAAAGTACTGAACTAAAGATCTTCTAATGAAGAAGCAGCATTCACTTTTGCTTTATTTAAAGGAATGAAAGGATAACTGTAGTTCTATGGATGCTCTTGTGCAGCTTCTTAAATTCAAAAGCCTCCCAGAAATTATGCCTGACTTATTATCTGCTTTATTATACCAATCCTAAAAGATAGGAGTGGAGTGAAAGAAACTGGGAGTTTAAAGAGCCCACAGGCCCTTCAGCAAGACACAGACCTTCAGAGATGGCAGCAGCTCTGTTAGTTAACATGGTGGTCAGTATATTGTTTTGAAATTACAGTGTCTCTTCCTGTTAAGAACTGTGCACCAGCTGAACCATTCAGTGATGTCACAGAATGCTGCTTGGCAGGCTCTGCTCACAGCAGTGCTAGAACTGCTTTGGAGTCAAATGAAAAAATTCCATTTTTACTTCCCTTAGCACGTTCTGTGCCCATCCTTTCTTTGGTCATAATGATGAGCCTGTATTCTGTGGAATGCTGAGCTGCACTATTTCTCATCCTTAAGATCCCCATCAGGTAGAATGCTATGGGGAAGTGCCAGCCATGGATTTTTCAGAGTGGTCCCTAAGATTTGCCTCACCATTGAAAATTCATCTCTCCAGAGATACACAAACTAAAGCAGTAGCTGTTCCTGGGGATTACATATCCCAAGGCACCTCGCCCAGCTATTTATGAATTATATTGCTAAACAGGGATTGCCAGAGTTTCTTCTTCCACCAGTGTTTTTTATTCTGATCCAGTCTGACCCTGACAAACAGTAGCTTCTCTGAAAAAGGCATAGTCTCTTCTGTTTTCTAAGTAATCAGCAATCTTTCATCCATCTTGATTTGAGAAAGCCACAATCTTTGGGTGTATTCTGCTTAGGATCCCAAGGGCTTGGCACATGATACTGACAGAAGCCAGTGAATTATGCCAGCTGAGCCTAGAAACAACTTGAGCTTTTGTCGATATAAACCAAAAATGACCATGCTCTCATTCTGGAAGAAACTGTGGTATTAGAAAGCATAGGTTTGACAAGACAAGCTAAAACCTACACTCTCCAGATTCCAGTAGGTCTATGCCATATTAATTATTTATCAACATGTTTTCTTAAAGCAGTGTCTCTGTGCCTTTAATTTTCAATTCCCTTAATGCTAGGAGGATCTCTGCTGGCAACACATAAATTATTAACAGAGTTAAAACAATATTTGTTTTGCCCCAAAAACAGTTTTGAATGCTGTCCTCATACCAGTTAGGTTTTTCTGAAACTTTAATGAAGGTCTCTAATTTCCTCCAGACTCATGGCTGAGGCACAGGTTTTGCTGGGCCTTTGATTTGGCTGTGGGAGCACATGTGGCACCACATCCTCACACTGTTCACCCCACTGGCGCTGGGGGAGTGATCAAGCAAAACAGCTGCGATGAGGCAGGAGAAACAGCAGCATGTCTATAATTGGGAATTTCAGTTGCTGAGTTCAGAGGTTCTGTTTTTCTAGTGACTGTTCTGCATTTTTTTATTTCAACAGCTGTCCCTAGGCTCAGCAGAGAAAGCCCATGCTTCACTTTGCTTAGAATACTTTTCTCCTAACAAAGGAAAATACAGTGCAGTTCCTTTAATCTACAAGAGAGCCATTTCAATTCAGCAAAAGGATACTTGAAACATCATGGGTTTAGAGAATTTTATGCAATCTCAGCCACTTCTCTCTCTGCCAGGGAGCATATAAAAAATTCAAACCCCAAATATTGCTTCTTGCTCTTCTAGGCCCTAATTACAAATACATTTTCAAAAGGAGGAGTCAACTTAAGCCTAATATTGTGCAAAATCTCATACTTTCAATACAGTCTTCACTTGATGTGGATTGGTAATTGGAGCTGTGGAATCAATTTTTCCCACACTTGAAACACTCAAATGAGTATGAAATGTGTTGCATTTGTTCCATGCACGTTTACAGTTCTGCACTTTGCTTGGAGTGGAATGATCATTCTGATGTATTTTTTATAACAGAGCAACATTTCCTCAGACTTTGATGTGTCATGTACAGAGCTATTATAACCATTTGCCATTTAGGTGCATGATCCATGGCTAATCTCCAAAGATTTGATGCATGCAATAATTATTACTATTGATGTCATTGCACCATATTTAAAATATGAACATCTCATTGTAAGTCTGCAGCTAACAGAAAAGAAAGGCAACCAGTCCACACCAAGACAGGAAATTCCCTGTTGGTAAACATCTGAAAGCTTGTAAGATGACATTCCACAGGCTCCAGTGAGGCACTGACTGTGAGTGCAAGGGCTCTGAGAGCAGAAGGGTGATGCAATGTGTGTGCTGGCCTCTGCACTGAGAACAGCTCTGGGAAATTGAGAACTGGGGTCTCCAGATGACATATTCTGACAATCTGTTTTGGAAGTTTGACCCTGAACTCAGGCACATGGCATGTTTCAGCAGCTCCTGCACCTAGGCCTCTGAGTAATTTTATCTGTGCCCTGTGTCACTGGCATTCTGGAGACCAATATTCATTCAAACCACGGTTTCCAGACCTGACTAAGCAGAACACCTGGAAGTGCCTCAGAGCTCTCTTCTGCCTTTTCATGAAATGTAGGTCTGAATAGATTGTTAATTGGGACACGGTCATGAATGTTTTCAATGAGGGCTGAAAACGTGTGTGCCTGTATTAACACTTTCAACTTGCTAAAATGTACCTTACAGGTCTCTAATTACACTGAAACAAACTGCATTAATATATTTAGTTAATGGTCCATTTATGCTACTGGCAACTGTTTCTGGAAAGTCAAATTAACAACTCTGAACATCTGACTAATAGGAAGAACATTATGTTTTGATTGTACATGAATGTTAATGGTTAATAAATTTTCAAAGCTTCTGTATCAGAATGAAATCAATATTTCTTTTAATTGCCTTAGCATAATGCTGTAACTGTGGAAAAACTTACTAGAAAATAATGACAGAAAGAAGACCAATGTCTTCAGCCTAAAAAGTCACATGGGGGGAAATAGTCTGCCTGGAGAATATCGGACAAGATCAGTTTGCTTCTGAAAGGTGGAAGGCTGAAGCTGCTAAGCTCGGCCTGTGCCCAGGGATACCTGGGATCATCCTGCAGCACAGTCTGGCTTAACACAGCAGCTGACACTAAGCTAGTGCTGCCACCCTGCCAATCCTTACAGATGGAGGTGTGCCACCAACTAAACTGTGGCTCCTGCAAGCCAAGCTGAGCACAGGGAGCAGCATGTCCAGCCAGGGTCTGCCCTTGTGCTGCTGTGCAGTGAGACCACCTTTCCACACTTCCATAAGAGGGGCTAATTATAGCTGCCTCTGCCTTGCTCCGGCTCCACTGGTTGGTTTGACATGTTACATCTGAGTAGAAATTTCACTGACTTTGTTACCAATGGACAGTGTTTTACATGGCAAGATCAAGAGACAGAACACAAAGAGTGATGAGCTGAAAAAGAGAACAAGAACAAAAGGCCAGCAAGGGTAGATGCAAGGATTCGTGTCTGAGAGCATGGTGAAGAGTCAGCAGTTAGGGAAGAGAAGAAGTGCTTCAGAGGCACAAAGCAATTGTACAAAGACACTCACTGTCCACTGCCTGATGCCTCATTGTGCCTCCCAGCCTTACTCTACCCTTCGTCATCCTCATCAAGTTACTAGGTAGCTTCCCTGCCTTTGATTTCTGTTGCAGAGAAATACAAACTTCTTGTGAACAATTTGACAATACAGTGGCAGAATAGGCTCTGCACAAGTTCACCATATATCCTTATCTCCTGCCAGCTTACAGAGATGGTAGAAAATCTTTGGAGAAGTGACTACATGCTAGACAGCAACAACTACAGCCAGTGCACAGCAAAGTCACAGACAAAACGAAGAAGGATAGAATGCCATGCATGGGAAATTGCAACTACCTTTTCTTATTATCTGAGGTTTCTCATTTTGCAGCTCAATCACTGTTACACATGCAGTAACTACTAGCTCTGTTAGACCACAGCTTGGTGTAGCCAAAGACCGCACACATACACACTGTGTGAAACTGTCTATAGCAACAAAAGTTTATATCCCACTGGATATATTTCTTCTCAATACCAGAGCAGAAAACAGCAGCTGATTCCTACAGAGCAGAAAGGTAGAGAGTGTGATAGAATAGCAGTCAGACCTTTATCACATTATTATTGTCCCTGCATCATGCCTCCAGATAGATTTCTCCTCTTTTTTTCCCAAAGAGGCCCAGAAACATCTCAGGGCTAGTTCACAACAGCTCTCCCCAAGGAGGCAAAAAATTAAATACTAGCACCCTTTTTGTCTACTCAGCACTCTTTCCTTTCCTGTCTGGGATCTTTTTTGCCAACTAACTATTTAGAAGAGTGGAGAAATTCAGCTATAAGAAGCAGTTCCAAATTCTTGCAGCAAAGTGCCAGAGTTGCTTATCATCTGGATACACAGAAGAAATACCTGTACAGTATATAAATCATCTGTCATCATCCTCTCTGGAAAACTCATTATTATAATAGTCTAATCATTGTGATATCCAGTGGCATTATTCCTGCTAACATTAATCCTTATTAGTTCATCTAGTATTAATGTACATGTCACAAGTATTTCCACATGATTTTTCCAGGCTTCTTGTGTGCTTAAGACCATCCTGGTTTCTGCTTCAAGGAAAAAGCTGTTCATTCATCACCTGTAAGACAGTCAGGCACTGAAGTACCCAGATTTCAACCTAAGGAATCCCTTAGGTCTCCCAGTGTCTTCCCCTTAGTGAAAAACACACATCACACCCCACCACCTTGCAAGTTCTTTGGTATAGGGGATCTGTGTTTTCATATTGTTATTTTGTACACATACCACAGAACTGAGGCTGAGTTCAGCGTCAGTGTTCAACACATGATAACAACCTGTCCACAACGCTGGAGTCACAAAGTCCTTCCAATATGCAGGGTCAGTCTTTCAAAGGTAGGGAGGCACTGGGATTTTACATAGCTGCCTTTCTGTGTCTGCACTCTCCCCTGGGGAGCAGTGTGGGACCAGCCTGCAGGCAGGTCCCCCAGTACCAGACACTGGTGTCAGTCTGCAGCAGGCAGCACAACCACTACCAAGAAGCAATTTCTCCTGTAAAACAGGAGTGGGGATCTCTCTGCTCAGCCCGGGCATCTCATCACAGAGCCAAGAGTTTTACTACCAATTCCTTCAATGCTGTTTTATGTTTCACTAGATCTGCCTTAAACATGGCTGGAATGTAAAGCAGAATTCCAGGCGAAGAGCATCAGCTAACCCATGCTGCCCTCCTCAGGAGCCAAGCACAGCCTGCACAGGGATTGATGGGCTGCGTTGCATAAACAGGCACACCATGCATTTCATTTTAGTAAAAGCTAAAGAACTTCACAAAAGGAAGGGCCCTGTCTACAGCCACTAAACATGCTCGTCTACAGCTGAAGTTCAGGAGTGAGAATGAAGCAAAGGAGTGAGAATAAGCCTTTCTTTGGGACAAACAGGCACTCAGGAAATGTAAAAGGAGACAAAAGAGCAGGTGCTGCATTAGTGGCAGCAGCAACACCCACCGCATACACCTGGTGGAGCAAACAGCTGGATGGAGATTAAAGGTAGCAAAACCCGTCCTCCCTACTTCACATCCTGATGCTGTGGACAGCACAGAAATGGGGATTTCTCCATAGCACATGCCATCACACCCACACCACAGTGAGCTCTGCTGCTCGATCACAGCAGAGACTCAAAACACTGGCACCATTCTATTGCAACAGATAACTTCATAGCTCAGAAAGCAAAACATCCAGAGACAAAGCAATTGGTCCACCCACTAACAGGAATATGTTTCCCATAACCAAAAGGGGCTTGTCCAGTCATAAGCTCCAAAAGGGGAAAGGGGGTGAGTATCAAACAACAGGGAGATAGCAATCAAAATAAAACAATCAGTGAATCACCTGAAGTGGGAGCAAGGAGGACTTTAGCATTACATCAGTATGAGGAGAAACAGAAAGTCATTGAGAGAATTCCAGCTAGTTATGTTACATTGAAGAGGTAGAATTCAGCACAAGGTTGTGTTTGAAAGATGCAACTCCATCTGGGAAGGTCATGGTCTGGCATGTGCCACAAGGGCTGCCAGGAATGGTGTCACAGTAAAGGGCCTTTAGCTTCTTCCCATGGCACAAGAGGAAAAAGCTAGAGCAATCATATCCAAAGCACCTATCTGGAGGCAAGCTCTGGCACATGTCAGAGATTATGTTTATAGTCCAATAATGTTTAATTCTTTTGCTCTCATCTACTACCCAGGGACATCTTTGCATTTTGCTTTTATCACCAAAGTCTATTCTCATTCCAGTCCACAGAGGCTGATGAAAAATGTTTCTTTATTTTTCGTTTCAGAGGATCATTACATATGTTGAACCTATTAGTCCCTAACAGAGATGTAAGATGTAGTTCCCTATAGGAATTCAGAGGTTATTTAAAGTTCTTTTCCAATATCCAGTTTGCCTGTTATTTATTTAGGGAGTTATTTCTGCAGAAACCTTGCAGCTGACTATCACCTCTGTACTTTTGACTGTCTACACAAAATCAGGATTATTCTTCCTTCTGCTCATCACTTCCTAGTTCTCTACACTGGATTACATCAGGTCAGTCACTCATAGCACAGGACACTTGGGAGAGGTGCCCCACTCCTCTATGGACATAGCAAGACAGTCAGAGGTGGTGAGGCAAGGCGAGCACTCAAATCCCACTTACATTATGATGTTGCTCCTCTGAGGGTGCAGAGAAGCTCCATGGTTCCAGGGTGCCAGCCTAAAGCTCTGCCATTGGCCATGGGCTCCTCATATACATCCCCTTATGCCTCCTTACATCCCTACTGCAGGGACTCCTAAAACCAGCCTCAAGCCCAGGGGTTCAGTTCCACACTAAGAACAGCCACACTGGTGCAGCAGACAGGAGAGTGAAACAACATGTGTGACTTGGGAGCCATTTGTCACAGATTTTTTAGTTTCTCATAGAGAAGAAAACAGCAGAACATGGAATTCAAATTTTTAAATTCTATATAGTGACAAAC
Source organism: Motacilla alba alba (assembly GCF_015832195.1). Taxonomy (NCBI): domain Eukaryota; kingdom Metazoa; phylum Chordata; class Aves; order Passeriformes; family Motacillidae; genus Motacilla; species Motacilla alba. Next base: position 16,416,476 of record NC_052029.1, read on the forward strand.
TAGCAAGTGCATTTAACTACCAAAATACATTTCACAGCCAGTAATGGATACTGTAAAGTGTAAGCTGGTACTTGGATTATCAAAGGCAGAGTCTATCAATTTTTGGTTTTGTATTAAAGTTGCTTTTTCCATCTGTTGAAAGTGGCTCTTTGTGATTTCACAGAGCATTACACTTTATGTGTCTCATTTGCTGCACCCAAAGGAATTTCATTCTGCTACATTAAGAAATACCTTGGTATGCTGGCTAAGGTTTTAACTTTCCAGAACACGCTGTTTCTTGTCTGCCTCCATCCCAGCAGCTGCTTCCTTTAAGTGTCTCATTTATACACACACATACACGTACAATGTAAGGTGTAATTCACATGTCATATTGGCTTTGTCACAATGAGGATTCTGTCTCTGTCCCTTAATGACCTCTGTGATCACCACCCCAGCTTCTGCCACATGTGTCCAGAAGGGACATGCCTGATCTCTGAAACACACTTGGATCTGTAGCTTTTGTTTTGCTTTGCACTACACACAGGTGGAGAAATGGGAAACTGTACTGAAACTCCTTTTGCTGGGGATGTCCCACAAATGCACACTGCAAACACAGACAGTTGTGCCTTCGTTCTTGTGAAAATCTCATTTTTTCATTTTACAGCAATGTACATTCCAGCAGGGTGTTCCCACGCCAAGGCACAGCTACCTCTTAGCAGAGGATCACCCCAGTCGTATCACAAATACCATCTACTACAAGTGCCATCGCAAAACCCACTTCCAGATGCATATTCTATTCTTTCTTAAAAGCCATGGCAACCAAATGTCTGTAATTATACCTCAGTAGTAAGCCTGGTCTCCAGTTCATCCAAAGTTCACAATGCCCCCTTCTCCTTGCACACTTGTCCTTCCCATATTATTGTCACTACACTGCATCAGCTCAGATCTTGCTGTCATTAGATAGGTATTCTGAAGGATCTTGCTACAAATTAAATTTAGAGAAGCTTTTAGTATATTGCTAAATCTAAGCTTCCTATGGGGCTTTTCCCACCTGCACTGTCACTTCACAGAGCTGTTAACGGGAATAGATAGTAGCTAGGCAGGTGACTTGAACCTGCTCCGCAACACACACTGGCAGAAATACCTGCTCTAGGTGGACCTGCTTTAGGTGGGTTGGACTAGATGATCTGCAGAGGCCCCTTCCAAGCCCAGCCATTCTGGGATTCTGTGAAAAGCAGAGACAGCCTAAGTCCTGCACCGCCTTTTTGGAGCAGTAGTGTTGTCCACAGTTCTCAAACGCAAGCTGTGTGTAAAGCATGGCTGGGTGACTTGTTGGGAAATATATCTATTTCCACAGTGATGTGTATTACATTCCTTTAAAAATCATGATGGAGAGAATCTCCAGGGCAGAGGAAGCTGCACAGCATTTTCATAGACTGCTACAACATGAACATTCCCTTATGCTCACTGCAGTGATCCAGAAAATTCTCTTCCCCAAGAACTCCGGAGTTACTCACAAGTAAATGGAGGCTGTTCCTTCTTAGAATGTGCATGAAAATACACCCATTTCTATTAATTCTCCTTACCATGCTTTCCAGAGCACAGTGGGAGCATGGCCTGACCTTACAGGACACCAAGATCTCCCATCCTGGCCAGACTCTGTATGCTTTGTGAGGAACTTTGCTATCACGAGTATCAGGCAAGGTGAGTACACAGCTGCTCAAGAAAAATCAGCTCCAAAATTCCCCACAATATCTTGGAATGAGTCAGGAGGAGGCAGCAGAGCAGCATATCTACCATCTGCCCACATGGGAAAAATCAAAACCCGTCTCCAGTCCAAGGAGAGCACAACCAAGAGCCCCTGATTGCTGCTGGGCAAACATGGAGCCACAATAGACTGAAGCTTCTGATTTTCTGACACAATTCAAGCAGAGACACCAAGCTACACAGAACAGACAGATGCTGGGCATTGCAGACAAAACTGAGACATATGAACCTGATGGGTTTCTTTCCTGCATTTTCTTACAGCCTCCAATATTGCTATAGTGACGCACAACACCAGAGAATCTAATTGCTGTAGTGATTACTTACAGCCATTACATTAAGCTTTAAAATGCTCATTTCAAATTTAACAATGTTTTTTTCAAAGTCAACAGCTGGTTCACAGCTTGAAAGCACCAGTTAAGATAAATTAAATTAAAAGTGTAATAAAATCACAGACTAAATTTAATTTTTGAAGCACATGCAAACTCCAACAAAGACTTTAAAATATCTTTCAAAAGCATACACAGAAACAAAATACAACCAACAATTGTGGTGTGCAACCACTGTGCTCATTAATAAGAATGTGATTTAGGAACACAGATAAATGTGTATACTTAGAGCACAAAACAAATTCACGCAGTATTTATAGCTCTAGTTCAGGGGATGAATCAAATAGTTTCAAATGAGATTTTTAAATCCTGGGAGGAAGGCAAAAATGTTTATATATATATGTATAAATATTCTTCCTCTTAAGGTATATAAATGTATATAAAGTGTGGCTAATGAAAATGACATGTCCCAGCCCTTAGCTGGGAAAGGGAAAAAGGGAATCTTGTGTGAGCTCAAGATCAGTACAATGGCAGGAGCCTGCATCAGCTCTCGAAATGCACTACTGGAATGAAAGGTAAGCCTTACATTTACAGAGTGTACATCACCACCTAAATGCCAAGATACTTTCCTCTGGCCTGGCCCTCTGTTTGCCATTGGGAGAACATTGTTTGCAATTCCAATGGCCTCTGCCTCACTAGCAACGAAGTGCCAAAGCTACACATCCCTTTGGATAGAACAGAAAAACATAAAGGACCTGTACTATCACTTCCTTCCACACTCCTGTCAGGAAGTCTACTACCTGCAGCAGTGTTCCAAACAGGCTGACTACAAGCCAGCTGTCTCTGTGCCTCAGACCTTCAGGCTGCCAATCAGCTGTTCAGCAGTTGACATCCTATGGCACTTGAATAAGAAAATGATAGAAGAATCAGGAATACATATTCTACCTTCATCACAACAGGGTTTTCTGCCTCATGAGAAAGGCTGTTTCTCATTAATGCTCATTACCAATAAGAAATATCCCAATTCAGTTTTCTTTGTACCTGCAGCTATAAAGATTGTTTTAAAGGTTTGTTCTTGTGCTAGTGCATCTGCTCCATTCCTTCTTGGGCCGCAGTATGATCCAAGAAATGCTGGCTAGGCTTTGGCCTTGACAAACAGCACCTGTGCCAAGCTCCTCTTGAGCTCATCAGAAACAGTGTCTGTTCCCAGGAAGTGGTGCTGTCTAACGAGCTCCTGTTTTTAACAAACAGCCTTGGAAACTTATTTTTCTTGCCTGAATAACAACCTGAGTGGAACAACATTTTTGTTATTGAAGTTTCAAAGGAAGTTACCAAAGCAAATTGCAGCCAGGATGAAAAACTACTTTGACTGAAGCCCACTCTCTTGCGACCCTATGAACAATGATCCTGAATGAGACCCTTTGAACTCTCCAGGACTGCAGCAGGCTGTGACCAGTGACCTCCTTTTGAGTGGGGCCCCTCAGAGCCAGTGAATTCTCATTTGCTATACTCAGACAACCACTGCTGAACGACAAGATAGATCCTGGGCTGATGCCTCCACTCCTTGAGGCTCAACCCTTCGCCTGTTGAAAAGATGCAAAGGCATCCAGTGTGAATCCTTCACCGAATTCAAGAGGAACTTTTCACAGGTATGTACCTTGTAAATATTCTACCTTCAATAGTGTTTAGGTCTCTGTGTGTGCAAATGTGAATATGCTATATGAAATGTCCTATGAATGTTGATCTCTTAAATTCTTAAGAAGTTTAGATTTGTAAGTAAATTAGGCCTGGTAGTTACTGTTGCCCTATAGTAAATGCTAAATTAATCTTTTGTTAAATTGTTCAACTTGAGATGTCAATTAAGTGTTGTTAAGTTTAAGAGCTGTTAAACCTTTGGGCCTAGACTGCTGGTCACACCCCAGCTCAGTTTAGTGGAGAGGTCCATTCTGAACCTCGGGACTCAGCAGGAGGGTCTTCCTTATCATTTTCTACCCTTACCCTTTTTTCCCCTCCCCCTCCCAGCCTTCAAACAGGTAATTTTGGAGTTGATTCTGGATTTAGATTGATTTTAGACTTTAGTTTGCTTTTTCTAGTTCTTAAACCAAGTAGCGGAGTTAACCTTGCAAACAAATTTTTCATGTTTCCACTTTTATATTAAACATGCTTTTGCTGATAACTTCACTGGTGATTCTTTAAGCAACCTTACAACATTCATGACAGTTGTAAAGATTTTATGTTTTCTTTAATGTTGAAGGAGCTGTCTGAACGTATTTGCAAATATGAAGGGATCCAAGTTGATATAAGGAAAAAGAACTTTAAAGTAGTCTAAACTTACATAATTTCCATCCAGCAAAGGTAACTAAGGCTACATGTGTAAGCAATACTGGCTCAGTTGCATCTCAGCACTGACACATGTCCCAGATGGATGTTACATAATGTTTTTGTAAAATAAGTATTTGCCAGTGATTTCTGAAAGTAGAACTGGGTGTGCTGATATAGCTTGCTCCAGAAAGAACACTGTGTGTCCTATACCCAAAGCAATGAGATGCATTTCAAAGTGCCATGCAAAAAGTCACCTTATCTCACTTCAAGTTATTTCATCTAGTAATATCAGGGAAATTACAACAATATGTTGTTCTTCATGAAAGTACATGACAACACTATTTGTGAGACCTGGCAGCTACCACTCTCGGCCAAGCAGATGGCAGTGATAAAAACAGTTCAGGGAACAGGTTGATAAAGATATATCTGTCATTACACTGTCGCTGCACAACTACATTCAACTCCAAGATACCATGAAAATACATGGCTGTGTTACTCTCAATCAGGAAGACCTTGCTCATCTGAGAAAAATTATGTTTAATAATTAATTCTGTACATATTTTAAGCAGAATCATTCATCTCCTTTTCAGAGAAACAGAAAAAGCAATCTGGAAAGACACCCAAAATCTTTAAAGTCTTATGTGTTCACACTTTTGTTCTTGCAGAAGAGGAGACAATCATTTCCTGTAAAGGAAAATAAGAGCCAACTGTGGCTTTCATGGCAGTCATCAATTTATTTTCCCATTTAAGTGCCAGAGGGCATCTTAGGTTCCATTTTCACTTATTTTTACCGTTTTGTTTTTTTTTTTGCATGGGCGGGGAGGCACAGGGGCGATGTTAAGTGAGCATATTGTGTATACTGCTCATGGAAGGTACCAGTCAACCACTCCTGGAAGCAAAAACAGCCTAAGCACCGGTGGCGGGGCAGCAGCAGTATCCGCCTGTCCCCACTTCATCCCTGCTCCTGGGCGCTGCCAAGACTGACAGGCACTTACCTGTTGTGATGGCTGGTGAAGGCTCATGCTCAGGCATTCCAAAAGCCCTGGAAATGAGGGAACAGATCACCTTCCCTGGCACAGAATTACGGAATGGTTCAGGTTGGAAGGGACCACAGGTGGGTCATCTAGTCCAACCTCCCTGCTCAAGCAGGGTCATCCCAGAGCACTTGACACAGGATTGTGTCCAGTACATTCTGGAATATCTCCTGTGAAGGACTTTCCACACCCCCTCCAGGCAATCTGTTCAGTGCCTCTCACCCACACAGTGAAGAAGTTCTTCCTCGGGGTCAGGTGAAACTTCCTATGCATCGGTTTCTGTGCCTTGCCTCTTTTCCTATTGCTGGGGATCACTGTGAAGAGCCTGGATCCATCTTCTTGCCATCCTCCCTTTAAGGAGGGTATAAATTCCAAAGTGCCAGGCTGCCAAAAGGGACATGGCATTGCTGAGGAGCTGAGCAGCAGCCCGGAGTCCTGAGAAAGAAATTCTTCAGTGTTACTTGTGGTGCTCTGGATTGCTAGACATGATGTTGCACTGAAGAAGGTTTCATCTTTAACAAGAACTCTAGACAAGGCAACCCATCTGAGATGATCTCACCGTGCAGCACTGCAAGCAATTTACACGTCCTGACTTGTGTTTAGATATTTGGGGCATCTATTTAGTTTTTATTACTCCTGGCCTCAGCTTTCACACTCCTTCACAGAACAAATAACTGCTTTCTCTAGCTGCTAATTCCAACAGCTGGCTATTCCTCACCAGACTTCTGCAACATTCACCTAGGGAAGAATCATAAATAAATATGTACAGGCAAGCTGATGCTTGTCATTTTAAAAGCTGATGCTTGTCATTTTAAAAATTGATCCACCTAATACAAACATCCTACTTTGGACTTAAGTGGTGAACCACTGAGCATGTGTCTTGATGTAACTTTAATAAAATTCAAAAACAATCACAGGACTTTGTTCATTAACTCAAATTAGCGAATAAAGAAAGAGTGCTATAGAGGAGAATATTCCTAAAAATAATTTTTAAAAAAAATTAAATTCTGGACAGGCCAAATACTCTTCGGCCAATACTCTTTTCAATAAAGACAAATGCAAGATAAGATACAGTGTGTATTTTTTATACTTGGTGTAACTAATCACTTTTTCACCAGTGGCAGACAAGGTAACATCAACTGTGGGTCCTGGAATCTATGACTGTAAACAGAAGAGAGAAATACAGATGGATTTATCTGTATTTAGATGGCATTATCTTCCTTAATTGTGTGCCTGTTCGTTTGGGTTTTTTAAAATAGATAATTTCTTTCTAAAAGTCCATGCTATGAGAAAAAGAGGTGGCTGGAGCATCTTTAAAAATACACAGAATATAAAAGAGGACAAAAAGCACAGACCATAACCCAGGAAGCAGCAGGGGAAGTCTTGGTACCAAGTTTTCTTCTATGCTTTAAGGACATCTTTCTACAAGGTTAGGCAGTCTGCTTTCCACTATCTTTAAAAAATTTACTTCTGACAAAAACAAGTTTCAGTGATGGTGGCATAATCCGTGGAACTCTTTTTCCCATCAGTTTCTGCAGGCTAGACATATGACAGTAATCTTTGTTCTTTGGCAGCAGGAATTAAATTCTCTCTTCTTGACCTGAAATGGAAATGTCTAGCACTGAAGTTGTCCACTTCCTTAGTCAGCCAGCTCACACAAAACATCTGCAGTAGCTTACAGGCATTTCAAAACTAGCATGCATTATTGCAAGGTTAACTGCTCTGAGAGCTAAACTTTCCAATTCAGCATTTGCAAACCTCTTGTTTTTTTTTCCCCAGTGAAGATAATTTCAACTAAGTTGTTAAGATGCAGCATGACATTATGAGCTTTTAGTGGATTTTCCTCCAAGGTTAGAGGCCAAACACACAAGACTCAGTACACACCCTAAGACACCTCAACTTCCTGAAAGGAGCTTGTTGCCAGGTGGGGTTGGTCTCTTCTTCCAGGCAACCACTGACAGGACAAGAGGACGCAGTCTTAAGATGCACTAGGCAAGTTTTAGGCTGGATATTAGGAAGAAGCTCCTCACAGAAGGGATGACTGGGCATTGGAATGGGCTGCCCACGGAGGTGACCATCCCTGGAGGTGTTTAAGATAAGTCTGGAAGTGGTACTCAGTGCCACGGTCCGGGTGACAAGGCGGTGCTAGGTCTTAGCTTCGACTTGATGATCTCAAGTGTCTTTTCCAACCTAGCTGATTCTGTGATTCAAGACTATTAATGCTGTATCAGAATCCAAACTATTGCACCAAAACTGACTAGAAATAATTGTCTTCCAGTGTATGCTCACAGAGGAACACTGAGCCTCCCTTGAATACTCAAAAACTAAAATCACCTGAAGTGAAACCGATAAAGCTCATCATGGCCTCAATGCTGCACTGCTGGGCTGGAGATTACTTGTTCGGACCTTGGTGTTGTTTGAAATTCCAGAAAGGAAATCCTAATCGTCAAAGTGAAACTCATGAAAATATTACTCATATTTAAACTACAAAAACTATTATTTAATGAGAATTGAATTAACCAACCTAAATACAAATAAAAGTTAATGTAAATGGTTATAAAAAGCGGACAGTCCACAAACACAAGACTAACAACACTTGCTGTAATCCTAAATTGCAAATAACGAACACAGGGTTTAACAAGAAAGTCTCCTCGTGACTTAAATACTTTCTCCTACAGCAGCATATATTAACATTTAGCAGTTAAGGAGAAAATACTGAATGAAGGTGCTAAAATCACACTGTCACAGAAGGAATTTAAGGTGCTAAGAGAAAGGCAGTCAGAAGACAGGCAATAGACAGGCCAGCATGATAAGCAATGCACAACTCTGAAGTGTGAAAAGTGTGAGAGCAGAAGTGATCATTTCGAGGAGACAGCTGGGGGACAGGGGGAGAGCCACCACCAGCAGCAACAGAAGGAGATTCGCATCAACTTTTTTTTCCTTTTTGGAAAGCACTAGTGACTGAGAATGGAACAAAGAAGAGTGAGTGTCTGAGTACAGAAAATGATGATTTTAACTTTTTCTGTAAATTAGGATTTGTCTCAAATCCGAAGATTTCAACCCTAACTAGGAGCTAAAAATTCCAAATTTCTTCTTATGGTGGTTTAGTTTGCTTCATCCTGTTAAAATATTCCTCAGTTGCTGAATTTTAAGTAAAATATTATTTTGCCTTTGCAGTCAAGTATTAAGTCCTGAGAACGTTCAGGGCACATGATCAAAGCAAGTTGGGGCTCAGTGATGCCGTGCCCAGCACATTAGAAAGAAGATTTTCGTGCGTATTCCATGCAGAAAGCACGTCCCATGTGCAGATTAACACCAAGCAGCTGAGCCAGCGGGAGGACAGGGCTCAGAGCCGCGCCGGGCTCCGCTCCAGGGGGCCGGGCAGAGGCGTTTCTTTGCAGCACAAAAGGTCAGCTGGGAAGAGCGCATCTCCCTTTCCCCCAGCACTCACCGCCTGCGCTCCGCTGTCCCGCGGCCGGGACTGAGAGGCTTCCACAGCGCAGGCAGCCCCCTCCTCACGCCGGCCCTCGGTGAACGGCCGGAGAAGAGAGCGTGACCTTCACCGCATCTATGGGCTCCCCTTTACTGCGAAAGCAGCGCCGATCACAGTCACGCAATTCCAGCTGACTCGCTGGTCAAGTGCACAGGTAAGAACGACGAGACCGAGCTTCGCCGGTACGCCCAGAAGCTGCGGTCCCGGCGCGGGCAGCCCGACTGGCCTCCGGGCGCCGCCTCAGCCCCGGGCCCGCCTCAGCCCGGCCCCGCCTCAGCCCCGGCTCGGCCCGACAGCGCCGCCTCGCGGCCGTCGGTGCAGGCGCGGCCATGGCGGCGGCCGGCGGCGCGGAGGGCGCGAGCGACAGCCCCGCGCTGTGGGCCGAGGTGCGGGCGCTGCTGCCCCGCTCCGAGGAGGGGCTGACCTTGGCGCTGAGCGGCGAAGTGGAGGACTGCGTCCTGCCACTGCTGCGGCGGGCCCGCGCGCTGCTCTACGGCGCGGTGGGCCTGCCCGGGGCGGCAGCGGCAGCGGCGCTGGAGCGCCTCAGCGACGTCCTGCGTGACTACTCCTGGGAGAAGCTGAACGCGGGGCCATGGAGGGAGGTCGGCAAGGGCTGGCGCCAGGTCTACACCTACGGCTGCCTCTTCGGGGCGCTGGCCGAGGTGGCCGCGGGCCGGCCGCTCGCGCGCGCCGTGCGGCTCTGCGACCTGGGGCTGCTCATGGGCGCCGCCGTCCTGGACAACGTCCTGGCGCGCCTGGTGCGCGCGCTGCAGCCGCACCTGCTCCCCGCGCCGCCCGGCCCCGCGCGCGCCGCAGCGGCCCCCGCTGAGGGGCAGCGCCCGGCCCACAGCGCCCGGCTGCGGCCGCCGCCCGCGCCGCGGCCCGAGCACGGCATCCCGCACCTTCGCTGCCCTTCGCTGGAGCACTTCAGAGACAACTACCTCGTTCCCCAGCGGCCCGTGGTCCTGGAGGGCGTCATGGATCACTGGCCGTGTATGAAGAAGTGGAGGTGAGAAGTCAGTTCCTTCCCTGTCTAAGTGAAGGCACGATCGTTCCTTGTGTTGGATATCTTGATGCTCGATAGAGCAGCAGACCTTCCCAGGCAGTGGATACCGTGGGCAGTGCATTTTGCTAGCAGCGCTGTCCTACTGCTCTGTGGAGGTTGTTTCGTAGACTGGAGAAGCTCTTCATAGCATTCAAGGCGGATGCTGGACTGTCTCAGGGCCAAAGCTGACTCTTTGACCAGCCTCTGGCTCTTCATGCCAGCCTTCAGCTGTCCCCGGAGCCCAATGGCAACACCTCTCATGAGAAGTGCATATTGCTAAGTGCCAGTGAGCTGTTCACAGCTCAGTGGATCTGTGTCAAGCACACATATCAGTGGCTTTTACCTCTTGGAGCTTGCTGATAATTACTGCAATGGAAAGTGAATTTCAGAGCCAAGAGTAAGCATGGTTGACTTTTTCATTCGTAAGTCCAAGCACTGATGTTTGTTCAGTGTTGTGTTTGAGTGTTGAGTTTCAGACACCACTGTGCAGGACTGAGCAACAGCATTGTGCTGCCTGGTTACCGCGCGCAGTGGTGCCCACATTTCCAATACTGAGCATCAAGTATTTGTGAGGTGAAGGTCATGATTCCCCAGAAAAGGGGAAAAATCACTCATGCTTATTTTGAGTAATTGCTTTCGTTCAACAACCAAAGGTAAAATTAAGTGCACACGCTTGTTATGTCGTAGAGATTTTATTTATTTTTGAGGGAAGGTACTGCACTGGTTAACTTTAGACACTTAACAAGATTAACTTCTCAGTTTAATTAGTACCATTGTCCATGGAGAGATGTATTTCACCCATCAAACTAATCCCTCTGGCTACAATTGGAATGGGTTTTATTGGCATCTGTATAGTCACTGATAGAGAGTTGATCTAATATTACTGAGTAAAAGATACAACATTTTATCAAATGTGGCAGCAGGCAGCAAAAAGATTGGCCATCCCTTGCCAAGAGACAGTAACAGCTTAAATCTTCTTAGTTTGGAATGAAACCACTGAGGCAAACAGGCTTTTAAACCAAAACAAAACAGACAGTTGTGGGGTCATGTACACACAAACCTGCCTGCTGACTTCCTTGTTGCTTGCATTCTTTTATTCTGCCTTTTTCTTCTGGTTGGTTTAGTTTAGACAGAAGAAACTCAGGGTAGTAGAATTTTATTACCCAACAAGATTGATTTGGATTGGTTGCCTTACGTTCAAAATTAGTAAGAGCAGTGTAGATAGTAATGGAACTTTCTTTATTTCAGTGTGGACTATTTCTGTCAAGTCGCAGGGTGCCGCACAGTCCCTGTGGAGTTGGGTGCTCGGTATACAGATGAGGAATGGTCCCAGCAGCTCATGACTGTCAGTGACTTCATCAGCCAGTATATCATGGATGAGGTCTGTTACACTCGTTTGTTTCATCTCCAAACACAGCAGGGTGGTACCGGTACAGACAACAGTTCTGTTTACAACAAACCTACTCAGAGGTGATATAAAGGGAGGGGGTGTGCTGTAAGCACAGCTCTGAATGAAAAGGTTTGGCATATTTTCAAGACCTGAAGCTAGGAATAATTATTGCAACAATAGGTTTGATTTTTACCTATAATCAAATGTACAGTGGCTAGAATTTGATTTATACACACATACATACGCAGCAAAAACCTGACTGGTAGAATCTAAGAATAAGGGATCCTCAGCCAGCAGTGTCATTCCTCTGTCTCATTGAACAAGCCATGAGGCAGAAAAGTACAGAGTTGATTAGCATCTGGAATGTCCTTTGTTTCACAGATGAGGATCCCAACCTCCCTTTCTGTTTCCTGGCCTTCTGTCAGGAAGGACTATGTACCATGGCAAATCGATCTGTGGTGCACCCTGGAATAGAGTATGGAAGTAGTTCCAGGGCATGAAGGAGAACTGGTCTGTGTGCCAGCAGAGTCTGGCTAGAAAGATGCAGTGCATTGTCAGCTGTCACGACTCCATAGGGAGTCCCAGCTTCCTTCAGTAACTCATTGTAGAGACACACCTACACTCTCACTATTTCAATGGAGCTGTAAGTTGCTATTTCTGATGACACCTTATACTGTTGCAATAGTTATATATGGTACTCTGAACGGGACACTGGAATTTACTACAAGTAAATTCTATTCACCTGATTTCACCTGCAAGCAAATTAACTCACTGTCTTACCTGTATGTTACTGTGTTTTTTCTTTCTCTGCTGTCATTTCAGAACAATGTAGGATACCTTGCCCAGCACCAGCTTTTTGATCAGGTAAAACTGAGTGAATGTTTTTATCTTCCTACAGTCCTGTCTTCCTTTTGTAGCACAAGTTGTCTCTCAAGATGTTGACTATACTAGATTGAAGGGCATATGGAGAATTCACAGTAATTCTTAAGTTTCTGTTCCCATGATTTGAAGGATCAGACAGAGGGAGAAGTTTGTTCCATTTGGCTACGAGACATGGAAACAAATCCTGTTTGGGATGAAGCCATTCAATCCTAGTGCTGTTTCAGTACAATATAACATATACTTAGGGGGATATCACCTGGAAAGCCCCTTTCATAAGTCAGGGAAGAGATTTGGACAGGAAAGTTTTCAACATAAATATGTTTACCATCATCTGAAATGTCATTCCAGTTTAACAGAGCTTGTGTTGGTGGAAGATATAAAAATGGAAGCAAGCATAGTATAGAAGAGATAGCTGCTCCTTTTCCATGAGGAGCAAATGTACTTATTCATGTGGGTATCTCTGATTTCTGCAAAAGCAAAGGGTCTCTGAAGAATGAGGAAACCCCTTTCTTTCTCCTGCTTCTCCTTCCAACAGAGTCTGCTCACTAGAACAGAAAGTTTGAGAACATTTCCTGCAGATTCCTAGCAGGTCAGCTACTTTTCTCCTACCCTTGCTGGACCAGCCAGTCATTTGTTTTCTTTGCATCCAGCCTGGCTCATCTGTTTGATGAATTATGTATTTTGGCAAGTCAGCACATACCCTTTTTAATCTTTCTTTCTTTGTGGAAATAGATCCCAGAACTGAAAGAAGATATCAGTATCCCTGACTACTGCTGCCTGGGGGAAGGGGAAGAAGATGACATCACCATTAATGCCTGGTTTGGTCCAGGAGGCACAATCTCACCTCTTCATCAGGATCCCCAGCAAAATTTTTTAGCCCAGGTATGTACTCGAGTTACTCTGCACATGCCATTAATACAATACTTAGAGAAAATGTTTATGGTATGTGTTAGAGACAAGGGGAGCAGACAACTGGAACAATCAAAGATCCAGTGGAGGACTCAGCTTTGACTTGTTTATGCTGCCATATCTTGACACGAAAAACTTGCAGTTCATGTAGCATTCAGGGAAGCCAGGCCACTCGCCTCACAAATTCTCATCTCATTTCAGCACTCCAATGAAAAGACTGGTTTACTGATGAGACAGAAATAAGAGTTTGAGGGGTATATGGAAGCTTAGTAGTCACTGTGCAAGTACCTCTGCCTATTGATGTGAATTGCAATGAAGGATCAGCCTCCTTATTCTCAGATCTTATTTCTAGCTATGTAGAGCCCAAATAATGATGTATAAATTGGGTTCCTTGAACTTTGAATTGAAAGCAATCTGGTTAATGGCATTTCCTTCCCAATGGTATTTCAAATTCTTATCTGCTCCAAGGGAAGAGGTACTTGAATTCCAATAGCCTGATTTAACCTTTTATTATAGCAGTGTCTCTTACTAACAATAATTATATTCCTTATAATCAGGTATATTTTATTGTTAAATGCCAGCTATGGCCCACAGCTTCCAGTAATGTGCCAGTTAATGACCAAAGGAAAACATTTATTTCATGATATACAGGTATTTGGAAGAAAGTATATCCGTCTCTATTCACCACAAGATTCAGAAAACCTGTACCCCCATGAAAGCCAAATTCTTCACAACACTAGTCAGGTAAAGAGTTGCCTGAAATTTTAATATCAGTAATGTTATCAAATCTTATTTGAGTAAAGACATTCTTTTGATGATTGTTTGTTTTTTTTATAGGTTGATGTGGAAGATCCAGACTTGGTCAAGTTTCCAAATTTCACAAAGGCTGCATTTCAGTCCTGCATTCTGATGCCTGGACAGATTCTGTTTATTCCAGTTAAATATTGGCACTATGTGCGATCACTTGAGCTCAGCTTCTCTGTTAGTTTCTGGTGGTCATAGTTCTGAAATGTAGTCAGCAGCACTGAAATTTAATTAAAAATCAGGCAAGTAGCATCTCTCTCTCAGGAGAGGTTAGAGGTGGAGCAAAACCAAAAACCAACAAACTCTTGCTAAAGCATGGAGAAGTAGTCACAGTGGGTAAGTGGAAAGATGATGCTGTAGTCACTTCGTTTTTGTAGATGTATCTAATAACTCCTAAATAGCATATGTTAGGGCACTGTCCTGTGTATGCATCCACCAGAAACAGCCTCTGTACAGGCACTGCCAGGGCTCTGCCTGAGCCTCTGTCTGAATAATCAGGTCAGGCTTACCTTCTACTTGGATTTAGTAACACTAAACCCTGGAGTTGGCTAGAGAGATGGTGCTACCTGAAGGTTCAATCCATCAAAAAATTAAGCTAACACCAAGCAAGGTACTAGTCTCCTGCATGGGAAAAGTTTTTCATGTCCTCGTTCTGGCCAGGATAGGGTTAATTTTTGCAGGAGCCAGAAGGGGCATGGCCCAGACGAAGAGGTTATTTTGTACCACCTCAGCCTGCCACTGCTGCAGATTGGGGGCAGGAAGGGGCTCCTTGGTCTTTAGTGATTGAATCTGGGTGAATCTTTTGTCTCTCTTGTACACTGTTATTGATATTGTTGCTATTACTGCTCATTTTCTTATTCCATCGCTGTTTCCAGTAAATTGTTCTTACTGCAACTCATGATCTTTTATCTTTTGGACCTCCCAGTTCTCCTGTCCATGAGGGTAGAGGTAGGGGGAGGAGGGAATGAGCAAGCATCTCGAGGTTTGGAGCGTTTTGGTGGAAACACTAATTTGGGGAGTACCATTTCTAAACCACAACATCATGTTAAAGCCTAGAACATAACTGAAGTTAATCCCTAGTTTAATTGCAGTAGATAACCTGAAGTTTAATTATACTTTGATTAACCATCATACGAACTGCTGCCACAGCCCTTCTGCTGTGTCACACATCTCTACCAAGGACAAGAATGCTGCCATTTTAGTCTGGTATCTGGCAGTAGCCAGTCCTTGGCTCCTTTCCAAGTCACTCTTAAAGGAAAAACCATCCTTACTTAAAACTGGAGACAGAAATGCCAAGACAAAAAACCTAAAGAATCTCAGTATAGTAATGTTTTCAGCAGTTTGCTGACATAAGCTAACATTGCCCCAAGTCCTGTCCTACTGCTTCCCAATCCTTCTGTGGCAGTATTCCCTCCTTACAGAGCACAGCTGGTCATGACATGGCCTTACGTCAAGACAAATTCTTCTGCATCTAAAGAAGGGACAAAACACAACCACAGTGCCAACTAGAAGTGCTCCAACTCCAGCCCGAGGTCAGATACTGGGCCAGCTGCCTTGCACACACTGCACTGATTTTTCACCTGCTTGACTTGCTACAGCAGGTGTAATTTCCATTGTGCAACTGAATTTGTACTGTTCCTGTACAAACAGGGAGCACGTGCTGAGAAAGGCTTCTTTGAAGAGTTCAGCTGCATATATCAGATTGCAGGACTAACTAAAACATTTGCATCTTTCATCCCAAACATGGACTGAGAGTTTCAACCCAAGAATATGAAGAATTACAAACACAAAACATAGGAATCACTGTGAACAGGAACATCAATGATAGTTTTATTGTAAGATTCTTAGAACTTTAAAAAATGAGTACACTGAGCACTGTTACTAATGAATACAATACAGTCTGGCTGTTCTGCCAGAGTGGGGGCAAACAGATGTCACTGACATCAAGTTTTACTGGCATCATCTAGGGCCAAGAGTGGAGCTCTGTGGTAAGTCTGGGAGCCCATCCGATTCACACCTGTAAAGAAAACTAAAGTAAGGTTAGTGGACCACACACACACAAAAAAGATAATATTGTATAATCACCTTTTCTAAAATGCTTTGTATATTCCTCTGTTGCTGTTCACAATGTCCAATTTCCCTGGACAAATGGAGGAATTCCAAAGAGATTCTTAGAAGCTCGGTATTTCCAGAAGTTTTAGTGTCATGGGTTGTGTGTGCCTCTATTCCTTCCCCACTCCCCCCCACCTCCTACAGACAGATATAAAAAAATATGCACAGGGTCTGCTAATGCCCCTGTGGCACTCTTTGGGCACTGTGGGGGCTCAATGCTGCCTGTGTGTGGTTTAGTGTCTGAAATGTACCACTGAAGTCAGAAATAGCTGATACTCACAGTTATAAATAATACAGGCACTGCCATTGAACATCACAGCCATTTCCTAGTATTATTACATTTAATTTTTTAAAAATACATTGCATAGTACCTGGGGTGTCACAAGACCAGAATTCATTACACTTGGGACAGCGGGGTTCAGTCTGACCTCTGAAGTACTTTCTGACACAAGGTAAGTGCATTCCAATTCCACAGGATTCACATACTTGGCTCTGAAATCAGGAGTGTTGATTCATAAAATCATTCTAAACTGTCCTTCAATTTAAGAGAAAGTTGTTACAAAGAGCAGCAGATATGTAATGCTTTGTGTTCCAAAGAACGGCTCCCACAGTACAGGTGGTGGACACACTCAATGGTCAAAGCTGGTAAATGGTAAAAGGAGGTCTTTTTCTGTAAACTAGGAAATACTTTTTCCCTATATGGACAAAATTTAGCTTGAAAGACAACAATTTCAGTGCAATAAAGGAGACTAATTGGGATGGAAAAAGTAACATGGAAGCACGTTAGTTGGGCAGATCCGAAGATGCAGGCTCACAGAGCCAAGAAAATGTAGCAGTTTTGCAATATGAATCCAGGCTGTAACTACTTAAGCGGGATGGAATGGGTAACATCCCAGCTATCAAAACACAGTGCTTTAGCATGCTCTACATAGCACATGTGTTCCTTCTGAGGTCCAAACACAAGCAATTGCTGAATTAAAATCCCAGAACCAAGAATGAATGTGTCACACAATGACATCTATTGGCAAGGCCCAAAGAGGACACTACTAAACCTCTTTCAGCATCAGGAGCTCATCTGTAACGTGCCTGTTTGGAAAGCTAGACAGCACAACCATGTTCCTCATTGTGGGAGTGCACTTTTCCAATTTTATACTTGGAGACACTACTCCAAGACAATTTTATTTCTAATGATAGAAGATAAAATGCCTAAAATGGAAAAGGAAAATTTTTACAAAATGCATGAGCACCATGACCAGATTACAAGACCAAGATTATACCCAAGGGAAAGCATCACAAACCTCAGCTATGACCATGCAAGTCCATTGGCTGAGGTGATAAAACATGTTACCTGGATGGCGAGGCTGTGACAGATGTTACATTTCCTTGCCACATCCTGGTAGTTGCTGAGAATGTACTGTTCCATCTCAATTATGCAACGAGTATGCAGAGTATATTCTCCATTTTTCTAAGGAAACAAGTGTTGAGATGAGGACTTTATTTTCGTTCCTTTTACCTTTTTTGACTTTGCTAACCACCTGTTAACAAGCCACTTTTGTCTACTGTCATGAAACCAACATGCTGTAAATACAATGCCAGAACACTTTTGAAACAGCAGAACTCCTTTGTTTACAGGAGCAGAATAAAAATCCCATACCTTTAACAGAGATCTAGTCCTTGGAAAGCGTAGATGAGCGAGCATGCACTCCTTAACAGAGGCATGCTGGTTTGGGATCCTCCCAAAAAGAATGTTAGAGGAAATTCTCCCAGCTTTCAACAAAATCTAGGCATTTCCTCCTTGATGTTTTTTTCGAAATATCTGCCAAATCAACTTAACATGTAAGTAACTGTGCAGCAGCAGGTGGAAGATCTATGATGCAATGACTCGAGCAGAAAAGGGATTAAGGTCTCACTTAGCAAGCAACTGCAGTATCCGCATGGTCAGTCCACCATGGTCCACATGGTGAGTTCATCTCCACTGCTTCCTCATAAAATAAAACAGGTGTAACCATGTGCACAGTGGCCCATGCATTTCTGGTTACATGAGTTTTCAACATGTCTGGCCTTACTCCTTTTCAGGAAATTCTAAATGCAACTAACAGCACTGATCACTCTGAAGAGCTTTCCCCAGCTCTTGTTCCAGGTTGAAGGATGCTGTGCTGTTGTGTACAAAGCTGTGTACAAAGGACGCTGTGCTGTTGTGTCTGTGCATCACTGGGCAGGACTGGACACACAAACCCACCTGGCTCCAGTACAAGAAACTGAAACCATATGGTCCTGTACAGACCTACCCAAGGACTTTTTCCATTTAAGTCTACTTCCTTTTCTGCAAAAATCACTGGAGCAGCAATAAGCATGGGTGCCATAAGACCATTTTTGCCATCATTCATTCAAGAAGAGCTCCAGTCTCAGCTACCACATCCATATACGGACATGGTAGCTGGACCCATTGAACTAAGAACACCTGAATGCAGTTACCTCAGAGAGCCACTTATCCTCCACAAAAACTTTCAGCACTTGTTCTGCTTCCTTTTTCTTCATTTTCTTTGTCTTAAGTTGGTCAGCCAAGTTTAAAATATCTGTAGATGAGGCAAAGCCATTTTCTGATAAAATTATTAGGTCCATCTACAGGAAGAAACATTACCAAGTATTAGAAACACTGCAATGAGGCAGACACACCTCACAGTAATGTGCTGATATGGATTTTTTTGCATCCATGTATGTGAGAGATACTACAGTATATGGCTGGAACCAGAATTGTAAAACAAAGGCCAAAAGCTGAAACAATCATTGTCCCCTTAACAGTTTTGATCTTTGCCAAGAAAACATTTCCACAAATAGAAGTATATGTGCTGCCTAAGTGAAGCTGCATTCAGGGACCCCTGGCCACACTCAGTGGTGACAGATCCATTTCTTTTTATCTGCTCTTTGTCAAAGATCTTTTGAGGAAAAAACTACACAAACCATAGATAAATGCTTAAATGCAAATCAGCAAATGCATTTTGTATGTTACCAGCATTAAAAACTACTGTATATTGGTAAACTACTGAAGCCAGTGAAAAACTCAGCAGTCATGACTGAAAATCCTGAAGAAAGTTGCTCGTGTAACTAAAAGTAGGCATGTCTTGTCCCTAACACAAGGAGCCATTCCCTGCTGCTGATTTTGCCTTACCCATAACTGACTTACAACAGCAAATCATTACCTGCACATACCTTCATCCCTGCCCACCCCACCAATTTGATCTCAGATAAACTTAGGTAAAATGGCAACTAACCACATCTCCATTTCCATTTTCATTCATTTTGAGATGGGAGCTTCACAAATAATATGATTTACTAAGTGGTAACTGACATATTTACCGTTTTTCTGAACAATTCCAATTCAATTTCTGTATAGTCAGATGCCATTTTAGTTACTTCAGTTTCCGCCAAATTCACCTACAAAAAAAATAAACTGATATAAATTGCTGATGTAGTTTCACACCAGAAACTGTAAAAAAAAAAAAACCACCCTGAGGTTAAGAATAATCATCTTACAATTAACAAAAATGTTAGTTCTTGAGGGGCACTTGACAGTATTCAAGCTCTTTCTTTACAACCCCTCATCTTCCAGCCACAAATTTTCCACAGCTTCCTCTGCTGAGGTAAAGCCATTCCACAACACAAGCTCCCAGAACTGACACAGAGTGCTGCAGCAGAGCTGACACATGACAGGTGCTAGACTGGTCTGGTGCTAGACAGCAGCAGGAACTCTGTAATCAGTCACCTTTTTTTTCACTGTGAAAACCAATTGTCCATGTTGTCTACTCCTATTGCACGTGCTACTACTATTAATTATTAGCTCAACTTAACTGGAAAAAGGAAAGGTTAAAGGCAGCAGCTAATGTTAGGATACCTTCTATATGGTCTTCTGAAATTACTAAATAACCTTCTCTGACATGCACATTGGAGATTATCTGGGGAAACAACTTACAGGCTACTTCTCAGCAACCCTTTTGTGCCAGGTGATTTTTCAGTGAGAGAAAAAGAAAAGTGATGTTGGACAGCTCTCTGTGTTTTCTAGTTTAACACAGTCTCCCGGGAAAAGAAATCTCACTTCAGCAATTAAGCAATGCTTATGCTGAGTAACTCCAACATTGCTGTCATCCTTGCTGCCATGTCCTGTTCCCATACATCTGGGCTGCGACAGTTTATACTCCCAGCAGCTCCTGCAGCCACAGCCAGCCCCATGCAAACACAGCACAGCAGGCACCTACTACAGCATAGTGAGCTCTTCCATCATCTTCCGATATTCCTTTCCGGATCTGCATAAACAAAGGCTGCAGGTGGCTATTAATAGTGCCGATGAAATCGTCCAGTTTATCGTGTGCATAGTACACTGAAAATGAATGAGAAAAGTCATACAGAGAAAAGTCAAACAACTACACATCTTTTTATGTGAAACATTTTTCCCAGGTAAGAGTGCTAAAACTGGGGCAGAATTCGAACATGAATTCAAACTGTTCTATTCAGCAGACATATAATTTCCTTGTGCTGCTATTTCGTGGCCTTCAGAGATGCTCAGCTCCTTTAAAATCAGTTGACAGAGTCCAGACAGTATGCCTTGTGGCAGGGAACCCATAGCACTAATCCAGTAATTACACTGATCTGAACTAAGCTGAATTGAAAATAAAATATGACTGGGAAAAATTATTATGCACAATAGAAAAATACACTGACTTGAATTCCTTTATACACATGGGATTTCTTGTTTCTGTATGCTCTGTTTCACAAATTAATGGCACATAAGTGCTCAAGTTACATATCAGAAAACCTAAAATTCTAGTGTTGTAGAAACATAAGAAATATCTTGAGTCACATTCTACAAACCAAGCAAATACTAGCAGCAGTTTTATCATAGACATAATTAGGATGGACTTTGCAGTCATTCTGTGATAGAGTATACAATGGTTCTTGCCTGCACAGCACCAGCACAACCCTCACATCCATCTAAAACAAGACTTTGTCAGTGGTGACACTCCTGCTTGCCTTCATCAGGCTATGGTTTAAAAACCAGAGCTAAGTAATGTTATGGTAGGCTCCCAGCCAGGTAATAAGTGACATAGACTCCATACATTTACATAATGCTGATGATTTCTTTATTAAGAAACCTATTGCTTTTTTTATACCCTAGTTCACTACAGATAGACCTAACTGGTTCTCCAAACACCATCACCATTGGCTAATTAAGAAACCACCCTTTGGTAAACAAATCTCCATAACACATTCCACATGTTCACAATACGAGGTGCAGCAAGTGAAGATAAGAATTGTTTATCATTCTTTTCTCTGATCCTCTCACAGCCTTCCCCAGGCATTGTTCTGGGAAAGTTGTCTGTTGCTCTCTGTGACCAGAGAGTTCCTGCCACAAAGTAACAGCTCATAATTTTAGATAAATGATTCATGTCTCAAAAATACAACCAGTTATCATGAAATTAATCCTGTTCTCAGTCACAGGGGTCCCTCACTCACATAAGAGCACTGGGCCAAGGTCCCACTCCCAAACCGCACCACGCTATCCAGCCCAGTGCCAAGCAGCACTCATAGGATGCTCCAGCCCAGGAGTTCCCCATTGTGATATACAAGACACCTTCAGTGAACAAAGTCAACAAACAACAAGAACGATAGTAAAGAAAGTACCAAATTTAGTATAGTTCTGCCACCTGCTTGGCCCCAGTCAGCAGGAAACACTGCACACAGCAGCCAGGGAGCTTTAGTGACACATCTCAGAGAGGGTAAAAGATGAAAGGCAGCAGAATACTCTTTTGTACAACAGCTTTAACGCTTTAATGCTACGTTTTAATGTTAAGTGGCTGCTTGAGTAGATCTTACGAGGAAAAAAAGGGATAAAAATTCTCAATAAAAAATGAACAGGGGTTAGAGAACACCAAAAGTTGCACTTCACAATTTTAGCATCTAAAAAGTAGGTCAAGTTACAGTTCCTGACTCAAGAGACATACAGATAGATTACTTTGTGGGAATCTGATCTTACATCTACAGGTAAGTAGGTACAAATTCACAGAAAACCAGAAGAGTCCCTGCAGAGTGAGTAGCATGGTGGCATGGCCCAGGGACACTCCCAAGCCTGGTAGGAGCACAGCTTCCAGGACTTGGAATGGACAATACAGTGCAGGTGAGGTGGGAAGAAAGCACAGCAATTCACCAGGAAACCTCATCTCATCCTCACAGAAATATTTTTGTAGAGTCACTTCTCCCACAACACCTGGGAGAAATAACTGAAGTGCATTTACTTAAAAGCATTCACTATAGTGAAGTACTTCCAGTGTCAAAAAATTATTCTTTAAAACTCATTTATATGTATAACCTATAAACAACAACCTTGATAAAATAAAAAGTGTACCATATATGAATCTGGCCTGATTAGAAGTTAGTTTACTCATTGCTGTATTACTTTATCTTTCAGGAAAGAGAAGGAACACTCATATCAATAAAGTTTTTAAACTTTTTTTAGCGGGTGCATGCCCTTTAGAAATCAAATTATTTGCAAGCTGCACCAGGAAAAAAAACCCAGTTCTTTCATCACCAAGACAGACACACCTTTATCAGTTTCACAGCAGTGCTGGTGTAATTTTCTGGCCTCTGATCCTTCAGTTATCCCATTAGACATCAGAACCTGCAAGAACCGTCGATGAGCGTTGGTCATCTGAGCTGCCATCAGATTGTATCACCAGGCTTCAAGTGCTGCAGGAGGTTTAAGCTGGAATTAATGCACATGTTAATGCAAATTAAGAATACAACAGTCCAAGTATACACAAGATTTCAATTAAAGTCTATTACACTGAATGAGGGCAAAACAAGCAGATCCCAAGGTTGGCCTGAGAATGCGGAGGATGACCAGCTCTGAGGTTCTGGAAGGGTGCAAGAGATAAAACCCAACTAGTTTTAACTACAGAAAAGAACAACGTAGGTATTGTGTCGTTGTCACCCAAAATCGGGAATAAAACTCCTTCTTAACACCAATGTAGTATTAAGAAGCAAGCAATACTTTATTGCAGCCCTGGATACACAGGGGAATGACTCCTGCGTAAGGCACATGATCGGCTCAAGGTTATACACACAGCAGTCGCCTGAGTCTGCACTGCTGGTCTCAGACGGGGCTCCTGGAGAGTCTTCAGGCACCCCTGGTGGTCACTGAGCCTCTAAACTTTCACAGTGATCTTCTCCGTCTCTATCGCTGTGGCTTTCACCAAAGCTGCAGAGCATGCTGCTGAGCAAACTGGGTTGGGCTGGCTTGACGTGCTAGGAAGTGCAGCTGCAGGGCGCTCCACGCCCCACTAACGCTACAAAACGCTCCCCTGCGGTATCCGCAAACCTGAGAATACCAGCGCTGGGGGGCAAACACAACACCGCCCGTCATCCTACGCTGGATAAAGCTCCTGCTCCCCACGCCGCCTGATCTGAGCACGGGCAATCAGAGCGGGTGACTTTGGACGGAAAACAACCCTCTACAGCTTTCGAAGAACGCCTGAAGCAATTAAAGGCAGCTCAGGAAGTTCCCTGACCACTGCACCAACGGACTGCCCGCTTCGGGCTGAGCCCCGGCCTCGCCGCTCCGCCGCCCGCGCGGCCCCGGGCCAGCCGCAGCCCACGGGGGCAGTGCCTCGGGAAACCGCCCGGCCCGCTAGCCCTCGGCCCTGCCGGGCCCCACCGGGCTACCCCAGGGCTGCCGCCACGGTGCCGCCCCCGCGCCCGGCCGCGCTCACCGGCTCCGCGATGGCCGCGCTCGCCCGCCATCAATGGCCCCGCCCCGCGCCGGCCCCGCCCCGCGCCGGCCCCGCCCCGCGCCGGCCCCGCCCCGCGCCGGCCCCGCCCCCGCGCCGGCCCCGCCCCGCGCCGGCCCCGCCCCGGCCCCGCCCCCGCCCCGGCGCTGTGTGGGGGCGGCGGGCCGCGCCCGGGGCCGCGGTGCGCCCGGGATCGGGAGCGCCCGGGCCGGAGCGAGCGCCGGTAGACACAGGGTACGTCCGGCGGCCCCTTCGTCCTGGCGTCAGGACCGGCTCCTTCGCGTTACTTGCGCTTGGCGTGCCGTTTGTGCCGTCTGTGTTTTTCTCCGCGCCGGTTCTGGGAAGGGCGGATGCTCTGTGCTCCCTCCGGAGCTCGGCCGGGCGCATATCCCTGGGCCCGTCCCGCGCGGCGGCTCCGGCTGCAATCCGCGGCCAGAATCGCTTCTCTTTCCTGGAGGCTGTTAAACGCGAGCGCTCTCCTTTTACGGTATTTTACACAAAAAGGTGTAATTCTCCGAAGTGTTGTTCCTGCTGACGTGCTGCGCCTATCCCGGGCCCGCGTTCCTGATCGGAGCCGTTCCCGGCCGTGCCCAGCCCAGGGCTCAGGCTGCGCCCCCCGTGTGGCCGGAGGCCTGCGAGCTTCGGACCGGTTGGTGCTGATCGCCCGGAAAGGAGAGGCTTCTCGTCAGAAGGCATTACACGCTGCACGGGTTTTCTTTTCAAGGTTTGATGCAGAATCTGTTGGTGAATCTTTTGCTTTGCTATGTACCGCTTGTCTCATTTTATTCAGCGTATATAGTCAGTGCTTTAAACTAGAGAGTAAGACAAGATGTGCATCAGTTTAAAAAAGAGGCAGTTTTAAACAGGGAATGATGCTTTAGCTGTACAATTGCAGCAACAGTGCATTAAGCAGTCTTGTTTATATGACCTCTTGATTTGGGCAGGAGTTACTCTTTGCGCATAACAGTTTTGCAGATTATACCTGTTAATGCAATGTGACCCTAATTTCCTTAGAAGACCACTCCAAAAGTTAGTACCGTTTTTCTTGGTAGTAAATGAAATAATTCTAATCACATCGTATTTTTTTTCAAGAAACAGAAAAATTAAGTGATCAAAGCATGTAGCTTATACCAGTAACCATGCAGATCTGCTTCTAACCCCGACAGAGATTTCTTTCCTAATTTTGGGGAAGTGACTTATGTCTTTGCAATTTACTTTCCTCAAATATATCAGAGTTACTAGGTTTGCTGCGATTTTAGTATTGTCTATATGTGTTACATACTTCTTTTATATTGGTATTTCATTGTGTGGTATAATGAAAAACTTAAGAGGTAACAGGCAGAAGAGATGTGGATGTTTTAATTTTTTTTCCTTTTGCAGTTTCATTAAAGCACTGGCTTAACTCCACTTTCGTCCACACGTGCAGATCCATTCTTCCATGAGAAGATGGTTTTGGTCTGCCATCTGCTCATTTGGACGTGCTTACGTGGTTCAGAATTCTTTGCCAAAGTTATAAGAGTTCCAAGAGTTTCTTGGAACTCCAGTCATGTGGCAGTATTACCTAATAGTGGAAAGTAAATGCTTCCTCTCTTCAGAATTCCAGGAAAAAGGGAAATGAAGGATTTTTTTTAATGCCAGAGCAGTTGGCTCTTTTATTCTGAGCAGCAGCCAAGGTGCTTGTGTTCTTTTTAAAAAAATGTATTCCTGTGCTAAGTCACATTTCATCTATTCTCAGAATATGAAAAAAACTCAGCTCTTGAGTAATAGTTCTCTCAAGCTCTTACGAGAAATTTGTCTTTCAGGTTTGTTCTTAATGAAGAACTAGTCGATGAGCAGTAACTGTCCCAGAGAAGGTCACAGAAGAGTCTCCATTCTGATCTTCTATTTTGACTAACAATGTCCTTATCCCTTAACTTCTAAGGTGGATATTTTCAGACAGACAGACTCACCTCTGTCAGACACATGTAATGTGGTTCTGCTGCATGGTTGGTTTGGGGAAGAGAGTTTTGAACCACCATCCACAAATACCTTACAGTGGTCTTTTCTACTTCAGAATCTGACCAATCTTATGCAGAACACCCAATACTATTCACGAAGAGAAAGAGATCCTCTCCTCTCCTCTCCCTTTGAAATAAAAACTAGTGTACCACCCGGGAGCCCTGCAGGTATAAACAGAACAGCTGAAGCTTGCAGGCAGCAAGAACACTCTGTCCAGATATGAAAGTTAGAAAATTTCAAAAGCATGAGAGGAAGGGACCAAAGGGTTGTGTCTTAACAATGTGCTGCTGAACAAATTTTATCCTTCTTTATACTGAAAGCAAAGCCAAAAGCATATTAGTTAGCATGACTTCACTTACAAATTTACCAGAATTTTAAATGCATTATATCTGTTCGTACTTATATGAAAGCTGGTAGCCTCATCTTAGACATTCAGTAGCTACATTGGTAAAAAGATCTTGGGGACACTTGCTATTTTTAAGTCTGAAATTAATTATTTCATCTGTTCTCCATTTACTGAGACAGTTTTGCTATGCTTAGGGACATAAAAGATGCATTATTTTTCTTTTCCAAAGTTGTTCTGGTTATATAATGATTAGGTCTGTGTTTTACAACTTTTTAATAATTAATGTTTTAGTGAATCTGCATTCTTTTGGAGCAATGCTCAGAGTTCTTTGCTAAAATTCTTTTTCAAAAGAGGTGATAGATTATTTAGGTACTGGTGATAGGACTTGGAGAAAATATTTTAGTCAATAGATTGAACACTTCATTCTTAAATTCTTTTACTTATCTGAGTGGAATCATAGGGCTTTGGTGACAATGTCACTGATTTTGGAGTAGTACTTACCCTTTTTTACCCTTTACATACTAGCAGCCTTTCTTTTCTAGTAGCTGAAGAGAGTAGCTCCACTGCCAATGTCAGTCCCGTGTCCTCTGTAATGAAAATTTTGCAGAAAAGTCTTCTAGCTCATCTGTGTTCTCCTTATTCTTCTACATGTCTTATTCCATGAGCTAATTTTAGGGGCCAGAGGTGGGAAACAGGTACAGCACGGAGTCTGAATTCTGACATCTAGTAGAGTGGTAGGAAAAACTACACCTTTACCTCAGCTGAGACAGGGATGTAAGCTTATTATCTTTTCTGTTGCAGAATTGCAGCAGAGTTTTTCCTACTGAGCCTCACCATTGCTAATAATGGGGAGATTCCCAAGTGCTGCACCATATACCCTGTGGATCCTTTTCTTTTCATATACAACAAATGAAGGTATGTTGTCAATATTTTAAATTATTATAGTGAAGCTTTTCTTGATAGCATTTTTCTATGACCACTAGGTAACACTGTTACCACTAATTAACTACTATAAAATTTGTAAATTCAAATGTCAGAAGTATCCCTGTACTAGAAAAAAAATCTTAGATTTTTTTATTTTTTAATCTTTATATTGACCTTTTCTATGTGGACAAGAAAAACTAGAAATTTGCAGTAAGGAGAAACAGGTTTGGAAAGCCTTCCCCAGTGTGTGATCTGCACTGGACAGCTCAGTGTGAGCCAGGCATGACTCGTGTTTTACCTACAACTAAGGTTGTTAACTGACTCTGTTAATTATCTGCGTTTTGGGTTTTGAACTTTTTGTATTTGATGCTGTTTTGTAATTTAATGCTGATGTGTTTTAAATAGAACTATTGCAATTGGATTTTCTGTTCTTGGAAGTCTGTGTTGGCTGATATGTGCCTTCTGTCTCAATATTACTACTGCAGACTCTTCCTGTCCAAGACCATAGACATTGTCTCCAGAAAGGTAGAGACAGTCTGAGTGTCTGTTTCTCTTTCCATTTACCCAGACACAAAAAATAGCAATGTTTTCACTTAATTTGTAGAGGTGTGGCAGCTCTGTTTAGATGGAAAAGTTAGTATTTCTGCTTAGTCCAATTTAGTCTTCTAATTCTCTTGCTTCTCATTGTATTCTGCTTTCCCCTAGTTTTGACTGCAGGACACATACAAGAATTTGCATGCTTCACTGACTATGACAGAGAGCTGGTTTGTCACTGGAAGGTGCCTGCACAAATCAATTGCTCCAAAGAATTTGTGCTCTACTACAGCAAGGAAACTTCTGTGTCGTAAGTGTTTAATAACATGTTACACTGCCATTGTTAGGTTTCATATATCCTATAGCCACTATTGGCTTTAATTTCCTCCCTCTACTGTGGGTGTCTGGAACAAAATGTACTTCAGATTATTCCTCTTAAAGTAAAATGGAATTATTTCCTTTTAAGTAAAATGGGTTTCTGCAATTAACAGTACCCTCAGTTCAGTGGTCTACTGTAGAGCTTTCTGCTCTCTTAGGACAGAGGAGGCATCAAGTCCTACAGGTAGGAGTGGCAGGGCTCTTTGAAGTTTACAAAACCTTAACTTCATGCAAAATTTTACCTCCTTCATGAGAAATCTTTCTTGATTCACTGGTCTGTAGCCTGTGTGAAAGATACTTTCCCCTGAAGACCGGGTGATTGTCTCTGCATACAGTGTAGCTCCTTGTTCAGGTACTGACTGTTGTCCCTGTTCCGAGCAGGGCCAGTCATCATCTCTTACAGAAGTAGATGCATCTGGGTTCTCCTGTCCCTTGCTGCATGATTTTACCACACCAACATTCAAATAACTTTGCTGATACACTGCAATAAACCCATTCCTGTACTAACAAGCTGTTAGTATGTTCCTTTAGAAGCTGAAGTGTGACAAAGGATTGTATTTGGGATCAATCCTTGGCCTTTCTGCCAAGTTTTTAATTTGTGTGATACAGATATCCACGGGGTGGCTAGTGGGTTGTTTGGGGATCTCAGTTTTGTTTTGGAAACATTTCTGGGAACTGACTTGTCTCAGTTCTGATTAGTTATACATGTTGGGAGACTTGATTTCACCTTTTCAAGGAGTAGTGTGTCACATTCTCTTAAACATCACATAATTTGGTGCCTGTTTTTCAGAAACAAGTGTGTTCCTGAGAATGAAAAAGACAATTTAAGGTGCACTTGTACAATATATCCAGAATATTTTGTATTAAGCCTCACATATATTCTAGCCCTACAATTCAATGGCACTGATTCGTGGAATTACAATGTTACACCAGCCCTTGTTGGTAAGAACTTGTTTACTTTGTCACTGGCGCATCTGGTTCAAGGCTTTGCAATCCTAGCTAACTTCTCATTCATGTCCCCAGAAAAGTTTTTGCTTGTCAGAGGTGCAAAATGTCATGGTAGCTTAAAAGCAAAATCCATTTGTTTTAGAAGTCTGATTCTGGATTAGATTCTTAAGGAATTAATGTAAGTAATGGGGAAGGCAGAGAGTGATTGTTCCTCTAGCTGTACCCTCTCAGCTCCAAGCCAAAAGGAGTTCGGGGACTTGGATTATCTTAGGTGCCTTTTACTTGTGGCTTACAAGAGGAAGAGGAATCATGCTACTTTCAGTTTCTAGAAAGAAACTAGGTTATTCCTATTGAAATTCTTCCCATTCCTGTCTCTGTCATATTCTGATTTTTCATGCTAGTTGAATCATGCCAAATGAGCAGGAGATTTTTTTACAGTAATTGCTGTTGGATTTTAACAGTCAGTGATAAAAAAGTTAAAGAGACTGCTCCTAAATGGGACAGAGCATGTCTCCACCTAGACCCCCAGTTTGGTCAGAACAGTGTGCTTGTTGGTAACGCCTGTCA
Source organism: Motacilla alba alba (assembly GCF_015832195.1). Taxonomy (NCBI): domain Eukaryota; kingdom Metazoa; phylum Chordata; class Aves; order Passeriformes; family Motacillidae; genus Motacilla; species Motacilla alba. Next base: position 16,446,012 of record NC_052029.1, read on the forward strand.
CCTTAAACACTCAGAGAAACCATTTTCATACTTTGAAAGGAGCTGGTTCATTGTTGCTGCTGCTTATCTGCCAAATAAGCAGAAGTCCACATCGATTTTCAAGAGACAGGGAGCCAGGACAGCTTGGCTGTGATGCTGTAGCTCTGTGCCCACCCAGCCTCACAGCTGCTACTGTCAGGGCACAGGTTGTTCCTGTTTCTCCAGGCTGAAAGCTGCATCCAGTGCACCAAAAGGCCATGCTTGCAATTGGTTCAGCCAGCTTGAGGGATCAGTGCTTAATAAATACCCTCGAGTTGCTCAGGTTCGGCCTCTCTATTCTTGTGCTGCAGCATAGTGAAAAGGGCTAAGTGCATTGACTGTGATGATATTCTGGTCTCTGGTGAATGCTTCTCTCTCTGCTTCTCTCTATCAGTGTTTTCCCGTTACCCTGTTCTCTATTTTTTAACATACAGTTAAGCCGAGAGCCCCCAAAAATCTTGCCATTGAGAAAGCTGAAAATGGTAATTTCAATCTGAGTTGGGAGGAGGGCTACTCTCATCCATCCTTTCTCTCTGGACAGCCAGTCATCTATGAAGTGAAATACTGGAGGAAGCAGCATCCAACAGAGGTAAGAGACACCCAGTCTCTTAATTTTCTGTCTCCAGGGCTTTAAGGTTTAAAAAGTCCTCTAGAAAGTCACTTCATTAATAATAATGTAAGGGCCAGCCAGAGCACAGTGATCCTGATTACACACTTGCCACAGTTCACTTTGCCCCCAAGATGGTTCAGCTGGGTGTCAGAGAATTGAAATTCTTCTGACTGCTGCCCCAAAATGGTCTGCTGCTTGCAGTAGACAGGGCAGAGATTAAAAATACTGTGCTTCCATTCCCTGAACTTCATTTGCTCTTTACACATCAGGAAGCTGGAGGCTGTTCACTCTGTGGGGCAGGTGTGTTCTGAATAATCCAGCATTTCTGGGCTGGGCTGCTTTTGGTAGCAGAAGAACATGCATGATGGCAGGTAACGAATGCCACCTGCTGATGACATGAACTGCAGCATCATACACAGTCATTCATTTGTGCATTTGTAAAAGGTCACTGAAACATATAACACTATTGATATGTAGTTGCTGTCACTAACCCTTCACCCTAGAAAGAAATCAAAGTGAACTTTCTCGCTTTCTTTTCAGGTTTCTGTAAAAGCAATTAATTACCAGGCAAAAAGCTTTGAGATTACTGCAAGCTCCTTGAAGAGAGGCTATGATTATGTTGCAAGTCTCAGGTGTAACTACGTGGACTACCCAGCCTACTGGAGTGAATGGAGTGAAGAAGTTGAATTTCGCTATGGTAATAGTGTCAGAAATAACAACTTGGTAAAAGGATGGTATACAGTCTCACATACTCTGCTGCTCTCTTGGAGGAGAGTTATGGACCCATCATCTTCATCATTTTGAATGTAATGTGAACACATCTGTAAAGGCTTCCAAAGACACTAAACATAGATAGGCAACTCCTTGGGAAACTAAGGAAGAGAAGACCAAGGGAGGTTGGATTGCTTAGCCTTGTGAAAAACAGGCTGAAAGGAATCTGTTTATTCTCTATAAATATTTCATGAAGTAGACAACAGGGAAGTAGAAGAGATATTTGAACTAAACAGCAACATTGATGTGAGAGCAAGTGAGTATAAATTATATGTGTGTATATATATATATATATATATATATGTATATATATATATATATAGTATATATATATATATACTGCAAATAAAGCAGTATTTTAATAGAGGTAGGAGGGTTTATAAAAACCCCTGAAGAGCAACAGAGAGACAAGAAACATAGCTGCACTACAGTGACAATGATAATGCCATTTTAGGTGCTGTGTGATAGCCCTTGTCCCTGAGGGCTGACAGTAGCCTTGCAGTGCGCACTGGCTCTCCCAGCTCCTGCCACACCCAATAGCTGAGCACAGTACCTGTGCCAGGTCTCTGACACACCCCACACCATCGCTGCTGGCAGCTGTGGGGTTCTGTTGTTAACATGCTGGAAGCCTTATCTTACATCCTCTAAAAGAACATTTTTTTGAGTTGCAGAAGAGCAGCGAATAATTTGGTATTGTCAGTGCTTACATTTAGATGCACATTCACACGTAGACATTTGCTTGTTTAACAGATTACCAGGTGAAGGCTGAAGACATTCTGCAGATGGCTGTGCCCACATCCTGCATACTGATCGTGGCAGGATCCATCATTTGTTACTTCTGTTTCACCAAGTAGGTATCCTGCCTGTCACGGAGTTTATAGAGTAATAGTTTATATGGATATCAGTATTGCTATTGGTTAGACAAACATCTGGTAGCACAGAAATCTAATGTTTTCTCAGCACCTTTATCTAGCTGTCTGTGAGCAGAGATTTTATAAACACAAGTCAGTTTTATAAACTCTGTCATTTTCTAAATTGTCTTAATAATCTTACTAGAATAGGTTTATTATGGTAGGGGTTGTCAGTTTTGGACCTTGGTCTTTGCCGGAGTTCAAGTAATGATGGCTAAATACCTTTATTTCTTTCAAAACATTTTAAATGGTAATGAGATCCTGTCTGTTTCACACATCCTTTCAAACATGATTAGAAGAACAGGTGACTGTTGTGCAGAGCAGTCACGTACCAAACATACAAACATCTCTGCACTGGTTTAATGAAAATCAGGAGATGCCCAAAATGAACACTTTCTGTTGCTGCAATGCAGATGCCTAAGAGGGTAAGGAGAACAGAAGAGAGAAATGTACCCTGGTTAAGCCCAAGTACAGAGAAAACAAATTATTTTCATTCTTTCCTTGCAGAGTGAAGAAAGAATGGTGGGATCAAATCCCAAATCCAGCAAAAAGCCAATCAGTTGTAAAAAATGTCAAGGTAATTTAAAAGCTTTGCAAAAAACACATTTTCCTGATCATCAGAAGTAGAATATGTAGTAAATTCTATTGTCTGTCTAGTGTAAAGGATACTAAATACAGCTCATATGTGTCTTAAATCCCATTTGTATCTCTATTAGTTTTCAGTGTTGTGCTACTTTGATGAAATCAAGTTCTCGTTCCAGGACTTAAAGCAGAGTCACATGGAACAACAAATGTAAGTAAGATTAAAAAAAAAAAAAGTCCTTCTGCTTTACAGCATAAAATTGTTTCCTGTACCATAAACATTAATTGTCCTTTCCTTTTGACTTCCAAAAACAGAAGTTGCAAGAACTGTCTGGCTCAAAGTTTGTCAAGCCAAAACTTCAGGGGAAAAGATAACATCAGAAATGTTGAGAAATCTTGCAGTTGCCACAGCAAGTCTGAAGAGTGGTTGCCAAAAGGCAGCAGTGTAGTTTTAACCCCTGATACAATACCAGTTGAAGAGTGTATAGAAATCTGTGTATGTTTAACAGACAGTGAAACTGAGAGCCAAGAAGAAACTGGCAACCAGATCACCATGTCTGAGCCTTGTGAGAGCAGCATTGGTGCTTTCAGAGAGCACCCTGAACACAATGAGTTACTAGCTAACATGTTTGATGCACTCCTGGCAAATGAAAATAACATGCAAGACAATAAAGGCCCAAACATCCCCATAGCTGAGAGGAAAACCTTAGAGAACATTGGGTCTGAAAATCCATCACAGCAAAATCCAAAAGAAAGTGCAGCCCAGAGCCCACAACCGTGTGATATTTCTCATACAGCTCCCCTTTTCACCAAAGCTTCTCAAGATGACTACAATTGTAGTACAGCCAGCAAAGAGTCAGAACTATCAGAAGAATCCTTTGAATCTGGCTATCGGAGCTCCAGCATAAATTCTGCTTCTCTGGATGCAAGAGATCTTCAACAAATGGCTCATCAAAGCCATTTTCTGTGTCGTTCTGAAAGTGAGCTTGACTCTTGTGTCCTGATCCAGGAGTCTACAAATAAATCATTGTTTGGAACCAAAACAGACAGAATAAACAGCCCTGCAGACAAGAGTTTTGATACCCTTGCATCTGCATCCATGGGGTTGTGTGGTTCTGCTTACAAGAGCTGTGACACCCTTTTGTCTCCATCCCTGGAACCCTGTGGCTCTGCCTACAGGAGCTTTAATATGCTTGTGTCTGCATGCAAGGAACCAAGCAGCTCTGCATACAAGAGCTTCAGTGCCCTCATGTCTCAGTCAGTGGCTAACAGTAGCCTGACTCTGGGCTTTGAAAGCATGCCTTCCTCACCGCCTTTGAGACAGTTATCAGAGACGCCCGAATGCTGCTGCAGAGATCAAAGTGCTCAGCCTGCTAGCAATCAGATGTGTTACAACAACTACAGATCTCCCAGCACTGAGCCTGATTTTCCAAACACCTGTTCAGAACATACTGATTTTCCGTCTTTGTCCACACATGCAAATGAAGGTGCTTCAGGTTTTCTTTCAGAGGAAGAAATGCATAAGCAAGTAATATATCAGAATGTTCAAAGGAAAGCCAATGTAATTTCTTGCCCCATTGCACCTCAGCCATCTGGCTATCGGCCTTTTGGTAGTGCAGGTAAATGTAATGGTCTATACTGGGACAGTGACAATGAGATTATGTTTACATCACTATATGAATCCTTCATTAATCTCTGCAACAACCTGAGTGAAGCACCTCCAGATACTGCAGTCTGTGAATCTGACCCAAGGATAAAGGACGGTGTGTGTTTGACTGTTCAGGGTTCTGACTGCACCACTGTCCCAGGTTTAGTATCTAGTGAGAATGACACACAGACTAGTGATGGCAGCCCTTGGATCAACAGCGCTAATGAACTGTATGGTGATAGCATTGATGAAAATACCAGCAGAGATGAACAGCTGTTGCATTCATTAGAGATTAAATGTCAAGATTTAAACAGCAGAGAAAGAGCTACAAAGGCAACAAAATGGAAAAGCTTTAACCCTACCGGTAAAGTAATGCAAGAGGGTGGTGATAACAGACTAAAATACTAGCTTCCACTCACACGACCACTTGAGGGAACTTGGAGATGCAGGGGGAAGTGAAGAGGTGCTGAAGCATGCAGATGGGGGCGGGGGGTGTGGCTCAGCAGTCAGCCTACCAGCATCACTGGACAGTATGGGGCTAAACTTAGAAAAACTCCAGAGCTCCTGGAGCTCCATGGCTCAGACAAAGTGCTACCTTGTAATTTTGTGAGTAACTGCTATCCTTCTGACTCTCACACCATTCACAGTGAGGACTCCAGACTGGCACTTGCAGTTAAAAAAAAAAAGACCAGTATAACTATTTATGGAAAACAGCAAGAAAAATGAGAAAAAAATGAAACTTTTGTGTGAACCCTTGCCCAAGAGGACAACTGCTATATGGACATATCCTAGCCACATTTGCCAAGACTAGTCTTTGGAAATAAACTGCATGGCAAGTTGAATTGTTGCTTGTTATTTCAATCTTGACTGAAGTGAGGGCTGCTATAGGTCACCCTTGATTCATTGGGTTGTAGCATTTATGCCTGCCTGGGACTGGCAGTGGGACATGATGCAGACCCCTGGGCACAGTTGGATTTGGCACCCAGCAGTGGCAGCCACAGCTCTACAGGGACAAAGTCAGAGCTGGTGTCTCCAGTTGCGAGAAATCTCTAAAAGGGAGCAGCAGCTGCAGGAAGCAGGAATTCTTCGCACAGCTCTTGCGGTTATTGCCCTGGCTGTGTGTTGCTTGGGAAGCACACAAAGGTTACATGGAATGTGCTGACACACCTGAAAGTGGGATATAGGTGTGAGTCCAAAGGGAAGGTGTTTGATTTATCACACAGCTTCCATAACTTACTTCTTTTGGGGTGGGGGATGTTGTCCTGTGTGCTGAGCCGTGGCATGGGGTGTATGTTTCTATATCTGCACGATCAAGACCGGAAGTAAAGATTACCATCATTTGCACTTACACAGTGCTATTATTGGTGATTAGTTTCTTATCTTGTAAAAACAAGCAGTTACTTCAGCAGCTGTAAAAGGAATCAGGGATTTCTAAGCAGTGTTTCTTCCCAGAAAGATTATCCACTGTGTGGTCTCACACCCTGCCTTAGTGAAATAATTTTTTTAGCTTCTTGTTCTTGTCCAATCAGAATGGGAATTAGCCTGCATCTTAAAGGCAGTATGTACTTCTTGTTGGATAATTATTCGAGAAGTTTTACTGGCAACTTCTCTACAGCATAATTACATATTTCAGTATGGTAAATTCCACCCTAGTATGTTGGCAGCAGCATAAAACAAATAAGAACCATTAAGTAATGGAGTTTTTCTATTGAAATGTATACATTTATTCTCATTTAGAAAACTCTGTCTGTATTGCTATTCATAAGGAAGAAAACAATAATGCTAAGCACAGCAACTGGTACTGCAAATCTTTCTTCCAAGATGGTAAAGTAGTAGAGGTCTCTATGTAGGGACACCAGTGGTGCTTTCTTTCCCTTCTACACCTGTGCTTGCTCTTGCGTTCTTTGTGAGAAGAAAGATTTTGCATCCATGAATGCTTGTGCCTGCCTGGAGAGGTCTGCTCAGGCCAACTTTGCTGCAGCACTTGCTTCTCTGCTGAGTCCCAGCTCCATCCTGCCTTTCCTTAGCTTTTTTGTTCAACATAGCTATGCCCTCCAGTCTGCACATTTCTATATGATGGTTTTCTATGTAAGGTTATTCTTCCCTTTCTCTCCCTTCAGTGTTTCTCTGGTGAAATGGAACCTAACTTTCAGAGAAGGGCGATCCCTGTTCCTGTGTCTTTGTATAACCCAGAACTGGAGACAGACAGTGAGGTTGAGGGGGCAGCTGTCTGGCTCACCCTCTCCCTGCAACAGGCATGGTGCCTGGCTGTAGTGTGAGCTGAGTTCCCTGTTCTATCCTCTAACCCTGCCACTTTTGCCATCTGTAGCTATTGCGAGGCTGTGAAACCCAGGTGAGTTTCAAGTGACAGATTTCTAGCCCAAGCTGGTGATCTGCCCCTTGGGTGGTGAGTGGGAGTTGTGACTTTGAGCTGGCAGTGAGGGGTCTGAACTGAGGTCCCCACCTGGGGACCAGCCTGTGCCTGCATGCTTATACAGAGAGAGGCAGCTCACCCTCCCAAGAGAAACTTTGGTACCCTCCAGGCATGTCCTTTTTGCGAGTGAAGGCCTCCTGCCAGGACAGAGAATTACTGATCATGGTAAGCATATATTCATTGGTTTCCAGTTTGTTTTGAAAGACTGCCGTGCAAGTGAAGGCTTGTGCCAAGTTTTAGCCTAGTTATAGTGCCATTTATTACTTGCTCACAATCACTCCACCTCCATCTTTCTTGCGTGTCTGTCTACCAAATACTAGCAACCTGACTCACCATGAGTGAAATAGGTTCCTGAGAAAAAAAGCTGGTGCACTCACAGTTCAGGAGAAACTAGTTCAGATACACTCCTTTTTCCATTGCAGAAATGCCACAGGCTTGGCTTCTTTTAATTTCTCTTCTGAACAGAATTGGCTCCTTGGAATACACACCTGTAAGGACCAGCTGTTGGCAAATTCCCATCAATCATGAGGTTTATCATTGCCCATAGAAAGCTAACAATAACCACACAACAAGGGTGATCCTAGTATAGAGCAGGACCTTGAGGATGTGGAGTCAGGTTCTTGGGGGTAGGAACAAGTTAATTTAGGGTGAAGGAGGGGTCAGCTTTTTAAATAGTTTGACTGCATTTTGCTTTGTGACCCTACATTGTTGAGGCAGGGTCCAGGGATGTCCAAGTGTTCACCTACCACGAGCTACAAACTTAATATATGAAAACCAGTTCTTTTAAGTGTTGCAATGATAGGGCCAAAGGAACAAAGGATTGGAGAACTAAATGAGAGAGTTGTAACTCCCAAAACCCTGCTCCCTAAGGTTTACTTCTGACCATGGAATTATGTGACAAAACTCTTTAATGAAGAGAGGCTGAAAGAACAGTTTATTTTCTCCTAACGAGGTCTTCTCTGTAGAAAACCTTTTAGGGAGCATGATTCATGCAGTTTGTGTTCTAGCCCTGACAGAGGTGCTTCCAAAGTGTGTTATTTTGTATGAATTGCTTTTACAAAAAAAATAGGTTAATTTTAATTCATAGTTGGGAGGACTCCCTGGGCAATGCCCAGGCATGTGTGCCCATGCATGCACACAAATACACAGATTATTTCTCACCTCTGCAGGTTGCTGAATACAAGGTCTGCCCCAGGCTCTACATGATGATGTATCTTGATCTCACATTACCCGGAATTTTCGTTTCTTTCAGCACGCTTCTGTGACTGAGACCTTGCAGTCATGGCAACAGCCCTCAAGGCCTCTCCTACTGTACCAAAGTCATAAGGTCAGAAAGAACTTTCTGGTAAAAAAAGCAGGAAGACCAGTGAACTGGTTTGGTTTTCAACTGCAGGACTGTTGTCTTTCTAAGCAAATTGCTCCAAAGCAAAGGAAAAACACAATCAAGTGAGGAAGAGAGCACTTTCCAGATACTTCACTTACATAATCAAAGCCTAATGAATTGCCATACATTGGCCTATTTTCCCAGAGTGCCTAATAACAGCTATCAGCAGCACAGCTGGATTGCTAAATCCTGAGTGTTTTCATTCCTTTGACAAGTTTGTCCAGAGGAACTTTACATCTCTGCAGAACTCTGGCCAAAGGCGCTTTGCTCTATTTGTCCTTTTTGCTGTCCGACTTCCAATCTGCCCCTCCTGTGGTTTTCTATAACATTGAAATGTCCATACTGTCCCTTCAGTAAGACTGCAAGGTGAAAGAGAAGAAAAACTGGCAACAGCCCTAGTTGAACAGAATGGGGAACTGGCTGCTGTGGCATGTTTAGCTGCATGAGGGGAGGAGCAGCTGTTTAGGTCTTTTTTTGCTCTTAGTCAGAATGCTGTCTATAAAACTGACCATCTTTGCATGAGGCCTAAGATTCTACATTCTGAATGCAGAGAGGCAATTGTCGTGGCAAGAGCTGTTACAGTACAGCCTGTGAGCCACAGCCTGTCTTTGGTAGAGGGATTACTGTGCTAGACCTGCCCCAGTCCAAGGAGTGTGGCAGGCGTCCTAAGGAGATCCTGTCCCAGTTTAGTGATGGATCAGCCACTTCCTTCATCCTGTCTCTACCCAATCGCAAAGAGCAGGGCATTCATAACAGTGTGGTATTTGTCCTCCGATTGAAGGCTACCAAGTTGATGACTAATACATAGCGCTGGGATTTTCCTACTTGGTGTTGTTTCCCCAGCTCTTAGAAATGGGGAAATTCGCTAAAACCTGAAGAGTTTGAGGTTGACTGCTTCTCCCCAGCTCAGCTACTGCTGGTTTCACTTGCAATGAGCCACCCACACAGCATCAAGAATTATAATGAGGTGAGAAAGCACTGGACGAGGTTCTGGGGGTAGAATTTCCATGCCTGGGTCAGCCTTATAACCAGTCCCCAGTTCTTGTTTTGATGCCCCAGGGACTTTCTGTGAGAACCAGATGTGCATTAGCCGTGGAGCCAGTGCCTGTGGTAAACAGCCAGCTGAGGTCTGGAGGAGCTGGCTTGCACTGTGCTGCAAGTGCTGACCAGTGCACAGGTCTGGCAGACCCTGGGCTTGAAGGTTGTGCAGGGCAGTTCACTGCTGGGTGGTCTTCCCCCTCCACTGCCTTGCTGAGGTGCTTCAGAAACACACAGCATGCTTCTCCATAACATGACAGGGGGCAATGAAGCCATGAAATGCCTTGTTTCCTCTACTACAGCAGGAATTAGGATACACAGTTTGGCCTGTGCTGACTATTTCATGGCCTCATTCTGAGCTGTGCTGGGCCCCTGCAACAGGCACTCTTGTTCAGAAGTATTAGGAATTCTTCCCACTTCTGGTTAAGCTTCCTTTGCTGTTCTTACAACTTCAAAACCTCTGGCTCTGCTCCTGTATTTGGTTTGTGTAAAAAGATTTTATAGTGGAGGGGGGCTACAAGAGTGGCTTTTCTGAGAAGCCACTCCCTTCCTGCCTTTTCTCCTAAAGACGCATCACATTGCTGCCAGTGACATGAGAAGTCACCTAATGTGTTAGGACTGCATGTTCTGTGGTTTACAGATGCAGCTGGCCACCCCCCTGCAGCTTGCTGTGTCAGGCCTTTGCTTTGCTTTGCACATGCTGCCACAGCCAGAGGTTGAAGACAGCTGGTGTGTTTTTCACCCTGTGACAGGTGCCGGAAGCTGCCTAAGGCACACTCCATTGCTGCACCAGCCCCAAGTGTGGAAGAGCTGCAGCCAGGCAGAATAGATGGGACATGCTGATTTTTGACAGCTGTGGTAAAACAGAGCTCCCTGAGATGCAGATGAGGATCTTGTCATAAACAGCTGTGTGCCAGGAGTGGTCTTGCATCCCCAATTGCAGAGATCTGGGGACAAGCTGATCGATGTTGCCTTAAGGGGGTCAGTTTCTGCCAACCTGCATGGAAGGAGCAGGGAGTTCTGCCAGCACTGGCAGCTCAGGTGAGCACTGTGGGAGTGCATGAGTCGTGCTGACCTTGTGCAGAGATGCTCTGGGCATGCTTTGCATGGTGCAGCTGCGGATGTTGGGTTCCAGCCTGAGCAGAGCTGTAGGTTTCTGTTCCAGATGGTCAGGGCGAGTTCACAAGCGCAGTCATTCCTGTTTCTCTTTACCAGCATGTGTTGGGTGATTTCCTAAGAGAAGATACAAGCCTCTGCGCAATCTCCTCCATGTGAGCAAGACGTACATAGCCACAGCTCTGTGAAGGTAAGCTCTTTTCCTCTGGCTAGAGCCAAAGTGATGTCCTCTGACTACAGCATTTGTGCAGTATGAGTTCAGACTTGATGGATATTGGGGAAAACAAGAGGCTGACCCCAGTGTTGGTGGCTACAGTTAACTAGCAAAGGCAGAAGGGAGGAAGGAGGGCAGGATGCTGAGGTCTCTGCAGGTGACATTCAGTATTCCCCAGACTGAAATCAATGCACTCCTCCCTCCCCTGCAGCATCCTGTGTCAGCTCACAGCCACCACCTGTGGAGCTTTGGTGTTTTTCAACCTGCTGCTTTGCTGACTAACACCTCCGCTTTCTGCCTGGCTCATTCATATTTTAGCTTGTTTCCTGAGCTTTGAGGTGGTTTCGTCTAATTGCTTTCCCTTCCAGCAGAACACCGTTACTCATGTCTCAGCTGTTCTCCTGCCATTTTTCACTTATTGTAATGTATGATTATCTTCCTCCTAAATGTCACCAGCCACTAATGGTGCCTTTGACTCTAAAGTTATGCCAGGTCTGTATCTTTGACGCTGCTGGGGATATTGGTTTAATTCTGTTATGACAGGAAGAAAGTACAGAGGTAGTACTGTTTCTGTGGAGTTTTTTCTGTTTTTTGTCAAATCATGAACCTGATAACTCCAAGCATGACTGGTTTTATATCCTAGAGAAAGAATTGTCAGCTCTGAATGTTGTTTCTTTTGATGATTTATCTTGCTGATAAATACGTAATGATGTTGCCCTTCTTCCAGTAATGGCAAAATGGTTTTGGGTCATGAATAACAGAATCTACCAAGCTTTCCCTTGTGTGCCCTTCATGCATGCTTCTTGGTGAATATTACTGCCGCAGGCTAGGCTGAAATTACACTTTTTATAAGTAAATTTGAGGAAAACAGGCCTTTTGGTGCAATGTGTTTAAATTTATAAAGCCATTGGTTTTACAGTGCTGCCAGTGATGCTGTTTTTAAAATTAGCTCTGTAATATCAAATGCATATTATTGCATGGTTTAAAAGTAGTGTGGCTTGTGACTGCCAGACTATCACTCTTTGGACTGATCACACATGCTGCTCTTTCTCTCCCTCCTCTGCACAAATAACAATATCGGCACACCTTGGAGAGTCCTGTGTAATCAGGGGGCAGAAGCTACACCACTGTCCTGGTGTGCTATCCTCACAACAGGAAGATATTACTAAGAGCCTGGGAAATTTCTGACTTAGCCACTCAGCCTCATTAACCCTGTACTGTCCCACACTGCACCCAAGAGAGGTGGCAATCTCCACAACCCACAGGCACCATCAGCTGAGACAAGTATTTTCTAGAAGCTTGGGCCTGGCAAGTGCCTGTAAGTGATCCACAAAGCATGCAGAAGGGAGAGCTAGTCTTTCACAGAGGCTGCTCCAAACAATGAGGAGTAGCTTCTGGATTAAGTCATGTGACCTTCCCCATGCATGTTCCAATAATGTACAACGAGCTCAGTTACCAGCAACTACCTGGCAAAGCATGGTCAAGAGCTGCCTGCCCTGGCCTGAACATTCCAAAACAACTGTTTTTCAAAGGGTGAGTCAGAGGTATGGAGGGCTTATCATGGAGCTCCCTCATCCTGCACCCTGCTGCTTTGTGCCAACTTCACTGCTGCAGTCTTCTTGGGTTATTACAGCTCCTCGTTCTCGCTCCTACCTCCACACTGTGTTGTGTGTGCCAAATCCCTCCACAGTGCTGCTCGTTTCCCTCTTGTCCAAGGATACAGTGAGTGTGCATGCGTTCCTTGAAGCCCCTTTAAAGATATGATTAAGTGAGCTCATGGACCCTCCCTCAGTGTCAACCTTGCAATCTAAAGAGACCTGGCCCAGACACAAGTCACAGGCATGAGATACAACAGGGGTGAGCCCCTCACCTGTGTAGGAGCCAGATGACCTCCCTGCCTGTGGTCTAAGGACTGGTGCTGTTGCCCTGATCCTGGGCCATTTTGGGAACGGATGGAAGCTGAACACAGTGATGTTTGACTGTCTCCAATGTGGCACATGCTGTACTATGCCCTTTAACACCTTGACACTGATGCCTCCTCACTGCACAAATCTAAGCCCCGCTATGACCTTTTAGATATGAGGTTTGTGAGTTTTTATCAGTTCTCCCACCCTTTTCTCACGTAAGAAAGCAGAGCAGTACAGTAATAAATGTTGTGTGGGTGTTTGGACCTGAATTCATCACCTCCTCTCACCACATCCTTCTGTTGGCACAGTAATACTGATACAGTGGTGACGTCAATCTCCACTTATTGCTGTGTATTCCAACACACCACGGCCCTTGGTTGTGCACAAGTAGGCTTTGCTCTTACTCAGTGCTGAGGAGACCCACCTGCTCCTCAGCTCCCCAGGTGGGGTCTGCAATTGCAGTAATGATATAGCCAAGCTGGTCACGGAAGTGTTGGAGGGCTGAAATGCACAGAACAGGGCAGGTAATATCCATGTTTCCACCAATTCTCCCTGCTGCCAGTTTGTTCCTGCTTGATGTTGTAACTTCACTGTAAATCTTTCTTATAGCTGATGTGGCCCTTGTGCCCCAGCTGTCATTGCTCAGCCTCTGGACAGTCAGAGCACCCCTTTTTCTCCCTGTTGCTTCAGCTTTCTGATTAGATGGCAGTGTGCATTGATAATGATTTTTTTTTCAAGAAGAAAACTTATTTGGGCATATAACTGGTGGACTGTGTCTTCCACTCTTTTTTTGCTTGGGTGCAAAAAATTCATTTTCTCATGCTTGGAAACATTTTTTTCCTTTCTTATTTTTACTTAAACTGAGTTCTTAATTAGTTTTGATTTGGGGTTTGGTGGGGTTTGTTTTGTTTTTTTTTGGGGTTTTTTTTTGGTTTTGGGGGATTTTTTTCTGGTGGAGGTTTTTTGTTTGTTTCTCTTTTTTTGTTTGTTTTTTTCCCTTCGTGTGTGTGTGTGTGTGTGTGTGTGTGTTTTGTTGTTGTTTTGGGGTTTGTTTTGTTTTGTTTTTTAAGTACATACATTTCCTGAAAACAGTTCAAACTGTCAGCTTAGACTGCATCAATGTTTGGCAGCTTATAGCATCATATTTCCAGATCCTTAACAAAAATAATCTTCATAAATGTCTGTCTGTATTGGTCCTATTTCCTATTCTCTGGTATATTAAACACTTGTACCATCATTTACATGTGTATATTATGAATAGCTACTCAGCTTTATTGCTGTGATCTCATAAGGATATTACAGAGTTTGCAGATGTAGTACTTGGCAGCTGTAAAATGCTTGACATTTTATAACAAGTGTCTGTGTTGCAAGGATGCATGAAGCTGATTCTGAGTCCCCATTTCACAGACCAAGAAAATGAAATGAGGTGATAGAAAGGACTTTTCTAATGCCAGACTGGGAATAAGTTCCTGCCTCTGCTCATTGCCTGCTGCCATTCTTTCCTCCAGGTTAACAATCACATGCTGACAGCGAGAAGCAAATAGGAAGGGTGTAACAAATGGAGAGATGTAGGAAAGGTGAGGGTCCCAATAATAGACTGTGATTGAAGCTTGCAGGGGGCCTGACTGGAGCATGCTTCAGAATTAGGGCTGCTATACATCTCCATTGAAGTCATGAGGTCTTTGGCATCAAACACCCCAAAGACGCTGCTGCAGAGCTGCAGCTTTCCCAGCTCTTCTGCCCATCTGGCTTGTCTGTCCGTGTCTTGTCATAACAATCTGGAGCACAGCCAGGAGGTCAGACAGTTTCAGCAGTACTGAAACTGTCTGTGGTGCTCTTAGAGGTCACAGTCCTTTCCTACCACACTGAGGTAGGGAAATAGAAGGAGATAAATGTTGGACTAATCTGTGAGCATTGGCAAGGGTAAGAGATGGGACAGTGGCATCCCAACTGAGGAAGTATTGTCTCTTTGTTTCAGCTATTTTAGCAGATCCTACTGGTTTTCTTATTTTTGCTACTGTGCTCTTCTTCATGAATCTTCCTTCTAGATTACGAGGCTGTATGCTAACCTCTCCCCACTGTGTAATGGCAGTCTCTGGTAACTCTGTAAGACATCTACCCAATGAGCTACTTGGGCTCCTTGCTTTAACTTTTTCCAGTTCAGTCCTGCCTGTCCCTTCAGGTGGATGATACCATTCTCTGAGCAGAGAAAGAAAAGTAGGGGAAAGAAACCACAGTCCAACAGGTAACAGCAGCAGACTTTCCTTGCATTGGTCTGCTCATTTAGGCAGGAATAAGCCCAAAAGCAGGGAGCTACTGCAATATCATGAATATGAAGCATCAGAGGCCCTGCTAGTTGGATTCTGAAATAAGTGGTGGGTCTGCAGACCTCTCTGAGGGCCCAGCCTTTCCCTTCCCCTTTCCCTTTCTTTTATCTTTCCTTTTTCTTTCACAAGTTGCATTTCTTTGTTTTCCATGGTGGCCAAGAGTGTGGAGCATGACAGTCACAACACTAAGTGATGCTGAGATGGGTTCATGGTGCAGCCAGTCTCAGCATGAAGTCAGCTGAGCAGGTTTCAAATAGCAGGATAACAGCAAGCCTTTCTCGAAGGAATGAAGATTTGGAGAAGAGCCATGGAAGATGGGTGAGATCCCAAGGTGGACTTAGGCAGTGGACTGTATCTCAGTGACTAGGGACTGCACCACCAGAAGTAGTGGTAATGATGAGAGTTATTACATGGAGAAAACTTGGAGAGCTTCAACCAGAGTGGCCAAGAAAAGGTGTTTACTCAAGGCAATGTGTGATGCAGAAAGATGGGCTGGAGTACGAAGGTAGAGAGTTTGCCCTGCCACTGGCAACAGGTGAGGGAGGATGGCAGCATGCCTGGGGCTCCTTGCTGAGCTGGAACAGTGATTCATGGGCAGGGTTTGTTTAGCAGGAAACAAGGGGCAGCAGCTGCATCATTGCTCCCACAGCAGGGTGTGACACCTGTGTCTGTGGCACCTCCAGAATGAGTCTTGCTAGTCTCACCTGGGCACTGACACCCTGAGAGCACATCTGTGAGCTCACATGAGGCTGCAGGGACTTTCTGGTGGCTGCTAAATTTGTTTTGCTTTCATTATTTGAGTAAACCTGGGAAATTTTTTAACTCCACAAATGTTCCCCAAGTCTTGAATGCTTCATGGGTTTCTCTCTGCTGGGTGATTGCCTGGGTGTTTGTTGCTTGTGGTGGATGCTGCATAGGCACCCCAGGACCTGGATACCTTGACCCCACCGTATGAACACAGGCTGAGGGACAAGCAGATTGAGACCAGCTCTGCTGACAAGGACCTGGGGGCAGTGGTGGAATAAAAGCTGGCCATAAGCAGGCCATATGTGCTGGTAGCCCAGAAGCTCCTGGGGTTCTTCCCCAGCAGTGTGGGCAGCTGATAGAGGGAGTGGATTCTTCCCCTCTACTCTGCTCTCTTGAGACCCTACCTGGTGTTCTGCCTTCAGGTCTGGGACCCCCCAGTGTGACAAGCATGGGGAACTGCTGTAGTGAGTCCAGAAGAGGCCACAGAAATGCTTCAAGGGCTGAAGCACCTCTCACCTACAGGCTGAGAGAGTTGGGCTTGTTCAGCCTGGAGAAGAGCAGGCTTTGAGGAGACCTTACTGCAACCTTTCATTATTTAAAGGGAGCCAGTAAGAAAGATAAGGACAGACTTTTTAGCAGAGTCTGTTGCAACAGGACAAGGGGTGATGGGTTTTTAAATTAAAAGGGTAGATCAGACTATGTGGCATAGCATATGGGCCCTTCCTGCTGTCTGTGCATCCTTGCAGCTTGCTTTCAATGAAATTATGTTGCCAGAATAATACACATTGCTTCTCCAAAGTTTTGTCCCATTTAAGAATAGTTTGAGAAAACAGTGCTGAAGTCTGTACCAGGTATCAACAGCCAATGCTCTGCAGAGAGCATATTTTAAGTCTTTCTGTGCACATCCATGTGTTTCTATAAATATTTAAATGCTGTGAAAACACAGTCTTAAATGCATTATATGACTTGAGGGCTTTGTCTTGGAGCAGGGGCTGTGGGCTGAACATTGTCATG
Organism: Motacilla alba alba; assembly: GCF_015832195.1. Taxonomy (NCBI): domain Eukaryota; kingdom Metazoa; phylum Chordata; class Aves; order Passeriformes; family Motacillidae; genus Motacilla; species Motacilla alba. Next base: position 16,462,733 of record NC_052029.1, read on the forward strand.
AGTCATTTGTATGTGATGCCATTTCCTCTGTTTTAAACATCCTGCTGTCATCTTCTCTGAAGACTTCCTTGTAGGTTCTCTTCACTGTACCATCAGGGCAGCCTTTCCCTGCTGTCAGTACTGTACATTGTTTTCTTGGATGCTACATGGGAGGCTGTTTTGTTGTTTTTTTTTCTTTTTTTCCTCTGGTCTGTCTTTCTGGAGTCCCTTAACTAGATATTTCATGCTTATTTAATTACAGGTAGGCCAAATCAATGAGTTCTCACTAGCTTTCCTCAATGCTAGTGACCCTCACACGGACCCACAATGATATTCAGACTCCATTTGCCTGATTCACTGTGTAGCTATTTAATCTGCAGCAATGTCACTTCTTGTGACAAGCCATTCCCAGTTCCAAGATACTAATGAAGAAAAAGTGGGTTAGCAATTAACCCAAGAGTCTTTCTTGTTGCCTGGATAGCCCAACCTGCAGTCTCTTTGCTGCTTTCTCTGTGCATGTGCTAGCAAGGAGCAAAGATTTCACTGACCTTGCTTATGGCAAGTTGGTAGGCTGTTGGTCATACCTCCCTTAGCCCATATAATAGATACACACAGGAGAGCTGAAATTAATTGTCTAAACAAGGCACTCTACTTTTAGATGTTTAAATGAAAGCAAGATTAATTCCACCTCAACCTTAATCAAGTAAATGTCTGAGCAGAGCTCTAAATTGGTTGTGGGAGTCTTGTTTGTGGCTGTTTTGTTTTGTTTTGTTTTGTTTTTTTCTTCCCCAGGACATCCAGTGAGAACTACCATGAAGAACAAACCGTGGCTCCAGAATATTTTCATCTGCCTTTTATTCCAGTACAGTAAGTCCTCAGATATTTCTTTCAGGTTGTACAACCACAGGATTTATCTTAGTAACCATATGTGCCAGCTCTGATTAGATGTGCATGGCACAAGGTTGCCATGGGACAGCAAGCACAAGATAAGGTCCTAGGGGAGAGAGTTCCATGCAGTAGTGAGTGGAGGACAGGCACAGGAGGGTGCACAGTGGGGCAGAGTTCAGCCAGGCTGTATACAGCTCTGGGGAGCAGCACCAGTGGAGACCCTGCAGAGGCAGTGCCTGCCTTGCACTGAAATGTCTCCTAGTGACATTAGAGTAGGATTTCCCCCACCAAAAATACCCTTTGCTGTAGAAAAGGTTCTGGTGGCCAAGACCAGGATATCCCCAGGGTTGCTGTTGTCTGGTCAGCTGGGGTCAGTGTAGTGAACGTCTCCTAGTCTGAGTCCCTTTGCTTAGGACTGGGGTAGTCACACCCCACACCCCCCCTTTTTTTTCTGGCTCCTACCCGCACTGCAAACTCCAGCTGGCTCAGATCTGACTTTCTGAACAGATCAGCTGGACAGAAAAAGGCAGTGACAACCATGTCTGCAGGGAACCATGCAAGTTTAATATCTTACCTGCTGCTTGTAGGCAGAGCATTGGACCTACCTCAGGCCTAAATAAGGAGAAAAGATGCATTCAGAATTGTATCTTTCTGTCACCAGGGGACCACTGTGATGTCTGGTCCAAATTTTGTGTGATGCGAGCCAGGGAATTACCATGTACTAATTTCAGTTTGGATCAATCTAGATCTTACTGTTAAAAGTATTTGAGTTTTGTTTCTGAAGCTGCCAAGGAGAGACATTTCATCCTAGATCTAACTAATTGGTTTTAGGACACTTAATTATTCCTTTCCCAGTAAAAAGCTGTCCTCTTAATGTTGTTAACAGATTCTTGCCCAAAGATACCCTTGCAACTTACCAGCTACCTAGGAATAGTAGTTGTCTACCTAGGAATAGAAATATGTTTGACTAATTAACGTAATAGTATAGAAGAACACTAATTACTGATGCTTAATAGCCTATTAATACTTGCTGCCCTTTCTAAAGGAATGCAAGAGTTCCCTAACTCCATTTTTTCTAGGAGAATAAAGTTAGGCTAAAAAAGTATGTTGCTCAGGATTCCGAACTGAACAGTGCTTGGTCCAGGACCCTCAGAAGAGTCTATTGAGGGTTCAAAATAAAATGTGAGAACTTAATGAAAATTTTAGAATTCTGAAGTCAGTGTGAAATTTAAAAGTCAAAGGTTTAAAAAAACCATATGTACATCCTTGGGACCAATTTGTTGCAAACATCCCCAAATTTCTTCTGCCACCATCCTAAACCTTTGGGTTAAGAACGATTTTGTATGCAAATCTGAGTGCTGCCCAGAGCTTGTGTAGTTAGAGTAGTGTAGTTAGAGCTCTGATACGTGAGGACTAGGAAGTAAATGTTGTGATGGGTGACTTCAGCAGGGAAAAGTTGGACTTTGTTTCCCTCTGGATTTACCCCACCCTAGAAGGAGGCGGCACCCTCCTCTGGACACGCCTGCTGTTCGTTGTGACTGTCAATGCAGACTGCTTGTTTGTGTGGATGGCCATTTAATCTGGAGGGCAGAACAGATGTTTATGGTCCATCATTGCACACAGTGTCTGCATTCCATGGTGGTTCTCTGCATACAGCTTCAACTGTAAGATTGGGCATTGGGGTTGTTGAGCATATCACATTTGCAAACAACACTCTGGACATAAGCATGTTGCAACAGGGAAGGAGGAAGCGGGGAGTGCAGCGTCTCTAATCAAGAAAGCAGCAGAACAACAAAGGGAAGTGAGCTTGCAGCATCAAAGGGTTTGATTGCCTGATGGCTGCAAAGTAGTGTGTTCTCAGGAGGCCAGGAGCAGCCTTTACAGTAGGGGAGGACACATGCTTGATTTAAGCATGGCTGTAACAATCATGAGTCTTTTCCTAGATGATGACCATTTTATTCCCATTGAAAATGGGTAATAACTTTACGTGTCAGAAATGAATGGTCACTGCAGTAAGCGTGGTTTGAACCAGCATGGCAGGCTGCATCACCTGCAGGCCTTTCCTCATTCAGCCATTCCTAGTGTAATGGTGGTGGTTCTTGTCAGCTTGCCAGCCTGGGAGCTGTCAGGATGGGACTTGTCAATGCAGACATTTCTCACTGTGCTACTATCTTACCTGCCTTGAATTCTAGGGAGATAAGAGTGTTATGTACAGGACAATTGTACTTTTATAAAGCACATACTGGATACTGCTCTGTGAGCAGAGCTCCCACAGAACAAGTAGAAGAGTATAAATGCTGCTTTGTGACCACTTTCAAAAAATTACTTGATTTTTCTAATGACCAGTATAAGTTATACAATAGCATTTCAAGTTCTTTTGAGAAGTCTGTAATTAATAAATTGTGCTTATCAGAATGTTTTATAGAGATTGTAGTAACTACAAATTTGCAGTATTTTTTATTCCCAAATTTCATTTAAAATGTACTTCAAGGTTCTAGATGTGGACATAAAAGGTATTGATACTGCAGCTATCAAGCTTTAGAAAACAGAAAAGAGAATGGCAAAGAAAAAATTACTAAAACAGCACTTGAAAAAAATGTGTAAAGTGCTATGTAGATGTACAATGAAAACTAGACTATCAATGAACAGTACTCAATTTAGAAAGTGGTATCATTAAAATGTCTGAATATGCTACTGTTTCTTCCTGTGTTTCAGGCCTCTTCTATGCACCATATAAGCTAAGATTCTTGCATAAATATGTGACTCTGCTGTAGTGATTCTATAAGAGTCACAATTTGGGCATTTCCTGATTTTGGCTGCCACAGTGTTTTTAACAGGTTTTTGTTTGACACTTATCGATGACTTGTCACCCTGTAGAGTTGGAACACATCTTATGCCCCAAAACTGGAGACTTTCAGTGGGAGGGAGGACAGTTGTCAGAGACTGCTCTGTTCCCTTCAGATTTAGTGGGAACCCTGAGGAGTGCATATATTGATTTATCACAGAAGTTGATATTGTGTTTTCTCTTTCCAAACCTACAGCTATGTGTTGTGAAAGCCTCACTTGTTTTGTGGACTATGTACAGACCCTGTCCTGTATCCTGCGAGATGAGTTGGGTGCTGGTTCATACAATCTCACTGCTACATGGTATGTCTTAGTTAGCAAAGTCCGGTTAGCAGGAGCTTCTGCATGGCCATAGCACAGTGGTGACCTTATGTTCTCTTTGTTAGGTAGAAATCCTGGTTTTCTGCCATGCTGGTTTTTTACTTGGTATTTTGCACTCCAGTTACAAACTGACTTCTTCCCTAGCAAAGGACCCTTGGTTCCTGTCTGCACTGACTGTGCTTCTTGTTGCTGGCTGCTATGCTGACTCCAGCTTCCTTAGCATTGCCTTCTCTGCTGCCATGGGAATACCTTGCCCTTTGCTGCTGTTAAAAGTGAAATTTCACCCCTGTGCATTGGCAGGGCTCATGTAGATTGTCCAGTCTGCTGCTGTTCTGTCCCAGCAAGGAAGTGGAGGCCGTCTTGGGCTGTGTAGCCTTGAGCAGCAGCTTTCCTTTCCAGAAACACTTTCCTATTTCTCTCAAAGATGCTAAGCTGAGCAAGTAGAAGGGGAAAAAATATCTTTTGAAGTTCAAAGATAATTTTTTATTTGAACATGTTGATTTTTCATTTTAATAATTTCCTGTGCCTGGTGGTTCAGCAACAAATTAATCCAATTACAGCATGTGATACATGCAGACTTCTTTGTTTTGGCTTTTTTAGGGTTCCTGAGGAAGATCCAGAAAATACTGTGGCTGCCTGCAGTCTCGTGCAATTGTCAAGAAACACCAGTCACACACAGTACATGTGCACTGTGGACATGACTGAACTCCTGGCAGATACCAAAGTCCAGGTGGATGTTACAGAGATAGCTGATAGGCAGCACGTGCTTTCCAAAGACTTTTATTTGTCAGACAACAGTAAGTACAAAAACTGTGAATTTCATAAATACTGTTTGACTTCATATGCTAGGATAGTCTGGACAAGGAGGGCAACAAGCAGTGTGGGGCTATGTTTGCTGTACACTCATCTACAGAAACCACTGTGCTCTTATTGTTGCTATTATGCTTGAGGCTGAGATTCAAGGTGGCTTGCTTTTTGTGTGGAAATTCCTTTTCGCCATGAAGCAATAGGTGATAAACATCTGCCTTAGACCAGTCTCATACCTAGGCTATGCAAGAGCTTGTTCTTGGCTGGATTCTAAAGGGCAGGAGGAACTACTTTATAACAAATGTCACAAATCACAGAATCCTTAAAATGGTTTGGGTTGGAAGGGACCTTAAAGATCTTTCAACTCAACTTCCTGCCATGGGCAGGGACCTCTTCTACTAGACCAGGTTGCTCCAAGCCCCATCCAACCTCATCTTAGACTCTTCCAGGGATGGAGCAGCCACAGTTTCTCTGAGCAACTGTGCTAGTTCCTCACCACCCTTGCAGACAAGAATTTCTCCCTGATATCCCATCTAACCCCGTCCTCTGTCAGTATGAAGCCATTCCCCCTTGTCCTGTCACTACATGCCCTTGTCAAAAGTCTTTCTCCAGCTCTCTTGTAATATCCAGGGAGCTGGAGGCTCCCAAAAGACTTTTGCAGTGGACACCTGAACTAACATGACATTATTTTGGGTGGCACAAGGTGTCCCAGATGTACTGGATGTGGCAGTTCCCCTTTCTGGGGCAATTCCTAATAATTTCTCCTGCATGGCACGAAGACTGAATGCAATCATGTAGCTGACTTGGTGGAATGCTAAGAAAGTTCTGGGCTGTGTATCAAACTGTGAAAAAAAAGGAGTGGTTAGCCAGGCAGATGGGTACCAGGCAGACGTTGGAAAAGGATTTTTCTATTTGGCTTCTTCTGAAACTTTACTTGAGAAGTGTAATCTTTTTGACAAATGCCTTAACATTTCAGGAAGCCTCCTTGCTCCCACTGACAGACTAGAGACTGGGTAGTGGTGCTTTGTGTATCTCCTAGAGGCCCTCATCCAAAGGCATCATAGCTCAGTGGTGGGCCCTGCAGACTGCTGGAGTTTTGTATTACTGCATTTTAATACATGAACACTCTTTGCAGGGATACAAAAGCTTGCTTTTTGAGCAGATGGAACATGGAATTGCAGTGGGTTTATGCAGTATCTCCTAGCCTCAGCTTTTCCTCATGACTCTGTTACATTGAGGGGTATTTCCCCAATCTTGTGAGTGGTCATGACTACACAGAGTTCTTTTATGTCATGAGAAGAGCAAGGTGCTCTACATTTTACATAATCTCCCAGAAGTTTATTAGCTCTATATACTATCTTTCCTTCTCCATAGGCAATGAGGAATGTCAGAGACAAGCAGAAGATATATTCAGAGAAATGTGGTCCTGACTTTATTATACTCCTCACACGTGGGGTTCTGTGCATGGCTGAGGACAAGAATGGTGTGGATGTTCTCTAGTGTAGGAAGGCCCACCACTGCTAGGGCAGCTTTGTTCCCTACTCACTCTGCATTGCTGATACCATGTTGGGCCATCTCTTAACTGTGGTAATCTTACGAAAGGTAACATCATCCTGTCTTTCAGTAAAACCACAGCCTCCCTTCAACCTGACCGCTTTGTTCTCAGAGGGTTACAACATTTCTTGGGAAACCATCTACCAGAACTCTTCCTTCTACTTTTTGAATGAGGAGCTGGAATATCAGCTGCGTTACAAAAGAAGAACTGACACCTGGGAGGTAAGTGAGATGTCAGTTTACCATCAAATAGGGTGTACCAGAAAAGAGAAGGCCAGCACAACTAAGACAGTAGCACTGGTGGGAAAGAAGGGTTTTCATGGTTTAAAAAAAATGTCTCTCTGCTTGACTGGACTGAAAACAGGCAAACCCAAAAATTAATTGAGAAGCAGAAGCTGTGTGAGAAGTATTACGTCCTGTGAGGAAGGCTGATAATTCATTTGATTCTCATGCTGTCCTGCCTGGAAGGCTCCCACAGGATTGCATGCAGCTGCTGACCAGTCAGAGCATGGCCTTGCAGAAAGAACATGAAAGCAGAAGAGGTGACTTCGCTGGCATCCTCACTGTGCAGCAGTGTGAGCAAAGTAAGAGCAGTCACGCTAGTGTTTGGTGTTTAATCATTCACAGACTCAGAAGACTAAAGCTGTTCATGAAGACAAACGGACATTGGTGATCCTGCCATGGGAACTACAGGCGAACACTGAGTACGAGTTCCAAGTGAGAGCTAGACCCCGGGAAGACAGTGGCTATGGTGGTTTTTGGAGTGAATGGAGTTCTCCGCTGTCATTGAAAACCAGCCCTGCCGGTACGTGCTGCCAGATCTCCTTGCCCTTTCAATTGGTCAAGTGTCAGAGAATGCTTTCAGAAATTTAATAAAATCTATTTAATTAGAACAAATTTTAAACAGACCAGTGAAGACAGGTATGGTTAGGTTCCTTACTGGTTATGTGAACCCCAAGCCTGGGCTGTCAGTATTGATGTTCTCACTGTGTGGCAAAAGAACAGTGTTTGGTGGAGTTGGCTGTACATTTGGATGCCACTTGCAGGAGTGCAGCCTCTAGCTTCCTTTGCAGTGTCAAATGTCCAGGGCCCTATTTGCAGCTTTCAGAAATGGGGGAGATCTCCTCTACTGGGTCTTAATGTTGTCTTCAGCTGAGGGGAGGGGGATCCTGCTCTCAAACCTGAGTTCTGTGTCTGGACTGTGATGTTGGGTCATGCTGGGTATGGATGTTTGTTTGGTAGCCACCGCTCTGCAGTACTCTGCAGGGAGTTCACAGTATATGGGAGTACACTGATGCTTGTCATGGTGGAACACAGGCTATGAAAATAAGGAGCCTTTGCTCCAGTGCAGAAAGTGCAAAATTACTGTGATCAATGCCAGCACTATGTGCTGAGCTTCCCTGCTCTCACTGCTCTGCAGCTCGAACTGAAGTATTACAGGGTTTACCTGGTGCAGTGGCAGCATGGCCAGGCTCTATTTGCTCAGGGATATCTGAGTTCTGGATCTCAAAGATGCTCCTTTTCATCACAGGTGGAGAGCAGCTACCAAACCATTATCTAATCAACATCTGTCTCTAATCAGCTGCACTCTTTCACTTCACAGATCATCTGTGGAGGTCTCCCTAACCAGGAGTCAGAACACCAGGGGTCTTTGTGGGAAGGAGCTATCCTGCCCGAACTATGTTGGCTGTCTATCTGTGGTGCAGTCAGGTCATAGGACAGCTGACAATACTGCTCCTTTCATTGATGCAGTCATCTCTGAGCACTCTTAATCAAACCTGTCTGGAGTACTGATGCCCAGGTGACAGCCTCAATATCCCAATGAGAGAATCTGGGGTAGAAATTAATCATTTAGGAAAAGACCTCCAAGATCATCAGGTCCAACCTTTGACTGATGGTCACTTAATCAACTAGACCATAGTACTAAGAGAAATGTCCAGTCTCTTGATCTCTAAGGACAGTGACTCCATCATCTCCTTGGGCAGTCCATTCCAATGCTTGACAACACTTTGCATTCCAAAAACCCTTTTCCCCCTCACCATCTCCTGTTTATTGATCAGGGTATAAATGTAAGGTGAGCCTGAATGACCTTGTCTCTTTCTCCAGCAGTGACACAGACAGCAGGCATGGAATGGCTGCTGCTGTTTGGTATTGTCGTGGCAATCATGGCCTCAGTCACAACATTTCTGGCCAAACAGCAGAGGTAAGAATGCTTCAGGAGGGAGAAGTTAATGCTTTTATTCTATCTTGTTAAAGATGGGGTGTTCACATGCAGCCTGCCTTGAGTCTTGTATATCTATGAGTGGGCAGCTATGAGCCTGTGGGGGACAGCCAAGAGTGGTCACTGGCTGATGTATTGCCCTGAGTGACCTGCTTTTCTCTTGCCATTCAGCTGGCTGGGCCAAAATGGTGGCACATGGGGAGGAAGCAAGGGCCACACAGCCTTCTGAGCTGTTCTCCTAGTCTTATCTGTGCTCTGCAGCTGCTAGATAGAGCACAGTAGCCAGAGGTAGCTGCCCCCTTCCAAAGCTGACATAGGTCCTTCAATGCTGGCTGGAGGCCTCTGTCCCTCTCAGGGGCTTCTTATGCCCTTGAAGAGATACGGGGTGCTGACATACAGGAGGAGGGCTGGGCTGGTGCAGCAATAGGGCTGGCACAGCCTAGGTCCACAGAAGAACTGCATAGGGAAGAGTTCTGGCCTGCAGACCACAAACCAGCTCAGCCTCAGTGAAAATGCATTTCTAGCATTTGGTGCTTTTCCAGGAAGGAAAAAAACTGGAGCCTCTTACCTTAGTGTGAATGCGTGTGTGCAAGTGCTGAGGTCTCACCTCTAGTGAGGTTCAAAAGAAAGGCTATTAGATGACTCTGGCAGCATAAGACATCCTTGGAACCTCAGCTGCTTGCTAACTCACAAGGCTGGGCAAGTGATTCCAGTTGCTTGAAATGGATCTGGAGATGCCTTGCTTTGCATTTGTAATGTGTGCTTAACCCCAAAGCCTTTCTCTTTTCTCTTCCAGCTTGTGGAAGAAGATGGCTTGCATCCCAGACCCTGCTCCCTTTTTCAAACCTCTTTACATGGCTCATAATGGAGATTTTAAGGTATAAATGGGCTACTCAAGTGAGTGGAGTACATGACAAACTAAAAGGCCATCATGCTATCCTGAGCAAGGGATTCTCATTAGGGCAGTAGAAGGAGAAATCTATTTCAAAGGAATGCCAAACGTCTCCAGATATAAGAACCAGAGCTTTCTGGTATCTGTTCAGTGCCATGAAAACCTTTATGTTACATCTGTACTCTTTATTCTCTGTAAGTGCTGTCTCAATGTGTGAGCTGAATTCATGTGATTTCTGAAGCCTGGGATCCTGACGGGAGTGTCAGAGAAAACTGCAAAGCCATGCAAAGCTCTCAGAGCTAATTACTTTAAATTACTTCAGTTAGTTCTCCTGCAGTTGCCCATGTCTCATACTAACAGCATCTTCCTGTTATATTGGAGGAGTCAGTGATTTTAGAGTTTAATTTTTGCCTCTAAAAGTGTAAGAACTGTGGTTATTTCTGTGGAACCACTAACCTTGTTATGCTAATTTCTCTCTCCCTGTGTTTCTTTTTCTGCAGAAGTGGGTTGGTGCATCCCATATGAAAATGACCTTTGATTTCTTTGAATGGGGAATAGTCCTTCCAGAAGTCCTAGAAGTTTACACCGTGCATCCTTCCAACAGCATCCCACAGGAAGAGCTGCATGAGCTAAGAAAGAATCTGCCTTGCAAGCCCTGTGTGTCTTGCCTGACTACCCCAGGTCATGGTAGCCAGTCGCTGTGGTGTAGTGTAAACAGTAGTGGTGGGACTGAGGACCAGTCATATGGGCACTTGTCAATTGATACAGTGACTGTGGCTGATGAATTTACATCTTGTAACTGCCAGTGCAGCTGCAACCGTGTGTACAGGGAACATGACCATACCAACAAGGAAGATGATAGTGCTGGAGAACCCGGTTACCCCAAGGTTAACCTTGATGAGGAGGACAGAAAGATATCCAGTGACTTGCATTTAGCTGATCTGAGTACACAGGACAAAATACTTGCTTCAGGTTCTGTGTCCACAGACCACCTGAGGAGCACAAGTGTCCCAGTCAACCAGCAAGGAGAAAGGGGAGTGGAAGGAGGGGTGGGGAGCATACTAGAAGCCCTTTGCTTGCAGCCTTATCAGTGGGATTTGGAAAATCCAGGTTCTCTGCCTTCTCCTGATGGTGAAAGTGTTTCCTACAGTGAAGGCTCCTATGACTTCTTCCCTCACAATACAAAGCCTGGTGACAGTTATCCTTTGATCTGTGTAGATTTGGACACTATTGACAGTGGCTTTGTGGACTCAGACTGCGGAAGTCCAGTTGACTCTGAGTTTGGGCAAACCAGTCAGACCATTTGTGGCCCCATCTCTCTTGAGCAGGAGGGGCAAGACTTTACACGGAGCTACGTCAAGCAGTGGGTCTCCTGTCGCTCTGAGAGCCCTACCAGTGGGACACAGACAAACTAAGGACTGGATGAGTGTGGGGCCTTTTTCATAGTGTGCCAGGAGCAAACTGCTAGCAAGATTCAGAAGAGAAACAAAGTTTACTTTGTGTGAGCTCTATTGCATAAACTGACACCTGTTAGGTCCACAGAAATATGCCTGTTTCTATTCCCACTTATCCTATTACTGTCTCAAATTTGTTGTGATTGATTGTTCCTGAGTTTTGTTGGGTTTTGGTTTTTTTTAGAATCATAGATCAAACCTCCCTTGATGTCAAAAAAAATGTCAGAAAAAAACAACTGTACCTTGAAAACAATCCTTTGGCTTATATAGATATGCAAATTTTTTTCAGTAACCTTATAAAGAGTACAGAACTTTAAAGTTATTTCCCTGGTATTCTCACATGACTTAAGGGTTTGGCTGCACATGGAACCTTAGAATCATAACCCATGGCAAGCATGTTTGCTACATTAAAGTTCCCCTACCTTTCCAAACAACATGTGATGTTACTTTTCCTTCTACTATCTTTGGCTCTTTAAACTCAGCTGTAGTAGTCTGTTAATTACAAGAGGGCTCCAGACCGGTCCACGGGAATCAAAACTAATTCTTATGAAATCATTGCAGAAATGCGTGTACTAGAGACTAAGCACAACTCAGGTTTCAGAAAGATTTTCCAGGTGGAGTCTGCAAATGAAAAGACTTCAAAATATATCTAATTCTAAACAAACTCTTGCTACTAGGCTTTTCTATTGAGTCAGATGCTCTCCCTGCACTTTTCAAGTATTTTAATTGAGCAGCTTTTAGAATTTTGCCAAAATTATTGAAACATTGTCCTACCTGGATATGCCTGCCACTTCTGCCTTGGAATTGTTCTGCTGCAGTTCACAGGTCAGTAGCACAAATTTTGAGCAATTTCTGCTAGCTAATAAAGCCAAATATGAAAGTGCGCTGTAACCTTGAATCCGTTTTTCTCTCTGACATCTCCAAATCTCTGATTTGTTCAGGATAAATGTCTTAAAAAGTCACTGAAAAGTAATACTGAAATTGAATGTGAAGACCTTCATCTTAAATAGACATAGTGCTACTAACCCATGGACTGCTTGGCTCCAGAAGGTCATATCTTGAGAGAACCCTTGTGGTGAATGATGCATGTTCCAGTGTAGTAATAATCTATTGTTGCTGTGACTCCAATAAACTCCCTTCCCTCACCCCCTTCTCTTACCTGAGACTATAGGCAACCCCACAGCTCCCTAAATAGGAGAGAGCACTGTAGTAAAGAGAAGCTGATTTCTTCATAGGTGAGTGCTGGGACAGTACTGCATTGCATCCACATCCTCTGGTTTGATTGTTCAGATCTGCCATGGTATTTGCTATGTTGATTTTGGATCTACATGACTTAGTTTTGTCCATGTTGTTATTACTCCCCCAGTACATCCCTAGCTCAATGGCTTCCTGGGTACTGCTCTAAGATATATTAGCTTCTTTGGTTTCTTCCCTCCTTATTTTCCATTTTTCTTGTCATGTGCTGTGATAAGTCATGGGAGGTGTTGTCTTTGTGTGCTGATGCATGCTCCCTGCTGCTACTGGTCCCTGACATGCCCTCCATAAGGCAGCAGAGAATTGCCCCAGCTCCACTGCCCTGAAAAGCTGACTGCCCCACACTGTCCTATGAAGGCTGCTTGCATTGTGAACATGTTGATGCAAATGTGTACTGGGCAGAAGCATTTCTGATGGTCTCAGCACAGATTTCTGCAGCTTCATCTCACAGCTATTTTCACTTCAGAAACTACACTGTGATAACTGACCCCAGTCTGCTTAAGGGAGAAACTTGCTTGTTTTTCTGGGGCCCTTTTTATCTCTGCCCTGTGTGCTCTGTTTCCGTTTGTATTGATGGCCCCAGAACTGCTGAAGGAACTGTTTCTGTTATTGGAACACTCTCTGGCTGTACATCTGATAGATGGTGGTGGTTTGGTGTTATGTTGGGCTGGAACTTATCTCTGCTCACCCTAGGAGGCAGACTTCATGAACAAGTGTGTGACACAAGGGTATTAAAATAAGGGAAGTTGTTCCCTTTGAAGCAATGTGCAACAATTGAGCTTTTGGTCAGTGAGTTGTCACTGTGGATGTGGAGGGGTTTGAGGTGGGGGGTTTTCAGTGCCTCTTAGGAGAAAACTGCAAATGTCCCTGATCTAGCAGTTCTGATTTGGAATTTTTTTTTCCCCAGGAACAATAGGGTCAAAAAACAGGTGGGAGAAGCACCGCAATCCATTCTGACGTACCAGTTTGTAAATGTCCATCTCTATTTCTGCATGCCCCCTGCCTCCCTGTTTCTTGGGCCCAGAAGCTGATACTGACAGACTGTTACTCAGTCTGTTCTTTGACTGCTTCTCTCTCTCTGTACTCTCACTAGACCCATGTACAGGACTGACTTGATGGATCCTGGCTGTAACACTGCCATTGCATCATTGCTGCTGGGCATGGGAAGATCCGTTCCTTATACACCCTAGGATCAGGACAAGGAAGCACTGCAATGGTTGTTTGCCTTTGCTTCCAGAGCTGCCCTTTGAGCACAGGGCAGCAATCAGCTGTGGAAGTACAGGGCAGGGCAGCTCAGGGGTGCTGCAGGGGTCTGAGCACAGTTGGGCACAGGTCCTGGGGGGAAGCAGTTTAGCCCCACATCCACACAGGGCTAGGAAATGGCTTTAGGTCACTTAGAAAGTTATTTTGTTGACCTATTTATATAAAAGTTGCAAGCAGATACTTTTCTATTCAGCAAATTACTTGGCCTTTTAAATGTTAACCCTTTAGCAGAAATCCCTGTTTCTCCGTGACTAATAAGAAATTACATATATAGATACTTTAACTCAATCTGATAATCAGAGCAGTTTTTCATTGGTTCTTGAGATTATCTTTAAAATCAGGCACAGTAAGCTCTGTTTTATTATGCCACTGCTGCTACTGCCTGATCATCAAACCACACAGCTTAAACTATCAAGGGACAGAAGCAGGGTGAAAAGTGGCATTTCTTTTTTGCTGGTAAGACTGTTTACCATATTTCTGTTCTATGCATTCCAGTATGTAATGTTAGGGGAAATCTACTGAGCAAAATGTTGAAAAATATTTTCTTTATCTAAATGTGGAATTCTATATTGTTTCTTGAACTAGGAGCCTGAAGACCAGAAGTGTCTTTGTATTTTTGTTCTGATAGTTTGCTGAGCACAAAACACCGCTACTGCAATAATTCTGATGGATTGTGCTTGAAAGAAGGGCCATCTTGAACAAGGTACTCCTCTCTGGCTGCAAGAGATGAATGTAAAGGAATCCAGCCAAAATAGTCCTCAGTGTTTGGGACTTTGCAGACATGAACATACATTTAAATGTATGTGTATATATATGTGTGTGTGTATAAATATTGCTTCATTGCAGTCATCCTTTGTAGCAGCTTTCTTTCTGGGATCCAAGTATATCACATCTAAAAGTACATGGCTGTTTCTGGGTATCAAATTGTTGGGAAAATGGCTCTCCAAGATGAAGAGAGAAAAAGGCTTGTTATATGGGGTTCTCTCGGATAACCTATGCAGATAAGAAAATCCAACTACTTTTTCCTTATTCCCCAGGATAAGTCTCATGTGACCCTGTTGTCCACATTTCATGTATTTCTGTCAGATATGTGCTTAGAGGCCTAGATATTCAGGCAGATAAGGTATCACTAATTTTTCTTAAAGGACCAACAAAAGTATTTTCTTATAGTCAGGGTTGATTGTTTGCAATGGGTACCCCTACTTTTACACATACTAGCATGACAGATTGCTCTGGAGACTCTGCACTTTGGGTAATCTTAGTGGATGAAGGGGTGTACCTGTTGGTACAGACATGCTATTGGCTGTCACTGTTTTACTTTGTAGGTGCTAGTCAGTATCCTGTCTTTAGTGCCTGTTGGTGCTGCCTCTGGAAGAGATGTAAGCAAAGGAAGGGATAATGGCCAAAGGAGAGCAGGTCATTTATGACTAATTGCTAAGATGTAAGGAATGGAAACTGAGCATTCAAGGGTCCAGATCTGCTGTGTCTGTTCCCACTGTGCACCACTCATTGTATCATAGAATTCTGGAATATCTTCATTTGGAAGGGATCTTCAAACCCTCTGTCATGGGCAGCAACACCTTCCACTAGACCAGGTTGCTCCAAGCCCCAACCAACCTGACCTGGAACACCTCCAGGGATGGGGTAGGAATGTCTTTTCTGGACAACTTGTGCCAGTGTCTCATTGCCCTCACAGGGAAAAATTTCTGCACAATACTCCATGCAACCCTGGCCTCTGCTTGTGGGAAGCTGTTCCCCCTTGCCCCATCACTACATGCCATATCCAACTTTCTTATAGCACTTTTATGTTCTGGAAGGGACTCTAAGTTCTCCCTGGAGTCTCTTCTCCAAGCTGAACAAGCCCAGCTCTCATCCTGTCTCCATAGCAGAGGGACTCCAGTTCTCTGATTGTCTCTGTGGCCTCCTCCAGACTTGCTTTAGCAACTCCATGCCCTTCTGATGTTGAGGACCCCAGAACTGGACACAGTACTGCAAGTGGGAGTCTCACAAAAGCAGAGTAGAGAGGTAGAATCCTCTCTCTTAACCTGTTGGTCATGCTGCTTTTGATGCAGCCCAGGATACAATGGGCTTTCTGGGCTGCAAACATGCATTGCTAGACCTTGTCAAATGTCTTGTCAACATCAGAATCTTGCTCTGGGAGCGAGAACAAGCAAAACACATTTTGAAAGAGTCCAGAGCCACTGCCAAATCAGAGCCTGAAGTTTCTGACTTCTCTGAGATTTAGGTGAGCATACAAGATCATGTGAATGAACTGCAACAAGAAAAATTACATTGATTAAGCAACATACCTTATAAAAAAAGTTGATGCCAGAAGTGGAATAAAGCCTAGAACTCCCAGCTGTCTGCTGTGGGCTGGCATATAATATAATATGTATCAAAGGATCCCAAGCATATTGAAGAATCTTATGCACATATCTCCATGCAAAATCCTTGCTCAGGCTCTTATACGATACCTCATGTTTTATTAGGCTTTTGTAAAAGTGATCTTACTTGCAGCTATGCAAGAGTCAGGGACACAAAAATCCTATTTTATGTGCATCCCTTTGAGCCCATTACATTTACCTATACATTTCTTCTGTCACTTTTCTCTATCTCATCAAGCATAAGCTTCTTGTCCCCACTTTTAAAGTCACTGACAGCCTCTTCTTGTCTTCCTGTCATCTCTCACTTCCCTATCTAGAAGTAAACTCTATGATGTCAGCTTCTACCTCCCACTAGATCATTAAATCTACTTCTCCTAATCATCCTCCATGCTACTGCTTACACATTGAAGGTGCTGCTTACAATTCTCTTGGGCTACATCAACCTCATTCTTCAAGTCTCCCTGTAAAGCTCTGCTTTACAGAGTTTCTGAAACCTAGATGATATCTAGGCTACCCACATGCTGAGGCTGTGTTGTCAACTGCTTGCACTACTTCCTCTCTCAGTGGTATCTGTCAAATAATTTATTTTACCTTATGAATTCTTATGAGGAAATGTTATCTGTTTTATTGCGTGTTCAACTGGACCCCAAATCTGTGGGTAAATCCCAGAATATTAATTTTTGGTGATAGATTTAGCAATAGCAGTCAGTCACCTGTCTTTCTGTTAAAAAGCAGTTGAGAGCATTTGGGAAATCTGTGTTGTACAAATTCAGGTTAAAATTACTTAAAATTGCTTTTGGGAAGTGGAGACAGGAACCACAGGAAAGGAGGGGAAAGGCACAGATACAAGGCCTCATTTCCTTGGGCAGATAACAGGCAGAATTCTGCCCTGGAAACACACAGAAAGGATGGAAACACCACTGCAACCAGCTTAAGACCCCTTTGGAAATCAAGGTCACTACCACCTCGCGGTGCTGATAGATTGCTGGCAGCATACCTGATGTATCATTTCAGGGCATCATCTCAGAAATTTTGTCTCTTTCCTGCAGAGTGAAGGTGGTTCTCCTTTCTTGACACTAGTTCTCATACAGCTTTTCTACCTTCACCCCCCAACTTTGCAGTGCTGCAGAAACTGGACACTAGAACACAAGAAAGCAGCAAACAGTCTGGTCCCCAAGACATCCAGCTGAGAAGTTGATTTGTCTTCCATTGCTAGAAGCTGCTGTAATGGTAGCTGCACTGCCAGTACTGGGCTTCCATCTGATCGAATAGGAAGACTACAAGTCTTGCATATGTTTAGGCAAGAGATTTCAGCAGTAAAGATAGTTCCCCTTTGTAAAAATTCTTCATTCCTGTCTAATTGTGTCTACCTTCAGTGTCCAACTACTGGATGTTTTCCATATTTCTTTTGTAGATTTGACAAAGAAGAAAACAAAATACTTTTCTCCCATCTGAAATCATTTTCTCATGTAAGGTACTTATGGCTGGTGTGAAATGACTACTTAGCCTCTCCTTTGGCTAAGTTAAAGAGATTTACTTGGTCTGTAACTGTTGATTTCTGAGTAAAGTTATCCAGGACTAAATCATTCACATCTCCCTTTTCAGAAGCATTTTCATATTGATAGCAATTTTTTGTTTAAAATGTTGATTCCAACAGAAGAAATTATTTAATAGTGTTTCAAATGCTACATGTAGCTGCAATAACTTTTCTTTTAATTTATATGTATCCACAGTCTGTATGTTAGCTCCTCTAATTGTATTAATGTACTGCAGAATCTCATTCAGCTGGTTATGTGCTACTTCCTGAAATTATTTTCTGGTAAGTCTTTCAGAATTCAGTGCTCCGTGACCTAATTAGGACTAACGTTTATGGCTCCTAACACAAAAATTTGCATTTAAACATTCTGTATTTGTTTCCGGGAGAGCCAGAGAGCCAGAAATGTCTAACACATTTCAAACGTTGCAGAACTGAACAAAGAACTTCTTGTGTGGGAGTGAGGGGAGTTTACCAAATTAGTAGCAATTACCTGGAAACATTCTGTCCTGGTTTACTTATCTTGACCTAAGTTTGTTTATTTTTTTGTGTGCCTGAACAAGTTCTTGTAAGCACATGAATAATTCTACTTAATGCAGTTCTCTCTATTTCATATTTAGTCAGTATTACTGTATTTATCACAGGGACCATAAGCAAACCTGATTAGAATGATAAGCACAAGAGACTTTATGCCTCCCAGCCTCCTGGCTAAAATCAGCTAATGGTGACACTTCCTCTCAACAACCCCCACCCTGAAGAAAGTCTGCAGCAAAACAGGATATTTATGAAAAACCCATAACTGAAGAGGTGGTGAAGTGAAAGCCAGAAATACTCCTTTTCTCTTGATCAGTTTCTGAAACATCGTAATTATTTTACAATTTAATTCAGACAAGGGGAACTATAGACAGGCATAATCACATGCAAGAAGTTCTACATGGATGCTGTTGTCTAGCTTTGTGAAATTCATGACTGGAAGGATATTCTTGGTTATGGATCAGGTCGCTTAATCTCTTCAGTAAAACAATCCTAATGATTACTATATCACAGCCCTTGCTAAACATAGGCTTTTTCTATTCAAGACTGCTTCAGATCCTTTGTTGGTTGGAAATCACAATAATATTCTATAGTAAGGCTATATACACTTGGTCCTGTGCTGATGCTGTACTTATTTTTTCTCCTATCCTGACAGTCCTTCCCTTTTCCCAGCTTCTTCTGAAGGAGAGATCATAATCTCTGGCAAGTTTTGTTTGGTATTTTTTTTTCTTTTTTTCTTTTTTTTTCTTATAATAACTAACCCGAGCTCTTTTGAGACTGAACATTCCACCCTCTTGTTACCTCAGTTGTAAAGCTCAGTTCAGTGTCTGTGCCAGTCAAGTAGTGCAAACATTGTTCCTCCAATATTTTTTTTTAATTTTCAAGAAACTGTTTTTGTTTATACTGATTAGTTGTCTCTGTCTACAAACTCACTCCAAGTTTTCTGGATTTCAGGCTCTTTGGAGCAGCTCTCTCCTTGCAGTGGTGCTGGGCTCATTTGCTGTGTTCAGGTAACAGCAAATAAAGCAAACTGGAAACATCTTTTTAAAACACTACATATTGCTTCATAGGTCAGGTCCATATTCTTCATATTAAATGTTGCCAAAAAATCATCAAATCAGAAACTTTTAGTGAAAAAGTATCATTTTAAATTAAAACTTCATCAGGAGACAATTCAGAGAATTGAATTTTTGGTTAAAAAGAAAGTGAGTGAGCCCACTATAACCTTGAGATGTAGAGTCCCATACTGTGGAAGATGCTCTTCAAACATCCTTGCATAACCCTTCAATGAATTGGGGTAATGACTAGGCCCTAAGTATTCTATATCTCCCAATGTGTGCTTTGACCAGGATCATATCAGTTATACTCTGTGTCTGTTTTCTGAATACGCAGAAATAGCGTTGCTCCAGGAGGCCCGTGAGCTGCACATGTCTGGAGGCTGAGAATGCTCAGAGAGGAACATCCATGCTCTATTGCTACGATTCTCTCTAAGCATCTGGTTTTGACTATGGATTTGGGGCAACATGAACATTGGTTCCAACCCACTGTGGCTCTCTGCTGCTCTTCAGTTGTCATAAACCAGATGACAAAAATGCAAGATGAAAGATAGAACACCCACACCTTCTCCCACCCTTGATAAAATTGCAGGAATTGTAGATCTCCTTTCAGGCATCTGGTGCTTTAGTGCAAAGTACTATTTACTGCTATGAGAAGAACAGTTTCTATAGAAGAAATTATGTAGCTGAGTTGGTACCCTCTCTGACAGATTCAGGATCAGCTTTTGTCAGGCTGGCAGAAGTATGCAGCTAATGCTTCAACCCACTGGTAGAAACACCAACAAAACTGCTCTTAATGATTATTCTGTTCTAGATATTATCTGGAATGGGAGGAGTTGTGTGGCAGTTGCGGCTCCAGCTGTGCATTGCTGCTGCGCTGCTCTTTGGTGGAGGAAGAGGAAGAGGTAAGAGGAGATCTGGAACAGGTCCACTGTACAAAGACAGGCACACGCCTGTGCTCACTTTTCATTCACAGACCCTTCAGTATGCAATCTAAGATCTTGTAACTGCCCTGTCCCAGGAGCCAGTACAGCTGGCTGACAATGCCAGGCCTAGGGGACCGAGCACATACTGGACAAGCTGGGTGCCAAAATAAGTGTAGCCACTGCCCAAGGTCTCTGCTGTAAGATCTTGCACTCATCTCATGCAGTGAAGTGTGTTACAACAGAGTAAGAACATGATGAGGAAGATCTGATGCAGTGTCAGCAAAGAAAGTACTAGCAAGTAATGCATTTATTTAGTGTGCTGAGCAAGGCATCATCCAGTGATATATGAATCCAGTTCTGGTCTCCTCCCTCTGCAGAGCTCTCTGGCAGCCTGAGCTGCCTGAATAACTACGTGACTACTGTGAGCTGCATGTGGGTAACAGAGAAGCCCATGGGTGATGGACCTTTCCACCTGCATTTCACCAAGTAAGAGCTGCACGCCAAGAGCTGTCTGTGGCAGCCCCAGCTTGGACTGGGACCGGACAGGACAGTACTGAGAAGCAGAGATGGAGCCCAGCTGTGGGCTTTACTCCCTCCACAGCAGGAGACCTGTGGCACAGCTAGCTCTGCCACCCCATCACCCCAGACCTCAGAAGCTGCTCTCTACTGTGCTCCCACAGCCTCAGGAGCCACAGCAGTCCAGTGCACATGGCTGCATGATCTCCTGTCATCTGTGAGCTCTCCATCTGTTCAGTGAACCATTCTGGCAGGCATCTCAGAGCAGAGAACCTTTCCTTCCTGGCCTCTGGGTTCCCATGACCTGGGAACTTCCAGAGCCCATCCATGTAAAGCTGTCTAATCAACTTCTAATAATTTCTTTCGTTTTTCCTAGAAATTAAACACCTAATGGTTCAATATATGTTAGTAAATATATAAATACAAGTCATAAGCTTTAATAAGAGATTTAGAATATTATCTGAATAGTTAAACAGTTATAAGCTTTAATAAGACATTTAGAATATTATTGGAATAGTTTTTTCTTCTAATAGAAGAAATCAGGTGAATAGTTTGCTAACTGATAGGATAACTTCAGTTTAATGTGTTAGGTTATGTAGAAACATTGTCTTGACCACCAGTAACTATTATATGAGGGTAAGCCACTCTGAGTTAGACGCCTTATATTCTGCTACAGTTAAGTAAAAAATAGCCTAACTCTTCTTAATACTGGATTTTAAATCTATGGAAAGATGGGTAAGCTGATAACTGTGATAACCCAGTTTCCTGTGGGATCACATGCAATGTGAAAAAATTGCTAATGAATGGCTAAACCACAAAAAGACAAAGCAACTTCAAACATATTTTGCTGTCAGTACTGGTTTGTTTGTAGTGAAAGAGGATTTAATGTACGGCTTACACCTCTGTGCTATGCACTTGTAACCAACTGTCCATCCACTCCTTCCCCCTACCCACCTGCTTTCCCACATTGACAGCAGCTCTCTCACTTTCAGAGGGAGCAGGGAACATGTTATGTGCAACTCCTGTGAGATCTAGTGCTCTCAGCAGTAAGGTTATAAAGGTGTCTTCTTCCTATCCAGCCCTGCCATCCATCCATCCAGCTGGTTTGCTTGCTGTCTGCACTAAAGAGATTCATGTTCTTCCAGAGTGTGGTGCTGTGCTAAGGTGCCACATATGCATAAACTGAAAAGCACTTAATTGTATGACTTAAAAGAAACTTTCAGCCTTTTTATTCTTCTAGCCTCTGGTCAAAGGGCCACAACGCCAGCTGCAAACTGACTGCCACAGAGAGCATGCAGAATCAGTACCACTGCACAATTCATTTAGCCAGCCAGATCTTGGAAACAGATGGTTATAGAGTCTCTCTCCAAGGAAACTTCTTTGGATGTAATCAGACATACATGGCCTTTCTAGAGTACAATCCCCGCAAGCACAGTAAGTATGAACCAGGACAGCTGTGAGCTGAGGCTCTGCCCAAACAGCTTCAGGATAGGTCTGATATGCTGCCTAACAAAGGATGTCTCAAAGATAGCGAGGCAAAACAATGAAAACAACCAAAACTGGTCATCCCCAGAGAGTGCAATGTGTGAATTGCACCAGTAAGGATGCAGTCTCTGGGTCTCTCCATCCTGACTTTCCCCAGACTTCAGAGGGGCTGGCTCTGAAGCACCATTCACAATACTTCTCAGCTGCATCATGTTTTCCTGTGCCCTGGGTAATTTGCAATTGGATTGCTTCAATTATTTGTTCATTTTGTTGTTTTATTTTTCTCTAAGAAATTATGTAATGAGGAGTCATGGATTTTAACTGAGTGTTCCATGGCCTGGTACCAGGGAGAACTTCTCAAAACCTATCTGTATTTGTGGTATGTTGTAAGGGCAGAATGTGATATCCAGAGTGGTTCTTTGCTTGCATGATTAACCCTAGGGACTACTGGAGTTATCCTTAATTTATGTCAGATCTGTATCTGTTCTGATGCTGTAAGCTAACTTGGTCTACTGCTAGTGTTAGTATCCCTCTTTAGACCCAGCTTTATCTTCCATTATTTCAGTCACCCTAATATCATGCATTTTCTTTTGTGGTGTCCCAAACACTGTGGAAAAACCCACACCTCCTCTATTTGCAGTAAAACTTGATCCACCTTTGAACATCCAGAGCAATGCCACTGCCAGCAAGTGCCAGATATGGTGGAATGTGTGGAATGTGCCTTGGTACCTCACTGAAATTCTCCAATATGAGTTGCAGTATAAGGAGTACAGCATGTCCTGGGAGGTAAGTGGATGAGGCATAGAGTAATTCTACCTTTTTCTTAGGGTACAATGGCCTTGCCACTGAGCTCCACCAGCTGACTTAAGATGGCCTTTCTGGTTTCTCATATTAAGGCTGAGAGATTTTACATTAAACATCAATACTGAAGTTCAATAACTCTTCCTTTTATGAACCCTGCATCATCATTCAAGCCCTCTTCTTGCATCTAAGAAAAGAAAACAAGGAAAAGAAAAGGGAAAAACCAACAAAAAAAAAAGAGTATTTAAAAGACCATCCTTTTGCCCAGTCTCATTAACAACAATGCTTTGTAATACTTTGCAGGTTGCAATGAACAAGACGCTGCCTAGTTCACTGCCACAAGTAGAAATTGAAGCCACAGAGCTCCGCAGTGGCATTGCTTATGCTGCAAGAGTTCGCTGCAAAGTTTCTGAAAATGAGAATTCGTACCACAGTCAATGGAGTGAGTGGAGCCAGACGACAGTGTTTCAAAGAGCAGGTACAAAGAATGTTGTTTTCATCTA
This sequence comes from Motacilla alba alba, assembly GCF_015832195.1. Lineage (NCBI taxonomy): Eukaryota > Metazoa > Chordata > Aves > Passeriformes > Motacillidae > Motacilla > Motacilla alba. The sequence continues at coordinate 16,485,948 of NC_052029.1, forward strand.
ATTTCATTTCTTTTAATCTCCATGTTCCAAAAACAAACAAACAAAAAAGATATGTGGTAAAATGAAGCTTTTCAAATCAGAGCTAGCTTTCTTCAAGTATTCATAGCCAAATTATTTTCCTTAAGGCCTTTAGCTGCCTGTTTCATTTGCAGTCCTTGGTTATTTGAGGTTCTATCTTGACTTCCAGACTTTTTATTATAAATTTTTGTGCTGGTTCTTTCCCTAGATGTCCCAAAAGTCTCTGAAAAGATTCTAAATATCAAAACTATGCAGTACTTATTCATTCCTCTGAGTTTTGGCACTCTACTTTATTTATTCTGGAACTGCAAGCTTTCCTCAAGGTATGTGGTTTTCAATAAGTTCCCCTTGATCTCTATGGCCTGAAAAGGGTAAATCAAGAGTCATTATATTCCTTTTCCTTCCTGTTTCTGCTGCACAGACTCAGTCATTTCCAAAAGGTCTTCTGACAATCTTGGAATGTGACATGTTCCTGGGCTGATGATAGTTAATGACACACTATACAGTCCTTAAGGAGACCAAAGTACCTTTGAGACTCCCAAATTTGGCTGAAGTCCAAGGATGATGGTATCTTAAAGTTAAAGAAATTTAAGCACATGGAAATATTCATGTAGCTAAATTAAAAGTGCAAGTACACAGCAACCCATAAAGGTTGTTAAACTGATGTCAATGCTAAGCTATGTGTGATATTCCTGGCAGGAGTCAGTAAGTAAAATGCCAATAAAGGTAAAATAAACTGACTCATTCATATGAGACCAAGTTGCACAGAGAAAAAAGTGGTTTTAGAACCCTGGTTCAACAATCCTCTGCAATTTTTTATTCTGGAAGAGGATAGGTACCTCTTTCTTTTTTACCTTGACATTCATTATTATGCTCCACATACACACCATTTTTAGAGAAACAGAATACATTATGTCCACATGATAAAATATTTTTATAGTATAGACTCCAATAAAAGGACAAGGATGTCTGGCAGAATTTCTCTGTTTAAATGTAATGAAACTAGAACTCTTTAAAACACTTTCAGAAATGGTGGTTTAGATCAAGTAAGCTGATAAACAAGTGCTTAAATACCTCAGTGTATATAAGGAGTAATAGACCAGTATATTAAGTTTGTGACATATTCCAAAGAAACTTATGAGACTGGTTCAGGTTAGAATAATTATATGCATGCACAGGTGGCAGAAAAATAATTGCATGAGAAGTCAGAAATTATGATGAGTGGGCTTCTTGTGCAGTCTTACTAACCAGTATCATGGAGACAGAACACAAAAAAACTATATTTTTTTAAAGTGTTGTTTCCTCACTTTAGGGCAAAAAGCTTCGCCTGCTTTAACATTCCCACACCAGCTGCTTTCTTTCAGCCTCTCTATAGTTTGCACAATGGGAATTTTAAGGTAAGAAATAAATTTCATTTCTTTCTTATGACCCCCTGTTCATGACAGGAGGATTTTTTTTTTCCCTGGGATTAATAATTCTCGCTCCTGAGCAGAGTTACTGATACATGGTTCTGATCTTCCTGAAAGGTTAAGTTTTTCATTTTACTGCTTCCACATACTAGCTAACCACCAGAGCTTCTGTCCAGCCCCTTGCTCCTTAGAAGCAGAACTCCTCCAGTGGCTCCCAGCTCAGACTGAATGCAAAAGGTGCACCTTTTCAAAACCAAAGCAATACCATCAGCTTGCATTATATTCTAGTGGTGTAATATTGTAAAAATTCTCATAAAATTTTGTGAAATTAGCTGCTAGGTTTTTACCCTATTATTCTAACTTTGCCTGTTGGATTTGCACTAAACATCTGTGTTATTGTGCCATATAAAGAAAGAAAAGTTGTTTTGGAATAACTATGCAAAATGACCCCAACTTATTGATGCTTTCATTAGGACTGGGTTGGACTGAATGAGGCTTGTAGCCAGCTTGAAAGAGAAGAGGCCAGCAACTCAAGCAAAGTGAATGCAGATAGAGTTTCTGATCTAAACACCCAAGAAATGATTTCCCAAATCTCATTGAAACCTACAGGAAGCACAGATGTGGTTACTGCAGAAGAAAACTTTGCATTTGCCTCAGGTCCAAGCCAGCAATGTGTCTCCAGCAGGTACATAAGAGCAGAAGAGATAGAGATGTGTCCGGGACTATTGTTTGCACCAAACCATGCTGATGATACCGTTGGCCTGAAAATCTCTGAAATAATTAAAGACAACCTTGAGAGCTCTAGTGTTGGAAGGAATTATCCCTCTCACTCACAGCATGGAAAGGGTGACTTTCTTATGCTTCGAGAATCTTTGGGGATAAAAGATGTGTCCTTCAGTGGTAGTGACTATTGTACTTTGTGTGACAATGATACCACAGGAGGTTTGATTTCTGCTGAACTACTGAAGCTTTCTAATCACAATAGTCATGTTAAACATCAGAAGGATCAGTGACCTTCCCTGAAGAATACTGCCTGCAAAGTTCCTTGTGCTCTCCTATCACCTCCCAAGTGGCACAAACAGTGACTGTGCAGACAGTTTCAAACATGTATCATTTTAAAACACATCCTCAATTTCTGTACTTCAGAAGAAGATTGTGATTAAGTCCCCAGTCTAGCAAATACTACCCCTACAGGCATTCCCTAAATTAACCTCCTGGCTGCAAGATCCAGTAACTCACTTGTCTAAGGAGGCAGCAGCAGACCTGCTGTTTCCTCAGGAAGAACTATTATAGTTGTGTGCCCCTTGGAAGCAGCAGTATTTTCAATGTGATGAACCATGATTTAAACTCCATCATTTTGTAAAAAATATGCATGATTTTTCACAAAATCATGAGAAACTCTTTTTGCTTAAGAAAGTAATTCTGCTTCCTAATATTATATTGATGAATTAAAGGGATTCCTGATTTGATCAGAATTTGTAATTGCTCTGTTCAAAGATAATCAAACAGTAGGCCTTGTTCTTTATTATCTTGAATGGCTGTAACTTTTTATTTTGCAATAACTAAGCCTCATATATTGCTTTAACAAAAATTTATTTCAAGATTAAGTGGCTGGGCTGATTTAATGGAAAAAAAAGGTGAAAAATAAGAACAGCACAAATGACCTTTACTTAATCACAGTATAGACCAGGCCCACTGCCTCTCCAGGGTTTCTATTAGTTCTCCAGAATTCATGAGTCCTTTGCCTATCTGCGCAACAGGTACAGCCTTTGTGAGCTGGAGGTTTACTTTCTCCCCTAGACACAGAAAATCCTATACGTGATTAATAAACTACCAAGCAGATTTCTGGAGTCTTAGTTGTATCTCTTAGATTTAATGGGCTCAACAGTGTTGGAAAGCATACTGAGATATGTACACATACATCTGAGCTAGCTGACACATCTATATACACAGTCACATACATTCATTCCTTCCTCTTTGGAGTGCTTCCCTTGTTTCTCTGGTGAGAGCACAGATTAGTTTAGACATGGCAAAGAAAGATTTCATGTAGAAGAAACAAAGTGGGTCGAGACATCCTTCCCAAAAAGTGTGCTAAACTGATGTGAGCAGTCTTTATCTGAGAGAAAAACAGGAACAGATAGAGGAGTTAACATCTGATTTGTGTGACAGCCACAGGAGGTGATAGCAGTGATTAGTTTTCAGTGTTGTAAGCAAAGGGCTTTTCTGATACCTGAAAAATGTCCCATTTCTGGTTCTTGGTGCTTTTTAACTAACAAAAACTATATTCAAGGGTACTTCTATTACTCTGCCACAATCTAACGGCAAGAGAAGAACATGATGTTGCTGTCATTAACAGTTGCTGTCATTTCCCCAGGATGAGAAAATCAGTAAAACAATGCCACATACCTGGAGGATTTTGGCAATCCTAAACTTTTAGACCCCATAGCGTGGTTTGATGTATTGTCCCAAATTTCACATCTTGAGTATCTGAGAGACGCTTTTTGAAATTGCCAGATCAATTGTATCTTAGATTCATCAGTTCTTGGCAGACAAGAACCTCGCAGATGAGGCGGGTTTGCCTCTTTCTTATGAACGTCTGCACAGAAATGTAACAATTTCATAAAATCTTGTTTTGTTAATAAGGTACTCTGTACCAGCTGTATTAGCAAAATGAGAATGGGAACAACTATATTCAGATATGAGCAAGGAGAAGCAGGTCAGGCTTCTATGGAAGGGAGAGTGCATTAAGGGAGTCTTCATTAATAGAGAAGTGAAAGAAAAGTGAGATTGAATCTAGTCAGAAATTATTTGAGAGAAATGAAAAGTCAAAGACTGTGCAGCTTGTGTCCATTTGGGCAAGATAGGAAGACTATAAGAACTGAGTCTGCAGATGATGACAGGCTGATGGCTGAAAGGCTGAAATGATATTTCAGCATCAGCAGTTCTCCAAGTGAAACTCTTAAAAACTTCTAACGGCTTCTGCTTTTATGGAATTACTTAAAAATATTAGTTGTTGCAGCTAAAACCAAAATGCGTCTTCTTTGTACTTTTTGTACAAAGAATTAAGTCTTTGGAAAAACAAAGCTGCATTTTTATTTAGCCACTGAAACACTACAAATTTTCTAAAGCCTCCCCCCTTCCCTTTGTTTTTTTCTTCTAATTTTTTTTTTTTTTTTTTTTTTTTTGTTTTGTTTTGTTTTTTTTTTTTGGTTTTTTTTTGGTTTTTTTTGTGTGTGTCATTTTTGAGACTGCTATTAAGTTCAGGCTATGGTTTTTCACAGCTTCTTCCAGAATCTCTGAACTATTCTAAGGCTGACTTTTGCCTCTAAGAGTGATACATATCCTTCCAGTGGAAGGTAGAGAACTACAGTCTAGTAAGGAGACATAATATTGGCTATGGTCAAACCTGTGAAGCCTTTCATATCCTGGGACTACTGAGTGCATGCTTTATGTATCACCTGCAACCGGAAAGTAGACAGCATTTTCCCCTTTTTCTTCTGTTGAGTTTTGCTAAAAGAAACTATTTTGGAAGATATTTATGTAGTGTTTGTAGGCCACTAAGGAGCTGGAAATGTTCTGTGACAAAGATTTTGATTTAATTGTAGGTATGCTTTTTGGTGGTGTGTTTGGGGGTTGTTGGTTTGGTTTAGTTTGGTTTGATTTGTCTGTCTCACCTAGGACTTCTACTCACATAAACTGCCCAGGGCATGGGGGCTCTATTTAGCCTCCGTCCAGGTCTGCGGGACACAGCTTGTCTTCAGTTCTGTTTTTGCGTCGCTTCCTGTATGGCCCCTGGGCCCGGGCTTCAGGGAGTTATGTTTGGATAGCTCCCTTGGGTGGATGTGGTAGTGTCCCCGCTCCCCGGCGCAGTGTCCCCCTCCCTGGGCAGTGTCCCAGCTCCCCGGGGCAGTGTCCCTCTCCCTGGGCAGTGTCCCCCTCCCTGGGCAGTGTCCCAGCTCCCCGGGGCAGTGTCCCCCTCCCTGGGCAGTGTCCCCCATCCCCGGGGCAGTGTCCCCCATCCCCGGGGCAGTGTCCCAGCTCCCCGGGGCAGTGTCCCCCATCCCCGGGGCAGTGTCCCCCATCCCCGGGGCAGTGTCCCCCTCCCCGGCCCATCACGATGCCCCTCGGCCCGTGGCCGCCCCCTGCTGGCGGATCCCGGACGGTTCCTCCGCGTACCCATCCACCGCAGGCCGCGTTTGCTTCCCCCGATTCTCTCCAGCTGCCTCGCATCTTCCTGAAGGCATCATGCCTAGGCTTGGATTTACTTATTCTGCTGCATCCTCATTTGTTACCTGAAGAATGAAATTAAATACTAGCTGCCGTTCTCCAATTCTTTATGTCATTCTGTATGTCATGCTAAAATAGTATTTATTTGCAGTAACTCACTATTAATTCATTACATAAATTCTGGTACCCTGTAGCTCTCACATCCTATTTCAATATATTGCTAGCAATTTGCTTTCTTTTTTGAAGTGCTTTACTTTGTACTCTACGTAATTCCATATTAGAGTGTATTTCAAATATGTCAAAATATTTTTCCTCTTCATTTTTGTCTCCCCAAGTGACTAAAATCTTTCCCAGAATAATATCACAAATCTTGTATACATACTTTCTACTTCATTACTAAAACTGATGAAAATATTGAATCAGACCAAGTTTGAGCCTGGAATGCTCCTTGAAATGCCATTCCACTTTAACAAGGAACTGCTAATGATTAGACTCAAACGCATGATCAAAAAAATTAATAATTCAGTAACTAGATGAGCTGCTACCATTTAGGTCAACTAGCTTCCTTAGTATTCCTTTAAAATTGAACTGTGTCAAAAATCTTAGCAAAGTCAAATTATATACTACCTACCCTGTTAGCAGCAAGTAAACTTTTTTGTCAGCGATGGATGTTATATTGTTTCTCTGTTTATCCACTTGGTGTAGCATTATTTTGGGCCTTACTTTTCCTACATCCTTTTGAAGATGATACTCTATCATTCTGAAGTCCTCTAGGTTTCTTGAATGGCATCTCAGAAATAACTTTTAACATTGCAGAAATTGCTTCAGTTATTTATGTTTTGCTTGTTTTTTTTCTTTAGGGTTGTTTATTTGTTTTGTTTTGGTGTTTTTGTTTTCTTTCATTTTCCCAAAAAAAATACTTTAGGGCAAATTTCATCTGTCCCTGCAGAATTTAACACACATTCTAAGGACTTCAACTCTGATTTTTTGTGTGCTATTATCCTGTTGAAATTAATATTATTATCTTGTTAAAACTAGATCGTTCACTGGAAGAAAAATGATGTGCTTATTCTTCAATCCATTACACATTATCTACCATTCACTCTCTTTCCTGAACAGTAACGGGCCTTTACTCTCCCTTCTTCCCAAGACTGATGACAAACTTGTAGATGATGTGGTTGTTCCCTTTTCTAACTAATTTTAGTTTCTCAGTTTGTTTTCAACTGAACAGGAGATAAAAATACCTACTGTCCAAGTTTTCCAGCAGGTTTGGTACCCTAATCTCTGCCAGATGAAGCCAATGGACTCTACAGCATTGTCATCTCAAAGGATTACATATGATATATTGATATTTCATAGCCCTAAATTCTACTGTGTGCTTTATTACTTCTATTCTAAAGGCTCCATTTGCTTTTCTAGAAATTAAAATGTTACAGTTTGCTGATATTAAGCAGCAGAACCTAGGAAATTGCCTATAGTGATGCTGTTGCTTGATTTGTGTTTGCCTTGGCGCATACATGCTGGAATACACATATAGTCTGTACACATGCTCCGCAGCCCAGGGGAGCTGAATCAGAGTATCCCGTGTCCAAGTAAGCCCTGCTGGAATAGGATGTGAGCCTGCACAGAACTGTCTTGACACACACAGCTTAACTGAGTAGTCATGTAATATTATTGCAAGTCTGATGGTTTTGGTTCCTTCCTTTTCTTTGTGTTCACAACTCTTGGCAATATGATGTTTGAAATAGCTGTAAACTTGCTGTGTATGATCCACAAATTTTACTAGTTTTGTGATGAACAGGATACTTTTTGAGCCTTATAAAAGTATCCGAGGACATAAACATAAATCCAACTGCTCAAGCAGCCATGTGGACTATTATGATACTTGTCTAGTTAGACCCAAAACTGTAAACAGAGGAGAGAAAATTCTTACCAGATCATATGTTAAAGAATGTGCCTTTTTGCCAGCATAATCTGAACTTACTTATATGAAAACCATCACAGTGTCATTCAGTAGCTACAAGCAGAGCTACAGCACTACTGCCCTAAGTTACACAAAAGCTTTTTGGTACTCAGCAGAGTTTCTCTGAGAGGCCTAAAATATGGATAGTCTGAATAGCGAACATAGGCTTCAATAAAAAAAACCACACACACACTGATCCATGCATCCAACCTACTACAAGATTATGACCAATTGTTCTATTCATCTGCAGAAGGATGAGAAAATTGTCATACAGGAAAGCTGATTTAAGCTGGCTTCTTAAAAAAAGTCTTTCTGAAAAAAGTGGATCAACTCTGGGACACGGCGATTATTCTGGCCCTCCACGCCACCCCCATTTGAAGCTAAATATCTGTATTTTGTAGATTCTGATGTTCAGTAAACTAGATGGTCTTTTCCTGCCTCATTCTTTTGAGTAATCCCTCACAATTCTAGGAATTCCTTGAAAAAATCAGTTTGTTCGCTGCAGTGTCGTGCAGCGCTGGCCCGTCCTTCCCGGCCCTGCGGCCGGCGGGCTCGCACACGGACTGACAGAAAGCCATTAACGGGCAACGCGGGGAAAACAGCCTGCCACAACCGGCGAGGGACCGCGGGTGTTACGCAGACGAGGCGGGTTCTCAGGAGGGAACAGCCGCACTGACATTGCATTTGTGACGCACTTGAGCTCCGAGCTGCGAGGAGGGCGCGGCAGGCCCGCCCCGTTAGCACCGGCCCGGCCGGCGGAGGCCTCGCCGGCGCCCCGCCCTCTTCCGCCCTCGTTACGCAACTTCCTGGGGGCGTCATCCCTCAACTGCGCATCCTGTCGTCGGCTCGGGCGCTGAGGCTGCCGGGGACGCTCTGGCCGGGCCCGAGTGTGAGTAGCAGCTGCCGCCACCAATGAGCGAGCGCAGTGCGCGGAAGCCCCGGCTACGGCGGGGGGATTGTTGTGGTGACGTCAGGGGCGGGGGACGCGGGCGCCCCATTGGCTCAGGTTGGGCCGAGCGCCTGGCGCGGAACGGGTGGGGAGAGGCCCCGGTCCGGGCGGGCCATGGCCAGCACCGGCAGTCCCCTGGTGAGTCCGGGCGCGGGGAACGGCCCGCGGGCCAGGCGGGCCATGGCCAGCACCGGCAGCCCCCTGGTGAGTCCGCCCGGGGCTGCGGCCCTCGGGGTGCTGGGGGAATAAGTAGGCCCGGGCGTGAGGGCCGGCTCATGAGAGGCGGCCGCCCGTGCCCAGCGCTCTGGCGGCGGCGGGGTCGCGGTGGGCTTTCGCGAACGGCCCCGCCTCCTGCGCCCGCTGGAACAGGGCGGGGGAGCGGGCGCTGCCGCCCGTGGGGTCACTCTTGTCTCTGCTGCTCGCGGTCATTCGTCCGCCCCCCGCTCCTGGGTCGCCGCGGGACTCGCGGGAGGGCTCCGTTCTTCCCCGAGTGTGGTCCGTTCGTTGGAGGAGGTGAGGCCGATGGTGAAGGGGCCGCACCGCGGCCTCTCGCGGCCCTCCGTTTTCGGTTCCGGTACGGGGCGTTGGCGTGGCTATGCCGGGCCGTCTCCCGACGGGAGAACAGGTGTTGTTGCCCTGTGGGAGCTACCTGTCACTCTGTAATCGATTTCTTTTGTAGTAGGAAGAAACGCGTCAGGAAGATCGCGAGGGTCACAGTAGGACGCCGTTTCAAACGCTTTGTTTACCTTAGTCTGACAGCGTAAACTCGGTTTGTGTGCAGTGACATATCTAGAAGATGGAGTTGTAACTGGTATACAGACGTGGTAATGGTAAATCTTCTTTTGTGTTGTAAGTTATACAGCTCAGTTAGCATAGACATTCCCTCTTGAAAAGAAAAATAATCACCAGCTTTCACTCGTGTTGGCAAAACTACCTGGCAGTGATATGTTCCTTATCCTCGTGTGCATGCTGCTGTGCTTTTGGGTCTTGTGTTCTGTCAGTTGCAAGTTGCCAAGCTTCATTCTGCAACACTTAAAACCTTTTCATCATTTCGAATTGGCAAAGGAGGGGTTTTCTGTGGAGAATAGCACAGCAGTGTTGATTCTTGATATGCTGTTTCAGTATGTTCTCCTCTTCATGCTCAGTGATTTTTTTCATCAGGGTATTACACAAAATCATATTTATTGACTGAAGATATGAGAAGTACTGTGTGAATAACTCTACAGAGCACATAAATGCTACATTAAGAACTATGAGATAAATCAATTTTTGATTAATAAAGGAATTAGTTTTGCTTTCTAGTTGATACTGCTCTGTAAAGCTTCTTCTTAGCATCAGAGATGACTTTTGTTTACTTGGACTCTTAAACAGATAGTATGCTTCCATTTGTGTTTCTGCTCTTGCTTATTGCCCATCTTTTTTGGGTTTTTTTCTCAAAAATACTTGCATTTCTGTTCCTTTTCAATATACAGTTTAGGTCCTTGCCCATAAGACAACCATGCAGAGAGGGGAAAAATTAAGAACGCGACTGTTGACTATTTAGGTAAAAATTAGGATATTTTCTCAGGATAATTCTATTTAATTCCTTCTCTTCCATTCTATTTAATATTTTTCTGGTCTTGTGAGTGTACTGACAGGCAGTACCAGATACAGGTGGCCCAATTCAAATAACCTTTTTGTAATTAAGATGAGATCAAGTACGGGAAATCCAGTATTTCTGAGACTGAGCAAGTTACTGTTAATGTTTATGTGATGGAGTTAATGACATAATGAGTTCTGTGATGACTGAATTGTAAATGCGCAAGAGGGATTAGGGAGGGGAGGTGTGAATAGAGCACAGCTTTGAAAGGAACAGTCTAGGAATTCTCTGCCAAAACAGTTTTCTGTATTTTTGTATGCACAGACAATTCCTAAAATGTTCTATTATTTTCTGAAGATGTGACATAAGGAGGGAGTTGTACTTCTAAGAAGGAAAGTATTTTAGTGCAGCTTTAGTTGCGGATTCCAATGTGGTGTTAGTTATTTGCTGTTAATCTTATTTTATTTGGTCTCAAACCAAGAAGTGCTCTCCTCAAAATGAGGAGTCTGGAAGCATGGTAATTAACATTTTCATTTGCAGCAGCATCTTCACTGGACTGTTCAGCTGCACAAGCAGTTATTGGATTCTACCAGTGTTTCTGACCTGATAAAGCCTGTAGTGTAGTCATGAACCTGGCTGAACAAAATTGCTACCTTCTTTTTATTCTCCCAGTGGAACTAATATGAACTACACTCTTCAAATAACTGGGCTCACAGAGCTTACATAGAGTAAGTTTTTCATCTATCTTAAGAATTAGATTACACTATATTAAGAGTTCTGTTTGTAGTTATTTGTAGGTGTAAAACTTCCTGATACATATGTAGGGAAAACCCTTAAAGCCTATCTATATAATGTTCTCTTCTCCTCTTCTCCTTCTTTTCATCATAAAGCCATGGCTAGTCTTTATACTCATGTATGGGCTTTTAACTTGGATAGGTTTTCAGTAAATGTTCTAGGCATTACCAAAGCAGGCTGCAGGAATAGAAAATAGTAGAAGACACGGATGTTGAAAAGGTGCTCAAAGGTGGAAAAATCAGAAGTTTTAAGAGAAGCAGTTTTATATGCATTCATATTTCTAACATTAGAAGTTCTTAGAGCTAGTGGAAAGGACATGACCCACAGAATAATCTGAGTATAATAGGGATGTTCTACTAAACAATGATTCTACTGTGTGGGTAGGCTTTTTTTTAACAAATTTTTCTTTAGGTTATTGATCTATTACAGTGCCAGAAGTAAAGTTTAATTTAGCTCTTGAAACTCTACAGATAAATTACTGTAGCTGGGTGTTGTTAGATACCCTGAAGGCTCAGGCTTATTGCACGTTCCTAAAGCAGATCAGTTAGAAGGCAGCATTGCCAGAAAGTCTTGGAAAGGGATGCTGACTACTGAGGTACTTGCAGGAATTTTTGTACAGAATGCATGAAACCAGGGGCACAATCACTTTGTTAGACTGAAAATTGTAGTCAGCTGGCAAAATGATAAAAATAAATTTGGTCTGAGTATGTGAAATATTTTAGTAATACCTGTTTTTTAACAGTAAACTTGTATTTTTATTTATGCATTTGTCAAGAAAAGCTATACGGATTGGTTTAGAACTAGCACATTTATGGCATTCAGAAAATATGCGAATGACCTTAATTTAGAAAACACTATGTTTGAAAGATAAAATCCTTTTCCAAGTTCCTCATATTGGAGCTTTCCAAAGAATATGCATGATGCCAAGGAATTATTTCTGCTATTTCAAATGGAAAAAACTTTCTTTGCAAGTGGCCAGGTTAGATTATGTAAAGAAGGAAAAAAGGGGAAGAAGCAGATTTTCCTCCCTTCCCACTTCTCTTTCTGACATCTTATTTGCAGGCAAGCTTGTAGAAACTTACTGCAGTCTAAAGCACCTGAAAGGACTGTAAACAAAATACACAAAGCTAGCTATTTGGTCTAGAACCTTATTTTTCATGCCATATGAATTCTACTCAAAATTGCTGTAGGAAATAAGTGGTTTGCTGTGTGGTTAAATATTGAACTTGAGAATTGATTTCTGCTTTAAAAGACAAGCTGTAAATACTTCACTTGCAAATATTTTATAATTCTTTATGGTGAAAAATTGCAAGGATTAACTTGCTTAGCGCATTCTTTTAAAAGTACTAAATTCAGTGTTTGGTTCTTTAGTAATCCTGCAGGAATTGACGTTTCTTGACTGTGCCATGAATCCTTCGTACATACACTCTGTCTATATACTGCCACCTTGGTGTGTCTCTGTGCTTCTCTGTTCTCTTACCCCAAGCTGTTCTCTTTGCCTCCTCTAGCTGCTAGCAAGGAGCCTGGCATAGGAAGCCGTTTTGTGTTTGCTGGCCTGAGCCCCCATCTATGCCATGCAGCACCTGATTATCAGTGTGCCTTGTGAGGTAGCTGGTGGTGTATCCTGGGATCCAGACTATTGCAATCACAGACGGCTTTTGTTTTCTTGTGAGCTAGCCTAGATCTGTTTATGTTAAATTAATTCTCAGTGGTTTGTTTGCATTATAGCTGTTCAGGCCATAGGCTGACTTTAGGTTCTTGGAGATTTGAGTGGTTTCCTGTTTCTGATTTGTTTTGAAGTACTAGGCAGTGGAAAGAGGCCTTAAATAGTATGTCTCTGAAGATGATTGGAACTTAATGCTTTGCTTAGCAGTAGAGGAGGTTAGAGGGTAACTGGCTGATATGCAGGTTCTTATAAATCCTTTCATTAGCTTTAATCCCTACCTGATTTTGGAATTAGAATCTTGGAAGTCAGTGGCAAGAAATACCACTGTGTGTAAAGTGGTCAAATTTAGAGAAGGGTATTTGCATAAACTAAAATTTTGGATCAGCATTGCTTGGTATGTGAAAAAATAATTTCTCTAGAAGCGAAAATGGTCTTGTGGATAAAACGCCTTTATTCCCTAGAGGCCAAAACAATCTAAGAATGTAGAGGTGTTCTCTGTGCTTCTTTTTGCTAATATAATACGAAGCTGATATCCTCATTAATCACTTGTGGATGAACTCTGTTATGGATTTACTGCACAAAGCAAGAAATGACAGAAGACAAAAACTACTTCTGTTTACCCCTACTGCAGAGAGGTACCAGCCATTTTAGGTAAAATAGTATGTTTGAATAGGGGAAAGCTTGAAGTTTTCAAGCTTTCTCCTTCCATTAATTTGTACAGTCTTTAATCTTGAAATGTATTACCAGGACATGATTTTTAAAGCTCTTTTATTGTCTTTTAAATTATGGTTATTTCTATCAAGGTATTTTGTTAAGATATTTTTGGGGGGGAACAGTTTTATGCAGTACTTCAGTGAGTGCTTACCTTTCAGCATTAGAGAGATTTCAAATGACATTTTAAATAAAATTTAAGTTCTCTATGGTAATCTTTTGCATGTCATTTGATGATGAGGTTCGAAAGAGTGCTGATGCAGCTCTATGCAACCTAAATGCAAACCACTGCTACATGAGATCACAAGATTAATGTTTGATGTTAATGCTTTTTAAATATCTACAAATAACTAATACATAGAGTGGCATTTGTTTGCTGCAGTTTGACTTACTATTGTCTTCAAAGAACTCTATAGAAAATGTGTCCTGTTTTTTTGGGGGTTTTTTTTGAGAGAAGTGTTTGCTCTTAGAAGTCATGTTGAACTTCTGTCAAGCTGAAAGTGAGAGCAGAGTACATGTCTTTAAATACCTCCCAATTACTGTGATGTCTTAATATGGCTGTATGTATTTTGGTGTCAAAGTTAACCTGTTAAGTGGGTGAACAGTTAACGAGCTGTGTGATGCATTCAAAGTTACTCTGAGACTTGGCTTACTGTGAGTTTTTTCCTGTTCATTACATGCTTGATTTTATGTTACGGTAAAAAGATAGACTGGTAGCATCTAGTGACCTTTTCTAATGAACATTTTTTTCCTCTTTAGGCTAGTATTTTAATTATTTAAAGGCAATAATAATGTTGGCAGATAGATGTACTGTTGAATTCTTGAGATTATCTGACAAACTTGTAAACATATTCAAGGTGTATATAAAGAGAAATTGGCACGCAATGGAGTTTCATTAGTCAGTGTATTGTTTCTCTCTATACAGATACATGTACAATTGGTTAATGGGAAGAGGATGCTGTTGGTCAGCAGAAAGTCTGACAATCCATTTTTAGACAGACATCCAGAGCATAAATAGACATGAGCATATAAGGTCTGAGAAGTGATGTTTACTGCAGTTTATGAAAGCACACTATCCGTTATTGCTCTGTGTTTTCTTCATTGAGGGTGCTTCACTCTGGTGCAGCAACAGAATTTATGAAAGGAAAACTGGTGTTAAATATTGGTAGGGATCACACAATAATCATTACGCTTCCTGCAAACAGCTACTATATGGGATTGGTATTTATTGGTGCAAACTGTACTGTGCTCTCTGCACTGAAACGTGAGGCTTTTAGTTGGATTTTGTTACTCTGAATCAGTGGGTTTGTATCTTCCGTTTCTTGTACCTGAACTACACTGCTTTTGCCTGCAGTCTCATTTTAGGTACTATGAGGCAGAGTTTGAGGACATACATTCAGGCCCATCTAAGTATGTGACCTGATCAGTTGCTTTTTCTTTTGGAATATGCTGGAGCGCTCAGGGTGTGTTACACAGTAACCTTTGAACTGGAGACTGTCACAACTAGGTACTGGGGAACATAGAGAAGGTTAACTTTTTAATTGTGGGATATGAGGGGCAGGAGGCCAGTGGAAAAGCTGTGTGTAATATCTGTTAATTATCCCTTTATCCCTTCTGATGCTTTTTTTCAGATATGAGATGTGTGTCATATGCAGTTGGTGCATCTTTGTAAACCCTCTGAAACACCAGTGTGCCATGAAAAGAATATATTAAATATAGCTGCTTTGCTTTTTTTCTTTCACTTTAAAACTCTAGGTTGTCAGTGTTTAAATTGTAAGCAATACAAAATAAATTTCACTTTCAGAACTTTTGGCTTACATGACAAGGACAAAACAGTTTACAAAACAGCTCAGACCAGACCTGTCTAACTTAAACTGCTTTTAGCAGAATCTTGAGTTGTGCCAATCTTCTAGCTTATAGTCTCATTAGCATTATTTATAATCAAAACAAATGTACTAGTTGAGTTTTAAAGGTCGTGTTGCTTTGAGTAAAAAATACTTTCTGTTACCAAGGTCTGCTTCCAAAAAAATTAGCTTTATAAGTAGTTAGATGGAAGAGGTTTTATGATCATGTCTGCCCTATGTCTTGATGCAGCTTGAGATTCTGTAATAGTCAGCAGTCAGACTCAGTGTTATCAGACAGCTGAGAGGTCAGGATCCTGTTCATACTGATTTTCTTTGTAATAGATCTTGCTAGTAGAATTTCAGCAATAGCAAAGATGTTCTCAGTCACCTTCAGTGTTCAACATCCTGTCACCTAGTACAGAAGTAAAGGATATTGGAAGTTTTAGAAGCTCAGTCTCTAAAAGTACTTTTTGCTGTTGTCAGTGTTGATAGAATGGTCTCAGGAAAATAGTGTTGCAGATTTTGTGGTGGGAAAAAGCTACAGGATATGCAGTTGTGGTTGTAGTTGCTTTAGAGAAATGTGGTATGTGTTTAATGCATATAAATACATTAATAGTTGTAGTGATAGTGCAGTTGTCAAAATGCTGAATTGCAGAGGGAAAAGGTATAAGTCCTTTTGGGTGGCAGGGAAGAAAGGATCACATTTTTCCTATCTAGTAGGCTTTTTTTTGCATTGATTCCAGTTTACTTAAAGTTTACTTCTACTGTTTGCAGGCAAGTGGGGAGAAGAACAGTATTAGTACTCACTTAATGTATAAATAGAAGGAATCCTGTTTCTAGTTATTTAGTGAAAACTACTTGATGGAGATTTTGAAATGACTGTTTGATCTAAAATGCTACATATATTCAGCAGATTTGTTATTTTCTTCCTTGAAAGGTTTTCAGACTCAAGTGTGTTGCACTAAGAATGAAACTACATCTATATGAAAAAAAATGAAAAGGAGAACCCTTAAGAAATTGGGAAAGTAGTGTTAGAAACTAATTTTTAAAGATATAGAATGAATATATAAGTGGTTATCAGTATGGTCTGTGGTGATACATGACATGCAGTAGGTCAGTTCGTTGTTACCATCTGTGCTTTCACTGGCTGCCAGCTGAGAAATGTTGATAATTGCTAGAAGGAGAGCATCCTCAAGCTTCTGAGAACTGCAGATGCAGTTTAGAACATTTTAAATTTCAGTTACTGACTTTGTATCTCACTATAAAAATGTCTGCATCTGGCAGAAGAGGGATCTTAAGTCTGATTTTTACAAAAGAGTATGGCATAGGGTTACATCAGATTAGCTGGCCTGTATTCTGTCTTAGGCATATGTAAAAACCTATAGGTAGAGGCATATATGGTTTCTGCAGACATGTTTTTTGGAGCCTTTCAAAATAAAACTGAGAAGGTAAATAATACAGGACAAAATAGTGAAGAATATATGGAGTGTGAAAGGGCGAGTGTAGGAATTACCTTTTTCAGTAAACATTGAGGTGCAGACCTAGTTGCATAGTTCTGTCATTTCTTAGATAACTGATCTTTTTAAATCTACTGCATATTCCTCTGTCCTCCTTGTTCCTAATCTTGACTTTCCTTTGAGAAAGTCAGGGGACTAATTGATGTTATACCCTGGCCGAAAATAACCTTCTTTTCCTACAAAGTCCATTACTCCTGTCCCTTCCCTCAGGATTTTTCTGTACTTGATATTCATTGTGACTTAGTTTCAGCTACTGTGTAACGAAAAACACTGCATCCAGCACCTTTTCCCCCCTTTCTCACAGTGCTCTGATGCTTTTGTGGTGGATGTTTTTCTTGCTTGTTTGCTTTTTCAAGGTGATCTTGCTAGCTGCAGAATCTAATCAGACCCCCCACCCCCACCCCCCCTGCAATGCTGCTGCTTTATTTACCTGTAAAACCTCATTTGTGACTGGTGCCAGTTCATAATTTAGATCCCGATATTTAGTCTGTGTGTATGTGTGTTTTATTTACTGTATTTTATTTAATGGGATGGTTTTTATACTGTCATCACTTCAGTTGCTGAGCACTTATGCTTGTGTCAGTCATGCTGCAGTCTTGATGGGAAAGGGTACAATCTGTTTTTAATTCTAGCTAGTGTGTATCTTTAGACATGGCTGCGTGTGAGTAGATGTCTGAAGGAGAGGTGATTCATCTGGGATATGAAAATTCTGGGGACAATAGTTAGTCTGCAGAAGGAGTCAGCTAAAATATATGCATATAAGGCATAAAAGGAACTGTGACCTACAGCACATACACTTTAATGTGTATATGCATAATAATAGTAGCAGTTTTAGCAGTAAATAAAGGCAGCTTTTCTCTACTGCACAGAGCACAGCCAAGTGAGGAATCGCTTATTTCGGAGCTAGGTTCCTTAAGACCACGTGCATAAGTGAGTGCCAGTCCAATTCCCTTCCAAAGTGGTTTCTGACAAAAATGCAGAAAACAGTTTCAAATTGAAATTCATGAGGTAAAAAAAATTCATTTTGTGAGAAGTAATTTTTAATTTGGTAACATGGTGTATGTTACAGACTTTCTGACATGATTGTAGAATACATGTGTTTTGAGATTAGGTGATTTTAATTAAGTCATAGTTTCATTCTGCTGGATATATGTTAGAATACTGAGATTTTTAAAATGGTGTTAACTTTCTTAAATAGTTCTTCTTGAATGTCTACAATTTTTTTTTTTGTTTTGTTACTGATAGTTTAGCAGAGCTTTCCTGTTTGTTTGTATTTCCTGGCCAATTTCAAGTAAAACATCAGAAGCAGTCCCTGACAGACTAATTGTGGCGTATTACCAAAAGGGGCAGAAAGCAACTTCACAAGGTTCCTTGATCTTACTTAGGGAAAATTGATAAAAGGGTACCAAATGGCAATTTGCTTTGTATAATACATTATTCAGTTTTAGGAGTGTGTAATCTTGTGTTCGCTGTTTTCTGGCCTATATCTGTTCTTTTTGTTTTGCTGTTGGATTGTCTTTATGTGGCCATATGTACAATTTAAGTAGTGTAATCTCCCTTGTCTTAAAAGGTCATGAGCCAGAGTATTCTTCAAAAAAAGTTTTAGGTGTTGCTAATTCTTAAACCTTCCACCTGATCTGCCTTTTTATGTTATGTCCTTCCTCAATGTGTGCTAAAGAGAGATACTACCAGAGAAAGTGAAATTCTGAGTAAAAAATTAAGAATGTGTCCTTTGTTTCCATTAAAGTTTTCATGTGTTCATTTAGAGTTCATTGTAACTTGGATCTCTGAACTAATGTTACTGGTACATACAGGTGTTTATTGTATGACTACAAATTTAAGGTCATGTTATTCGTAGGAGAAGATGCCATGAAATTTAATAACTTGGTGTTAGGTGCATTTTTTTGAGTTTAAAAAAAGCATTCTTGAATTAAAGTGTTCAGACGTTTGACCTATGGCTATATGACAGCATGACCTAAAAAGAGTTATTTATCAAATTGAAGTTAAAAAGAGTTATTTATCAAATTGTTGCCATTTCCAACATAAATAATTTTATTCCCTCCTAAAGAGATTTTTAATGGTAACCCTTTCAGAGAAGAATTTTTATGATCCTTGTATGGAAATAAAGTACAGTTGTGCATGGTAATTATGTCAGGTATGGGAATAATTGTTTCATTTTCTCTTTTCAGTATGATGCTGTTCCAATCCAGTCAAGTGTGGTGTTATGCTCCTGTTCATCCCCTTCAATGGTGAGGAACCAAGCAGACTCCAGCACTCCACCTGTCATTTCCGCTTGTGGCAGCAGACAGGGATCTAACATGGAGGGCACAGCACCTGAATCAAGATCTAATTCAAACTCCTTGCAGCAACATACAGAACAGCAGCCTCCACAACCTCGAAAGAAACGACCTGATGACTTCAAATTTGGCAAAATTCTTGGTGAAGGATCTTTTTCAACGGTAACTTTACTTTTTATAAGAAGTGACAGATATCTTAGATAAACTTGAAAATTTGTTGTGTAAGATTGATGAGATTGAAATGTGGGGAGAACAGCTTGAAGAGTAAATGAATAGGACTTAGTGGATTTAAGCTTAACTATTAAAATTAAGTGTCACCCTAAATATGGGTGGTGGTTTTTTTTTTTTAAGCTCCTCTTAAATTGATCAAAAGTCCTGTTGTATCCTAACGACTTGACGCTTGGATGTTTAATCAACAATGCTTCCTAATGTAAGTGGGATAGCCATTATAGGTATGTAAAAGGTTTGATATAAAGGATTGGAACTGATCTAGGAGCTTGTGGTAAAAACTATGTGATGTCCTGTCTGTGGCAGGAGGTACTGCCAGTTGCTTTCAAAAGAAAGAGCACTGGTACTTCTCCAGTATTCTTACTCAGCCCCTGGTCCTTGAGGATTTAGTGAGTCACAGTCAGTATGTTTGTGTTCAGTAGCCTTAAAAGACTTGTTTCTCACATCCACAGCATTGCACAAAAATTAATTACTTAAGTGTTACCTTAATTAATCCATGAAGCATTTAATACTTTCATTTGATGGTTTGGTAGTTTCCCACTCCTAAGACAATAATATTTCTATGTCTTTTTCATATGATACTTGTTGTGCACAGTTTTTGTTTGTAGGTCTCTAAATGTTGGGGTTTTCTGGTTCTTCCAGTACAGCCTACTGTAGTGTTTAGGATGCAGGCCTCTAGTACTTGTCAAAAGTAGTTTGCACTCAAACATGTAGTTTGCATAATTTGCAGGTTTCCCTAAAGCATCCAAGGGAGTTGTTGTGGTTTGGGTATACCAGGACACTTTGCTTCAGTAGTACACTTTTCATTTCTGCTTTTGGTCTCTGAAAGTTTTTGCCATGTTCCATGTAGATAGAGAAGTTCATAGGGCTTAGCCCAGACTCTGAATAAACTTTGTCCAGCACTCTGCTACCTGTCTCCCTGGATGGCAGCACAACCCTCTGATGTATCAACTTCAGAGCATTTGATCTGTAGGGCGTGTATCTTTATATTGTCATCAAAACATCTTGTTAAAAAGCATATGATTTGTTCATGTTAAACACGGTTGTAGACTCAGAGATCTGACTGTACTCCCCAAGATCCTCACCAATATTCTAACTAAAAAGTGTTTATCTCAAAAAATAGGTGCCCTCATATTACCATATATCCAATGACAGCTTCAGATTAAAAAATATTTTCTCAAAGGTCATAATGAATATATTCCATTTTCTTGGACTTCTGTTAAGCTACCACAAGCTCTTACCAAATGCTAGGGCTGCATTTTAAATTCAACAGAGATACACATGATGTGGCTTCAGGGCTTTTCTTCAGAGCACTCTCCAATTTTGTGGGATCTTCTTCTGCAGCTGCAACTTCTTGGACCCATGCCTGATATACACAAACACACAAATACAGGGCCTTCTCCTTGTTGTTCTGCTCTTTTAAATTAATGAGAATCTACTTGCTTTGTAGACAGATTCAGGCTTCTTTCAGAATAATATCTGTTATTGGTGGAAAAATTGTAGTTTTCATGATTGAGGAGGCATGTTGTGTAGCTCACCTCCTTCAATGTAGTGGATACATATATATTCCACCTTGGTTTTGTCTCCACCTATAAATGAGGCATTTCTTAAAAACAGAAGCTCTAAAGAAGTATGATTGTCTGACCAAAACCAGTTCTTAAATGCAGATTGAATCTCTAGCAGCCTGAAGTATTTAAGTTTAGAGTGGGGCTTGGGCATGATGTATGCCAGGTATGTTGGCAGTTATTTCTGCTTTGTAGCCTCTGAGGGTTCTTTGCTGTACCTATCTACCCTTTCTCTCCCCTTCCTTTGATTTGGGATGTTTGACTACATTTCTTGCCTTGCTGTTGTCTGAATTTGCAACTTACACATTTACATGTTCTGTGAATGCTTTTGTTTTTCTGTTAGTTTTATGGTTTTTTTTTTTTTTAAAGCTGTCCAGTTAATGTCTAATTTCTTTCTATAGAATTTACATTCCTTATTGATATTACTTCTTCCCATAGGGTGGAAAAGATTCAAGTCCCTGATAAGAGACATTGTATTAATATGTAGCTCTGTGGTGTTTTCTGTTTGTTTTTTGTGCATATCTACTGTGGTTTTCTGGATTATTAGTTAAGAGGAAGTTAAGATTTATGGTGTGCTCAGATCTGATTGGTGAGGAAGGGGCTTGAGGGTACCAAAGTACTCCTGCTATCAGGTAAGTGCTCAGTGTACCTAGAACACCACTGTTCAATATCAATGTATGTGGGTAATACCTGTGAAATACAGTGGTAAAAAGTTGGATACAGTGCAGGACTGGAAGAGAGTCAGTCTTTAGCTTAATTTGCCAAGTTAAATTTTCATCTGTGTCAGCTGATACCTTCTGCCACCTGAGTATGGTCTCTGTGTATGTGGGGTTTTATTTAATAACTGCCTTTTATACTGACCTGCTTTCAGAAGCTTTCATGGTAGATATGGTTGATGAAACCCGGTTACAAAAATTAGAAAAGTTAATAACATTTTCATTCAGCTGCACATCTTATCTAGTGTTACGTGTGTACACAGAAGGATCTCAAAAATTCCTTATGCAGAGAGGCAGATGTTAACAGATTGGTTGTTTGCAACATTTCTAATAGAAATTTTCATTGATGAAATACTGTAAATGACAATGTGGTTTTAGGAGATGAAATTTTAAAGAAAGTTAAGGCTGTCTGTTACTACTGAACCGAGGTCAATTTTCTGCTACTGAAGAGTGCAGCTGCATGCACTTCTTTCATCTGAAAAAATGCCTTATTTAGATTTCCTAAATACCTAACATTTAGCATCGGGTGTGTGTAGTAGTATTTTGGAGAACTCTGTTATAACTGATTTTGCAAGGGATTAGAAGCAAAAAAAGTTTTAGGTGTTGCTGATTCTTAAACTTCCACCTGATCTGCCTTTTTATGTTATGTCCTTCCTCAATGTGTGCTAAAGAGAGATACTACCAGAGAAAGTGAAATTCTGAGTAAAAAATTAAGAATGTGTCCTTTGTTTCCATTAAAGTTTTCATGTGTTCATTTAGAGTTCATTGTAACTTGGATCTCTGAACTAATGTTACTGGTACATACAGGTGTTTATTGTATGACTACAAATTTAAGGTCATGTTATTCGTAGGAGAAGATGCCATGAAATTTAATAACTTGGTGTTAGGTGCATTTTTTTGAGTTTAAAAAAAGCATTCTTGAATTAAAGTGTTCAGACGTTTGACCTATGGCTATATGACAGCATGACCTAAAAAGAGTTATTTATCAAATTGAAGTTAAAAAGAGTTATTTATCAAATTGTTGCCATTTCCAACATAAATAATTTTATTCCCTCCTGGTGCAGTGATTAAAAAAAATGGTGTGAAGTTGAGATTTTAGCAAGGTGTTGAAATGGATATAAATTTAAAATGAGAAAAACAAAGAACTGTACTCATCTATTGTTACAAGGTTATTGGTTGCATTCATGCAAGAAGACTTTTCACA
Source organism: Motacilla alba alba (assembly GCF_015832195.1). Taxonomy (NCBI): domain Eukaryota; kingdom Metazoa; phylum Chordata; class Aves; order Passeriformes; family Motacillidae; genus Motacilla; species Motacilla alba. The sequence continues at coordinate 16,508,636 of NC_052029.1, forward strand.
TTGTCTCTAAAATTGCCTTTTATATAGAGCTCTGTATTGAAAACGAGCCTTGTGTTCCTCCAGAAGCATTTCTCTTTAAAAATGTAAATCTACTGGCCTGAAATTTCATCCCTTGCTTCTACTAATTGGAAATCTTCTGTTCCTTTTATTTAAAGCTTTTTATTAACAAACTGTTGTTTGTTAGAGTTCTGTCTTGAGAGTTCTGTCTCACTTCTTGCTTTTGCTTGTTTGGATAAAATTTATCTTTCAGTATTTGCCATCTGTATTAAGGAAAGTATGATGACAATTATTTTTATAAGTATTCCTCAGTGTACTTGTTGCTTTTTGTTTCCCCCTTTAAGAAAATTTGGCAGTTTACTTTGATTTACATTACAGTCTTCAGAATTCTTCTGGGAAAAAATATTCGGTATTTACACTCTTACATGTGTAAGTCTTTTGGCAAACAGACATTGGTTGGCTGAACTGAGTTTCTGCAGAAGTCTTGCTGAAGCCAGCATAATACTGTACACATGCTTAAATATTTTGCTGCGTTCCAAATGCCTACTGGAAGATCAATGTTAGTGCATGTGTTTAGTGGCCAGTTACAGTATGTTTTCTTTCCTCTGGCAACAGGTTGTCTTGGCTCGAGAATTGGCAAGTTCTAGAGAATATGCCAGTAAGTATTGACTCCTTTAACATTAACTTTTTGAAAATATAGTATCAATGTAGTCCAGTTATGAAACACCTGTTCAAGGAACAGATTTAGTGGTTTCATGTTAATTAAATGTAACCAAAGAACTCCAAAACAAGATGGGCTTCATTTACTTGTACCTCTTGCATTTTTACTCTCTCTTTTTTTCATTAAGTTAAAATCCTAGAAAAACGTCATATCATAAAAGAGAACAAGGTACCATATGTGACACGAGAGAGAGATGTAATGTCTCGTCTGGATCACCCTTTTTTTGTGAAACTCTACTTCACCTTTCAGGATGATGAAAAGCTATGTATCCTTTGCATAGTAAAACTTGCTGTAGCACTTTCTTAAGAGTTAATAACAATGCCCAGTTTTAATTCCTTGAAAAATGGTCTAATGGAAATTATGGAGGTAACTTGAGGTATATAAAGTATCCTAATGTATGTGATGCAATTCTTGTAGTCATGCTTTTAACAGAAATTAAGCAGATCGAATGAGTGGGTCCTCTCTCAAAGAGAAGAGTAAGTGTCTTGTGCGACAGGGGGGAGCAATTAAACAAATTGTCCATGTGGTAAATGTTGAAGGGTGACTTGTAACAATCCAAGTTCAAAAATAATTTAAAAATTCTAAATTGGGTTGGAGGGGAGAGGTGGGATGTATGAGAAGTGTTTCAAAAGTTGATGCATATATGTGTGTGTGTATATCCATCTATCTATCTGTAGTAAAACACAGTAATTCCTGCATTTAAAATAGGTGTACCCAGCTATATTTCCTACTAGTTTCATTTCTACAATTAGAGCTATTATTAAAATTATAATGTAAAGATGAAGGTGCTTCTAGAATAATGTGAATCCTCTGTTTGGGCTGCTGTTTTCCCACCTCTCTCTAGCAGTAATTGTGAAGTGCAGTTTCATCCTGGAAGCTCAAGCTCATTGCTTGGCAGTTGGCTTTTTTTTCCTTTTCTTTTCTTTTTTTTTCTTTTGTGAAGAAAATGTTAATTATGTGAATTTCCTCTTAAACCTCCTGCTTGGAATTGGCTGTGCTAAGTGTATAGATCAGTCTATTTCTGGGGTCAGTAAGTAGCTTTCTGGTTTTCCCAAAGGCTGCTAATAGTGCTGGCAAGCCCTATATATCATACAGTATGAGCTCACAAGGGCCTCTTTTGTAGTGTAAACACTTGCTCTGGTACTTTCCAGGTGATGGGACAATTTTTAACTTATATCAGTTATTACTGTAAATAACTCTGAGGACAATTATGTATGTCATTTTAATGAATTATCCAGGTCACTCTCTGGAAAAAACTATGAAGTTAACCCTCTATGTGGTTTTTGCTTTGCTAAGAAATTTGGACCCATGTCCTAGGTTGTTGATATATTTAAGAAATTGCTTGGGCTTGCTACTTGTAAAATTTTAAATCAGCCACCTTCTTCCCTGTTGTTCATGTATTTTTAGTAGTATTCTTCTCTTTGGAATAAGATTGTGGGGATTTTTGTTTTAGAGTGGCTTAGAGATAAACCTTAACTAAGTTACATTCAGATTTTGGACTTAGCTATGCCAAAAACGGAGAGCTGCTAAAGTATATACGCAAAATTGGCTCATTTGATGAGACCTGTACAAGGTTTTATACTGCTGAAATTGTATCAGCCCTGGAGTATTTACATGGCAAAGGAATCATTCACAGGTAATACAGAGTTGAGACAGATATGCAGTTGATCATGTAAGAGGTGGGTTTTTTCCTAAAAATGTTCTTTGTGAAACTAAAAGTAAAGTTGGATTTTGTGGAAGGCTAAAGAGCACAAATTGCATTTGATCAGCCCTAGCACAGTTAACATCAGTAGTTAAACATAGCAAACTTAAGGAGGAGAGCCATTCGCTGTTATAGCAACTGTTGGAGCGGGAAGAAGTAAGAAAACCTTCTGGCCTTGAATTAACATTACCAAAAGCTTGTCTTTCAAGCTTCATCGGTTGGCCTGAAAACCAGAAACTGACTTTTTGTTTAACTACTTTTTTTTCCTGTGCTGTTATGTAGCAAAAGTAACTAGAATTCTTTTTGTGTGTGGCTTAATGTGTGCTATATAATCCAGTAAAATTATTCTGTATCAGTTTTCACTGAGTAAACAATTTCCACAAAGCTGCACAATAATTAGGTGAGTGGTGAAATTAGCGAAGTTTTGAGTAGTACTTTAGAAGTTGTTCTTGATGTAACATATTGTTTGGATAGTAATGTTTTGTCATTAATGTTTATTAAATAAAGCTTTAAGTGCTAGACGTCTGAGCTGCAGAACTTCTTTTTGGGTAAGAAATCTATTGTGTTTAGGTTACCAAGCAGTTGTCGTGGTACACTAGATGCTAGCTGGCAAAAAGCTGACTGATTATAATTCTGATAGCATTATTTCTTTCAGTTACTACAAAAACAGTTTTTCCTTTTAAATACAAGTTTTTGTGAAATAATTTGAATCTAAGGTGGATGGATGTGGAGCGTACTGAAAGCGTAATACTTTCTACAGGGGCGGGGGGAAAGTTCAAGAACTTCCAGTTTCGCTTTGATTTTATAGTTCATGTGTTTAGGCTGAGAGGATGCTTATAAAATGAATGTGGCATGATTGTCAGTGTTACTAAGCCTATATTGGAAACCTCCTATTGTAGAAGAGCTAGCTGCTTTATACGTGTTTTTATATGAAGGACCCTACGCGGAGGTCAAAAGGAACCAGTAAAATTGTGCAATTGGAGAACTTAGTGCGAAGTTTATGAGGACACGGCTCTAGCAATGCCTGAAAACTCTTGGGATTTCTTTGCTGCCTGAAGAAATAGGACATGACATAGAACCACTTTAAGATGTCAGGCTACCCTGGAAAATTTATTACAGATATCTCTATGTATTTATATATATTGCTCTAGATCCATAATCCAGTATTAATGTAGGTATAGGATGTATTACATAAACAGTATATATGAAGTGTCTATGGAGTACAATATATCTACATACATACATATCTTAAAAAAGCCCTACCCAAAACTGTTAACGAATCCATTCCATTGATGTACTTTCTACTTCTCTCATAGGACAGGCACAGGAAAATCAACAGGATTTTTCTGGCTTGTTGCTCTCTGTGGTAGTTTCCAGGCTTTAAACTGTACAACTCATACTTTTCCATAGTAGGGGACCTTAATCTGAAGAAAATAGTGCTGCACAGTGATTGACAGAAACAGCTTTCAGTTTTTACTTTTTTTTTTCTTACCAGTCAAACAAAACAACTCCCATGATCCTAGATTTCTTTATAAGCATTCAAAGATTCTGCTTAGGAGGGAAGTATGTAGTTTTTTTTTTGGATCAGCTAAGGAAACTTGATGCAAAGGCATATCATATCAGTGTAACTGAATGGTCTTAAGTTGTTTCTAATGCACCTCTTGATATCTAACTTTGTACTGCTATCTATTGTGTTTGTGATACTGTGAAGTCTGCTTTTATTCAGAATCAGAGGCTGTGTCTATGCAAATAGTAGGCATGCATTTGAAATACAGATTATGCATGGAGGTGATCTACTGTTCTTACCTGGTCAGGACATTTAGCTGGGCCCGGGTTTGCCAGTGTTTGACTAAGTGGAGTTTTGCAGTGAGGAAACAGACGTAGAAAATCCTAATGCCGTATCAATCTGTCAGATGTTATTTAAATTAAGGCTTTGGAGTGAAGGGGCTTGGAGTTTAGTGTGTGCTTTTGTGAGGTGAGGTTTTTGTTGGGATTTGTTTGGGTTTTTTGTTTGTTTGTTTGTTTGTTTTTTAACATGTGACACAGTAGCATAGTTTTGAGATGATTATGTGATGTTTTTTAAAAAGAAAGTTAATGGATTTAACAAAATCTGTTAGTCTGCAGCTTGACAGCTACATGTTAGAGAAGCTGTTGTAACAATGTTTATAGAATGTCTGCATCATTTATTATAGCATTATGTACATAAGTCACAAGACAGTTTTTCAACTTTATTTTGTATGGTGTTTGACTATAGAAATCTCTTTTCCAGGGACCTTAAGCCAGAGAACATCTTATTAAATGAAGATATGCACATTCAAATAACAGACTTCGGAACAGCAAAAGTATTATCTGCAGATAGCAGACAAGGTTTGCCATTATTCATTATGTGTCACCAGTAATTATAGCAAGTGATCCTTTGAAAATGTACATGTGTTGTATATACCAGATTGGAAGGTTACAATGTCCTTACCTCACCTAAATCACTAAAAGATCTCGAAAGAGTTTTGACTGTCACTACGTAGATTATATCAGAGGAGGTAGTATTTGGTGTAGTGGAATACCACCTAGATTACCAAATAGACTGGGTAGTTGAACTACTTCAGATTGCTTAGTTTTCATTTGCAAGACAGGAATACAAACAAATAGGTACCATGGCTCACCTGATAGAGTAAGTTTTAACTCTGCTTAAGTGTTTAGCTCCAGTGGCTGAAAGAATTGCGCAGATATGAAGGTTGTAGAATTAATGTGTCTGCAGTTGTTACTAATAGCCTGTAAATAGATGCTGCAAACAATGCTTGAAAAAAACACTAGGCTGAACTGAATTCAATTGACACTTTTTTCTTAACTGTAAGCAAACTTCTGTTGGTAGATTTTATAACTAAGCACCTAAATGCCTAGCTTCTTGAACCAAACAGGTATCACTGAGATAGATTTGTTTCTTCCAAGCAGGTTTTGTGGATAGGTAGAGAAGTTAAATTCTCATGGGTTCTTTGCACCATTATGTAACTTGCAGTGGATTGCCTTTTGTTTTTGTTTGTGTGGTATTTTTGTTGTTTTTTTTCTGGGTGGCGACAGGGGAGGAAGGGGAGTATTGGCTTATGCATAAGTATGTGTTTGCTTATTTCTTTCTATTTCCTTAACAGCGCGGGCAAACTCATTTGTAGGGACAGCACAGTATGTTTCTCCAGAACTGCTGACAGAGAAATCTGCCTGTAAAAGGTGAGGGCTCTATATTCCAGAACTTTACTAACTCTGTCAGGAAACTGTCAAATGGGGAGGAGTGGAAAAATCAAGCAAGCAGCAAGCTTAGTATTTTAAAGAAACAAGATGCTTGAGTATTTTAACAGAGTTTCAAATTTTTTTTCTTTCTAAGTATTGCTTCTTGTCTGAGGGCTGGCTTCCTCAGTTCATCTACTTTTTTGAGTTCTACTAATGGGATTAGGTGTTGTTGGAGAAGGAGGTGTGTGAGGTGAAGTTGGATTTCTCACCGATAAATAAATCAGAAAAATCTGTTATGCAAGTAATAGAATTATTTTACTTCCATTTTACATAAGATTGCTCAAATATGGTATTTCCTGCTGTAGGAACAACAGAATGTCACAGGCTGGTCAGTTAAGGAGAAGGCTGCAGCTTTCTTTGACTTGTATTTAGATCAACTTGCAGCAGTTTTCTTTCCTAACTGTACTTAGGATTTGCAACACTTTAAAGCTCATCTCTCTGCCTGGTATGAGTGATGCCCTTAAGAAATTTCTGAACTCATTAACATTGCTTGTTGATGGCATCCTACTGAATGCATGTATCTATTTTACTGTAATGATGGAAGAGTAAGGTAGTCGCTGACAAATCACAGGTTAAAGGATCATTTATGTGAATAGGTCTAGTAATTTGTGCTAGCATTTCTTGAAGTGATAGAGATACTATCAGACTTTTCACATCTTCTTTTAGTGAAGAGCTTTTCACTCTTTTGGCTAATGGAAAGACTTAATTAGAATATCATCTCCTTTTAGAAGATGCATAATGCTTCACCTGTACAGAAAACTCTTAATTTGAGTAGTTTTAAGTCTTTGTTAGTATTTTAGTCTTCCATGAGGATTTTGACACTTTAATCAAATCTATGGGTAGCTTACCTTGAGGTAAAATAAGTTAAAAGTGTTCTTTCAGGCCAACACACTAAAGCTTAACTTTCCTTTACCTGCCGCACTAGAACATAGCTTTCCTTTATCATTATAGCTTGTCTTTTTTTTTGTGTGTGTCTTAAGAAAAGCTTTTAGTGAAAAAGGTAAAAAATTGTATTGTAATTTTTTTTTAAATCAAATATTAAGAGGAAAGTATTTTAACTCTGAAGGGACATATATTGAATTAAGTTGGATGCATCTTTGAATCATCATGTGGATAATCAATATTCTTTTCAAAGTCATTACTTACCCATTATTTTGACTGAGAATTCACCTGTCTTCCACTTGTGCTTGGAGTCAGTTTTTGTGGAACTGTTACTCTACAGTTTTTTCTTTTAAGTTGTGTTGCTAGCCTACTCTTCTGTCAAGTGCTAAAGTAAAAATAGTATGGAAAATAGACAAAGCAGGTTTGTCAACTGGGTTCATGCTATGTTTTAAGTAGCAGAAGGTTAAGAATTTTTCTTTTTAGATTTCTTTTTAAAGATTTCTTTCACAAAAAAAGATTCTATGTTTTTTCCTCTTTGTTTTGAAGCTCTGACCTCTGGGCTCTGGGATGCATAATATATCAACTTGTTGCTGGATTGCCTCCATTTAGAGCTGGGTAAGAGATTTTAGCCTATTATTTACATGTGGATCATAAATATATTGCCTCTGATTGGATTTTTACCTTACTAGCAGTTCTGAAGTATTTTCATTATGCAGAGCTGGTATTAATGTCGTGCCTGCTTTTATTTGTCCTTTTTGATGTCATGAAGTTGCTTAGACAGCCATAACTAGAGCTCCTGAGAGGGCGATTCCTTAAGCTATCCTAGAACTTCACATGTAATTTGTGCCATGATGGTAACTATATAACTGTATGTGAAGAGGTTTATAAGGCATATCCTTAACACTCTCTGTTGAGTCATTTGAGCTTTTGTTGTTATTGCTCAAGTATCTGGTGCTTACAGGATCATAGTACCCCTTCACCCTAGGAAGATTTATAGGAACGTAACTTAACTTGTAGATTTTTTGTTTAATATTTGTCTGGTTTATTCAGGTTAAGGTAAAAGAACCATGGAGAACTACTCACAAGAGTTAATATTTTTCTCTTCTGCAGAAATGAATATCTTATATTCCAGAAGATAATAAAGTTGGAATATGACTTCCCAGAAAAATTTTTTCCCAAGGCAAAAGACCTTGTGGAAAAGCTGTTGGTAAATATTTGTGCTTTCATTCTTGAATGTAGTATGCTTGTCTTGATTTTTTTTTTTAATTACTGACCAAGTACCTAAATGCCTAAGTTCTTAAACCAAAATGTATCACTGAAATTGATTTGTCAGTAAATGGTTTGATGACATTGGAAAACATTCAGCTTATGTAGTTCTCTTTTCTTAAAGTTTCTATGCACTCTTGCAAATCTTATAATATGAACATCTGTGAGCATTATTGACTGTGTAGGGGACTGTCTTGAAAATCAACATCTGTTAGTAAACAGTACTTTGATTTAAAAAAAAATCTGAATTCTAACAAGAATTGTTAGAAGGACAAGGAATGTCTTTCTATGAAATGGAAGCAAACAATTCTAGACACTGTGCATTACAAACAGAAATTAAGATTCAAATACTTAGGTTTACATAGTTCTCAGATTAATTTGGTTTGAGTTGTATAAGGGATCATTTAGTTGAAAACAGCATCCTGTACATCACAGGCAGATATATTCATTACAATATAAATCCAGTTGCCTCGCATTTTAGCATGCACTTAACATGTCTCAGTACTATCAGCCTAAGAATTACTGTGCCCATGAAGGTTTGACAAGCAGGAAGAAAAAGTAGTTCTGTTCCATCAGTGAGATTATAGTCATGACACTCAAGTGAATATGCAGAGAACATTTTAGGTGTTATAAGCTTCTTTAAGTTCAATAATCTATCATATTAGCACGGGATGGGGAGGAAACACTAACCTTTGTGGATGATGATAAATACAACCTAAAAGGCCTATTAGTGCATTCCTGCGTCCAAGTCCAGTTCTACGGACAAGCCAGCGTCTCCTGAATGGTGAAATCCAGGTTGTATTAAGCTGGTTGTATCCTGAGAACTGTGTCATTTTGAGGTGCTTAAGAGGCTGATGTTTAACACCAACTGTAGTTTCCACAGCTTCTTGCATCACTAGAATGTGATGGTGGACTAAACTTAAAATGAGGTGTGCTTCATCAGGCCTTCTTTGTATGTTTGTTTCAGTCTTTATGAAGAAGCAAAGCCAAAAAATTGTGTCGACCTAAAGAAGTGCTCCCATCCTTAGATCTGTGAGCTGATCTAATGCAAAATCTTGTTGACAAGACATGGTGACAAATAACATCTTTTGTTATAAACAGCCTCCTTATATTATAGATATGTATGCTTAGGGCAGGGTGACTGGTTTTACATTTTCACATGGTGCTTTGCAAATGTGAATAATGCTTGCCCTTTGTCAGTATTTTATGCAGCTTGACTTAATTTTAATTTGCTTAGGTTCTAGATGCTACCAACCGATTAGGTTGTGAAGAAATGGGAGGATATGAACCTCTTAAGGCTCACCCCTTCTTTGAATCCATTGTGTGGGAGAACCTACATCTTCAGACACCCCCTAAACTTACAGCATATTTACCTGCTATGTCAGAGGATGATGAAGACTGTTACGGAAATGTATGTTTGTCTACTGCTGTATTCAGCTCTGATGCTGCCTGAGACTTCCATTATAGCATAAATATTGAATATTAATATAAGTAAATAATTTAAATACTAATATAAATATTTTCACTGAAGCTATGGATTAGTTATATTTTAATGAAGATTTTAATTATTAAGAATGTAATAAATATTGCTGGTTAAATTTTTACTTAAATCAGCATTTGTTTTCTGATAAAGTGAGTATTTTGAAAAAACAAGGCTGGTTTGCTTTTGATCAGTCATACTTTTTTGCATAGATGCTTGCTGATCTATAGGGAGTAGGCTGGAGTTTGGCCCAAAAGCAAAATAAACTAAAGCATGATTAAATTAAAAGCCACAGTTGAATGCAAAATAAGCTTTTATTAAAAAAAGACATTTAATTACTTTATTTTGTTTCCTCCTTTAGTATGACAATCTCCTGAGTCAGTTCGGTTGCATGCAAGTTTCTAGTTCTGCCTCTTCCCATTCACTGTCTGCTGCAGAGACAAGTACACCACAGACATCAGGAGGAAATATTGAACAGTATATTCATGATCTTGACAACAATTCCTTTGAGCTGGATTTACAGTTTTCTGAAGATGAAAAGAGGTTACTTCTGGCAAAACAAGCTGGTGGAAATCCTTGGTAGGATCTTTGAATGTTGCTAAATAACTTGCACAGCAATAAAGAATCCTGGAAAATAAGTGATTTTGATTCAAAATAATATTTGTCAATCCTAGTATTTTCAAGTAAACAATTAGCAACTAGATTTTTCTTCTATTTTTAAAGCAATAGCAGAAAAAGCTAATACTATATTTCTAAAATTTACAAGGATTAGAAGATGATGTGGAGTGCATTTATAAGATAGGCAGAATGACGCTATCCAGTGCTGCGGAGTCTTCGCACTACAGTCCTAGAACTAGAAAAGGTTCTTCCTTTCTTACAGATGCCATAAGTTGTTGGAATTTTTTGCATGTTAATATTCTGTGGATATCTAACCAAAATACCTCCAGACTATGTAACAACATTTCTTTTCGCTCTTTAGAGAAATCTCTCATGTGTGAATTTTTTGTCATTGTTGTTGGGGGGTGCAGGGGGGATGCAAAGGGGGTTTTTTTTGTTGTTGTTGTTGGCTGGTTTGTTGGTTTGTTTGGAGTTTTCTTGTTTATTTTTTATTCCTGTTTTGTTTGGCTTTGTTAATTTTTTTTTGTTGTTGTTTTGTTGGTTCTGTTTGATTTAAGTTCTTCTGTTTCATTTTGGTTTTTTGTTTGGTTTTGGTTTTGGTTGGTTGGTTTTTTCACGCCCTGTCAAATTTTAGGAAAAACTCACTGGTCTGGGCTAAGGAAGAGTCCAAAACTCACGTACTAAAGTTGTTACATGAAAAACTATTTGATCAGTATAGCTGTTTCTGTGAAACAATTATTTCTGGAGTAATAGTTATTTTTCTTTTTCTAAGGCATCAGTTTGTAGAAAATAACTTAATCCTAAAAATGGGTCCAGTGGACAAAAGAAAGGTAAGGGCTTTTCTTAATTTCCTGTAACAAGATTGAGCTGTCAAATTTTTGCACAGCTGCAGCATAGATAAGCAGCTTGTTTTAAAGCTTCCTTGTTTAAACAATTTGTCACCTATAAACAAGTTATTTTTGAAAATTCAGTGTTTTCTTGTGAGTAGATTGGATTTTTTTTCTTTATTTAGTGATGTGTTCTTCATTTCTTGGAAAAGCCTAAGTAAATCTGCTATTGATGCTTTTATTTTGAGATTGTAGCGAATGAGATTTCCTCCTCCCAAACTGATATAATCTAATAAAAACTTTCTTGATGCATGTCTGAATGTGGTTTCAACCAAAAATACCAAAAAATTACCAATGTTGTTCTCAACTGTGCTTTTTTTCCTGGATCTGACTTTGCGCCTTTATCCTGAAAGAGGCAGAGGTGATGTTAGTTTCAGATGTTAATTTCAGCAGTTTACAGATAAGCAAGGATAGTCTGCATCATCTTTAGCGGAAGGAAGGTTCTCTTTCACCTAAGTTACTACTTGCTTCTTCGTAGTCTTTTCTACAAAATCATGACTATTGATTTCTTTGAGAAATAGATTCTGCTTCACTCCTTGCCACTAGGTGTTTCAGGTTTTGCTAGAACTTGAAGATACTTTCCTAAAATAGTACTTGTGTTTCGCCATGTAGTAGAATAATGCACGGCAACACCCTAAAAAAGGAGTAAGGTAAAATAGGTAAAGTAAAATTAAAGTCCCACCCTCCCCAAAACCCAAATATGCCATCCTAGCACTGAGCTGGTTTTATCCTGCCTCTGTTGTTCAGTTCAGAGATGTGTAAATTTACATCTTTAATTCCCTTATGGATTTTGCTGGCGTTTGTTTGTTTGTTTGTTTTCGCATTGCTACTTCTACTTTTCTTGGTAGGGATTGTTTGCACGTCGGCGCCAATTGCTGCTTACGGAAGGACCCCACCTGTATTATGTGGATCCTGTCAACAAAGTTCTAAAGGGAGAAATTCCATGGTCTTTAGAGTTGCGTCCAGAAGCCAAGAATTTTAAGACATTTTTTGTTCACACGGTAAGTTTATTTTCTGAATTTTCTTTGTAAATTGCTCTAAGGTCCTTGGGCAATTTCAAAGTTAAGTTATCAAAAATATTTTTCTGGAGAAAGTATAATTGCTTTGATACAAAATTTCATAGTCCTAATTTAAAACAAAACTAAACAAAAACCTGAATAAAGTCAACCAACAAAAAAAGGCACAAAATCCACACTCCCAAACAAAATTGAATAATAATAAAACAAAAATCACACAAAATCTCACTCTGACATACACATTTATCACAAAAATGCAACTGTATTTTAATTATTTGTGTTTAAATTAGCCATAAGTGGATTTTGGGCTTTGAAGGATGTTCTTGATGACTTAACATTTAGCCCTCCTTGCATGTAGTGAATCATATATTCACCTTGCATGAGGTGAATAATATATTGTCAGCTGATTACTTAAAATGGTTAATCAGTAATATATAATGTTATGTAGCTGTAAATTAACTTTCAGAAAGTTAACAAGCTAATTCTGAATAATTATTTTATTGGTAGGTGCAGAATTACTACTGCTTTTTGGTTAAACTATGTTTGGAGTAATCATTAAAATGTTGTTCACTTATAGCCAAACAGGACATATTACCTGATGGACCCAAGTGGGAATGCTCATAAATGGTGCAAAAAGATACATGAAGTTTGGCGGCACAGATACCACCAGAATGCTGCAAAATAGTAAAGCTCATCCAAAATTTCCCAGTTTCCCTACTTGCTGCTAGAACTCCGTGTGCAGCCGATCAGAGGAATCTTTTCAACCCGCCTATTACCATCTCAAGGGGAAGCATACGTCTGAAATGTTCTTGGGTTGTTTTTTTTTTTTTTGGCTTTTGTTTTTGGTTTTCTTCTTTTGTTTGTTTGGGGGTTTTTTGGTTTTTTGGGGGTTTTTGGTTGTTTTGTTTGTTTGTGTGATTTTTTTGGTTTTTTTTTTTTAAGAAGAAAAAAAAGGAAGAAAAGCAAAAACCTAATGGAATTCAGGGTTGCTTTGCTCGCTCTTTGTGTTTCTGTTGAGGCTTCCACATGCATATCATTGCTGTGAAGATCTTGCTTTTGTGCACTTCAGTTCTGTTTCTGCTGCAGACTAGTGGATAGACCTTGCATTACCAGCTTCACTTATGATGAGTTAAAACCAATCCACACGCACACACGCCGAATCATGTACCAGCCTTGCATTTTATGGGGCTGGAGTTTTCTGTGACTCTCAGATTATCATTAAACTGTGTTTCATCAGGGAGCTTTTATATGCCTCTCCTAAGTACCACCTTTTTGTTTTCCTTTCCTCACAGTCCCCCAGCTTATTGGTATATGGCATTTATAGCCAGGTTGGTTGCACCCTTGTGTAATTCCTAACATAGTTCTGGTTGCAGGATTTGTGTGGTACTATAGTAATTATGTGAATGAATCAGATGTATTTGTCTGGCAGACAGGCTCCAATGATAAAGCTTTTGAGAGAGTAAAATGCTGAACATAGCACTGAAATTTCTAAAATGGAAATGTTGGCTTCTGAAGCATTTTAAACATTATGTTTAAATTTTAATATAAGTCATATGTGTGATTAATCAAGGGACAATAAACTTACCAGCATGCTTTTAACTAATGCTAACTAAAAGAGGAACTAGTTAGTATGGGGGAGAAAAAGCTACTATTGAAATAGTAGATAGTTTTTCACCTTTTCAGCAGATGAGGGCTGGAAGCTTTCTTTCCAGGATGTGCATGTGTTGTGCATTTTAGCGGGGCCAACCTATTTTCTTGGGTAGAGAAGGAAATGTGAAAACTTTGTACAATTGATTACTTGACATTTTTTTTGTCTCATTGTGTAATGAGATGTCAATTCTGTTTTTGGTCCTTGGCCAAACATTCAGGAACTCTGGAAAAAATGTAAGGAATTGAAATACAGATAATAAAGTAATCTGGTGAGAAAATCAAAGACAAATATTGATACAAAGGGGAAAATATATGGTACTTAAAGCATATCTGTAAAATGAAAATATTTTTCATATCGATCTCCTGTATCTTCTTCAAATTACGGCTGTTTTTTGTGGTCAAACATTTCTTGTCATGTTACAAAGACACAACTTCCTGTGTGTTAAAAAAAACTTCCCCAGTGGTATTTTCTACATGCTTGTGTTCCTAAACCTTGCAGAGGAGAATGACCTAGGTCTGGACAAAGGCATTCCTTCCTTGTTTTAAAAGCAGTATAAACATCACACCTATTTATTCACTCATTACATATACCATTACTTTGCATTTTGAGTTGTCATACTATGATGTGCTTTTCCTTCCACTAAAGAAAGGTTTCTCTACAATGTTGAAAAAAACTCATAGGCTACTGTTCTCTAGAAGCAGTATTTTAAGAACAATGGCTTTTCAGATTTCTCAGAAAATATGTGAATGTCAAATATTTTCTTGTACAGGGTGAGGGAGATTTATTATTGATCTCTTAAAAACTGTGTTATGTGGTTGAACTTGATGGCAGTTCAGCTTTTCCAGTCTTTAAAAGAGACAGTGCAGTTGCCTTTTCTTTTGTAGCAACTGCATTCCTGTAGTCGTCTGTATCCCATCACATACGGAAACCTGAGAGAGGCAAATCCCTGGCTTACTGTGTCTGGAATTAAGGGTATTATACCTGTAAATGTCTGAGGAACACAGAAAAGTGTTCCCTTTGCATCCTGAGAAATTCCATCACATACAAAATATACTCCTTGTCACTCAAATTTGAATAGCACACTGTACCTTTGATCTGTGTCTGTAGTAAGCTATACATGCTGTTCTAACCAAGATGACCTGTATTTTGTTGCAGTGCTATTCATTTGTTCTCCAGCTGTCAAATTCCGGCCATGTATGGTGTCCACTGGAGACAACCCTACCACTTGTGGATTTAGTCTCTGGTATTGAGATCTGGACAGACGTATTCACAACTTCATACAGGAGAGTTTGGCAGTGATGGAGATTCACAGTGCCACTGCTGTTCAGTGTGACAAAACTTGGCCTTGCATAAAAAGTCTGGCAAAATGACCTTCATTGGCTTGTTAACTAGGTAGAGATCTTGGTGTGCTTAAACATGTTTTCTGTAATATTTAGATTTTTATTCATTTTACCATAGCACATTAATTGTGTTTTTTCACACCTTGAAAATCTTCTCTCAGTAGTCTTTCATCCTGCCCACCAAAAGCTTTCAGCCAGCCTTGTAGATCTTGGTAGCAGTAAGCTGTCAAGAAGGTATCTGGAAGGCTGATGTCTGCATTCTAGAAGTTCTTTTTTTTTTTTTTTTTTAATTGACAATGCTGTTATTGGAAACCTGTAAGCATGTCTTACAGGCATCACTCCACTTAGAGCTTCAGTATTCCTAATCCAGTCTTACTTAGCTACTGCTTTTTTGGGAAGGAACTAGAACTTTCCTGGAGAGGTATTTCTATTTCTTGGACTACGTGTAGAATCTGTGGTTTGAAAGGTGGCAAGAGTATAGAGTAAGGCATCACCAAGCAATCATGGATTCAAATATGTTTTACCAGTTTGTCCACTTAAATATGTGTTGAAAGGTGCTGCATACTATGAAGGGCTGGTACCCATTTTAAATGCTTATACCTGATGTGGGGTAGAAGCAGGTCTTTGTCCTGAAGATCATTCCTGTGCTTCATGGGAGTTCATGGAATGAAATGTGCAAGGGAGGTTCTTCAGAGCTGCACATAGGCCAGGTGATTCTTCTGCTTTTAATCCAAGGTGTTCAAAGGAGAAAAAAAAATTTAGGTACTTGAAGACTCTTCTTAAGATTTCTCCTTACTGCTGACCTACTGAAAACCAAATCTGTTGATTCATTCCATTTCTTGAAATTTCAGCAATTGTCAATCATTTATGAAGAATCTGCTCAATAATGTTGTAATTTTGCTTTGCTTGGTATTTGAACTTCAGAAAGGTATTTATTCCATCTTTTTCTGTGGTGTGGAGCTTAAAAAAGGATGAAGTACTACTGCCCAGTCACAAGAAGTTTAGAACTACTTTAATAAACTGAGAAATTAGTTTGTTACCATTTGCCTTAAAGTCCAGTTTTGTAAAGGTTTTGTATTAAGAAAGAGTTACTTCAGATGTGATGTTGAGGCACTGCTAGCAGACTGATATTGCCTATTATGATTCCATTTGCTAGGCACTTAGGTGCTGAAAAGATCAAATTATCAGTACCGTGCTCTACTTTTCTCCTTCTGATGTGATTTAATTGTGAAGTATCTACTATATATGTCTGAAAAGAATTGTGGATTGAAACAAAGATGTGATTATTCTAATCAGCTTTCATAGTTCAAGATGCTTACTTTAATGTGCTTGATACAATTATTTTTTTGTGCTGGGAACTTTGAAGAATTATGGGAATTTCCCACATGTACATTTTCTTCTGAATGATTGAGTAAAGTCAAGACAATTACTTCATTTGGCCTGTGGACAAAACATTTGATTTCAACACTTCTGCTGAGGAGAGAACTTGTGTATTAATAGTTGCCTAAAGATGTGGTCTCTGGATGGATTCTGATCATTCTTTCTACTTGTAAATTGCACAAATAGGTGCAGTATTTATATCTGAAATTTTGCTGAATGCCTGTAAAGCTTCATGGAAATATTTTATGAATCAAATGGAAATGCTCCTGCAAAGCCCCATGATGCAGATTGTCTATCAGTTGATCAAGTGAGCTTACAGACAAGTAGTTCTGTAATCTAAAATGGCATGTTTTCATTTATGACTGATAATTTCAGAATGTTTCCTCTTTCATAGAAGAAATTGCCATTATGCAACAAACAGTTGGAGAGGTTCTTAAGCACCCAGTAGCCTGGTTTTAGAAAGAATATACTGAGTTGGAAAGGACCCATCAAGGTCATCAAGTCCAATTCTTGGTGCTGCACAGGACTCCCCAGCAATCTCACCATGTGCCAGACACCTTCTTGAACTCAGGCAGGCTTGAGAGTGTGACCACTTCCTGGGGAGCCTGTTCCAGCCACCCTCTGAGTAAAAAACCTTTTCCTGACACCTAATGTAAAGCTCCTGTGAGTCAGCTTCATACCATTTCCTCAAGTCCTGTCCCTGGTCAGGAGAGAAATCTATCAGCTGGGCCATGAATGTAGATGATTGCCATTTGACAAAGCTTCCTATCGCCATGTACTAACTGACTTGATGTGGTGAACATTCACAATGGTAGCAGAACTGAAAACTATATGTGACTAAAGAGAAATATTAGGAACCAGGAACCATAATCAGTTCTGATAGTTGTATGCTGTTTTCAGGTTGCTGGCAGTCAGTTACACGTGTAATATGCTCTACCTGGTTTGTAGCTGTAACTGTGATGTACAGAAAAAAAGAAAAAAATAACCCACCCCAAAGAAACAAATCCCCTGACCCCCTCTCAACATACCACAAAACAATCTCCCCTCCTCCAAGAACTCGTGAAAACAGAAGCAAATAATGCAATGATATGATATACACTTTTGTATTTTTATTCTTCTAAGGTTATTTGCTGGCTCTTGTTGGCCTCTAGTTCAGTCTGTGTTATTTAAATTCTAATATATGAATTATTTGGATTGAATTCATGTTCGGGGCCATGGTGTTGTATGTATTGATGTACAGCCTTGAATGTGAATAATTATTGTAAACTATATTTTACACCTTTTTTCTGGCTTTATTATATAAATTTTCTATTGGTCGATGATTTAATCATATCTCATAATTTAATGACTGTTTATTCTCCTCTTGACAGATCTGTGCTGTAGATGTGTAGTTAGTGACTGGATGACGGATTTCACTTATGCTTGGTAGTCTGTAATAAAGGCATGTAGGGTTCTGCGCGGCCTCCGCCTCTTCCTTCCGCCGTGGGGCGGGGGGCATGGGGTACAGACGGGCCCGCGGCCGCCGGCCCCGCGGCGGCCCTGTCGCCGGCGTGAGCGCTGCTGCCGGGCCCCCAGCCGGAGCCGCTCGGGCGGCGGGCGAGAGAGGCAGGGCGCTGTTCCAGCCGACGCTTCCGGTGGGCGGTGCGCCGACGGCCAAGCAGCCGGGGCGGCCTCTTCCGGCGGTGGCGAGGATGGCGGCGGAGAACCGCTGTGAGTTCCCGGTGCCCCCGGCTGGCGGCCTCGGCGCGGGCGGGCCCTGCCGTCGGTGTAGCTCGGCGCCGCTGCCCGGCGCGGGGCCCGGCAAGTGGGTCAGGCTGAACGTGGGGGGCACCTGCTTCCTGACCACTCGACAGACGCTCTGCAGGGACCCTAAGTCCTTCCTCTTCCGCCTCTGCCAGGCCGACCCCGATCTGGACTCGGACAAGGTGAGCGCCGGCCCCGCGGCGCCCGCTCCGGGCCCGCTCCCCGCCTGCCGCGCTGAGGGCGCGCTGCGGCTGGTGCCCGGTCCCGCCGTGACGCCTGTCTAGGCGGCCGCCGGCGTGAAGGGAACGCGGGGCCCGGCGGCGCGGTGAGGGGCGGCAGGAACGACTCTGCTGCCGTGGAGGGAGTCTTCCTGAAGAGTGTTGCTTAATGAGTGCTGTCGTGCGAAGCAGTTGGGTTCGTGAATGACAAAACTGCTCATAATTACAGCAGACAGCGCAGTATCGTTTGTACGTTTGGTTAATATTTTTATGTTGTCTGACGGAGTTTAGTTTTTAGCGTTTTAATGAAATATCTGCATGCACTGACACTGTGTTATTTCTGCACTGTCATTATTCCCTTGTTCAATTACAAGAACCAGAGCAAAGTACTTTTGATAATAATCTCTCACTTAGACGTAGCATTCTGTCTTTTCAGCAATTCTTAGAGAAAAATGTTGCATATTCTGCATAGATTGCAAGTAGTGGGTGAATATTTTGGTATTCACTCTGACTCATTTTTAGTAGGGGAAGAAAGTTATTAAGATTTGTGGTGTGGTATGTAGTAATGGATATAAAGTATATAGTGCTGGCTCTGAAAGAAATTTGAGAGCATCACGGACAAAAAAGTTAGGGAAAAGAAAGGAACAGCTTATAACCCTATAACCAACAGGTTAAAAATAAGGAGTTGCTTATTATATATAAATTTAGAAATTTTTTTTCCAGTGAGGTTAGTAGATTTCATCATTTTTTCAGGCATAACTTCCAGAAAGGATATTTGAACACTTAAGATAGGGAACAGAATGTAATGTTCCTGAGTTAGAAGGAAAAAAAGTTGAAGTGTGGTGGTGTGGGAATTGTTTTGTCTTTGGTTTTGGTTGAGGTTTTTATGGAGAGCTTAAATTTACCTATAAAACTAAATTTAAATATGTAGGTGGCTTGTTGATAGGTAAACTGTCTCTTTGGGAGAGAGTAGGGAAGCATTCCTGTAAGGGTTCCTAATTTAAAGATAAAGCACTGCCATATGCTCTGGCAAATGGGAGGGCCAACTGTGTCCTGCACTGTTGTCCAGCATTGCCAGCTGGGCAAGAGAGGGGATTGTCCCATTCTGCTCTTTTTTGGGGTGTGGCCTCACTTTGAGTCCTGTAGCCAGTTTTGGGCACCACAATATCAGAAGGATCTAAGGCTCTTAGGGAGTATCTGAAGGAGGAACACAAAGTTTCTGAAGAGGAAGCCATATGAGAAATAGCTGAGGTCACTTGGCTTCTTCAGCTGGAGGAGGCTGACAGAACGCTCATTGCTGTCTGCGTGTTCCTCTTGAGGGGCAGTGTTTTCTGTTCTGTGTGACCACTGACAGAATCAAAGGGAACGGCATGGAGCTATGTCAGGGAGGTTTGTGTTGGAATCAGGAAAAGGTTCTTTCCAATGAGATTGATTGAACACTGGAACAGGCTTCCCAGGGAATGGTCATGACCCTAAGCCATGAGCTTGACAAAGCTCAGGCACATGGTAGGGGTGTTGGGGCTGTGCTATGCAGGGCCAGGAGTTAGACTTGATCCTTGTGGGTCCCTTCCAACTCAGGATATTCTGTGATTTTAAGATTTCCTTAATGCTTCCTACTGTAAAGAACTGAGAGGCTTCAAGAAAGGTAGCATGTTGGCCTTTAAACTGCCTTCAGGTACTAATGTTCAGTAGGACAGGGCAGCCTGTCTCTTGCTGTCAGGTATGTTTCCACATGTAATGGGAGAAGGATTAACCTTTGGCACACACTGTGGCCAAACTAATGTTGAATGGATTAGGATAGTAACATTGACTCTCTGAATTTAGATGTTTCACAATGTCACTCACAGCTTTAAAACTGAGAGTAATTTCAGATTTTAGCAAATAAATGAGCTGTAGTGGTCATATATACTGTTCAGAATAGAATTTGTTTTCCATGGTATTTAAATCTTGGTTTAAGAGATGAATACATAAAATAGACAAGCAGAGCCTTGCTCACCTTGTCATCATTGTTGAATTTAATGCTTTTACTTCATTTAATAATTTACATATATTTCCTTGTTTCAGCATCTTCCTATTTTAGCTATATACCACTTTTTGTTTGCAAACTGTTCTAGCATTCTTTTAACTTTCCCCTAAGAAGGAGATTATCAAACTTTTGTAATAAGGTTTTGTCAGTGGTAGTCATGCTTGATTTTTAATGCCTTTCTGAAGTTGCCATAGAATCTGTCAAAGAAGGAAGTACAAAAGCACCGAGAGTTGTAGAAAAATCAAAGTCTTCCTGGTAGCGCAACCTTGAATGTCAGCATTAAGAAATATCTAAATTGTAGTCATTATTCTAAGAAGTAACAGATACATTTCATTTGTCTACGAGATTTCTAACTTGTCAAGTGGGTTTTGTTACTGATGTAGTTTTGATAAGTACCGCTAGTCTGCAGACACTCAAAGTTTTTAGGCCACAGAGTAAGTGAAAAAATCACTAGTTTAATATTTAAAAAGCACAGATGATAGGGATGACAATTATATATAAATCCAAATTTAGTACCAAATACAACTGAATTTCTCTGCATATTGCTGCTTTTATAAGAACTCAGAATATGTAAATTATGTAAAATTAAAAATTGTGTAAAATTAAAATATTCATGTTAGAGCATACAGCCTTGAGCCAAGAGCTTGATGGTATGACTTGAGTGTATCCAGATCCAGTATTGATCCCAATGAAGATAATTAATTGGAAATAAATTTATGACATTTCATTTAGTGTCTTAATGCAATTCTTGGGGAGATTGTTAAATGGGATTAGGGAGGTGTATGTATTTGGTGCACCTTTTGAGTCCTGCTGGAATCCTGTACTGGATTCTAGCATCCACAATTCAAGGTCACAGCAGAGCAGTGACTAGTCACAAGGTGAAATATGATTTGGTGAAAAGTTTTACAGAACAAAACTTTTTTATGGCAAGAAGTTTAAGAAGTGACTTCTCAGTCCGGAGGTACATACATGGAGGCAAGGAATCTCATAGTGAAGTCTGTTCAGTCTAGCAAAGGTGTTGTGAAATACAGCTAGCAAAGTGTCAAACTATAGATGTCCTTGCTAGAAGGTACATAATATTAACAGTGCCAGTAATTTATTGGAATTGTTTGGTTTCACTGCTACTTTCTAAAGGTTATAAATTAATTGAGTTCTTTGTGTGTTTTAAACTAAGATCAGGGTAAGTGTTCATTATGAAATTCATTTGAGCTTCAATCTCTATAAAGATCGAATTGAAAACATTTGCAACTGGAATACATGATCATTTAGTTGTTTTGGTCAGTATTTTTCAAAGGAATGTAATTGTGAGCTACACTTACTTTTCATTGGTATGCTGAACCAGGTGATTGAAAATTTAGGAGCAAGTTACTAGATTTCCTCTAAAATTCCATGGTGTTTGTAACTTGAAGTAAACATTAGTGTGGGAGAGTGGCAATAAACACATGCAGTCTTCACTGTATGTAGGCAATGCTGTCTTCTAAATGGTGTCCTTGTAAATATGCATGAAAAAGGCCTAGAACTTACAGACAATGAAGAAAAAAACTCTTCAGAGAAGAATGTAATGCAAAAGTACAACTGGGTAAAGATACAAACAGTCCTGTGATTAACTAGCAGTTTAAGGTTGGATGCACAAAGACAACATGCATTTGGTTTGAATTTTCTTATGAAGAATGTCAGCATTTGCAGGAAACACCTCTAAGCGTGGAGTGATATGACTATACTGAATAGAGAGGAAGCTTAAATTTCTGCTGCTGTTCTGGTAAACAGTAACACCTGTTCCTATAAAAAACATCTGAAAGAGAGGAAACTTTGAAACCTTATTAGAATATAGGTTTGTCTGACATTTGTGGTAAAGTTTAGGAAATGGCTTCAAAATACCTACACTAGTTGTGTCAGTGAAGATGAAAACTTTCTCAAAGTAGAGAACTTTCTCTTGTAGAAAAAACAATTTACTAGTTAGCAGAGGAAATGGCATAGCTGGACATCAAAGTCTATTAATAATTAAGCTGGCAAACCTAAAGCTAGTTATGTACACACAAACTAGCTACCTCTTTAAATTGTCCAGTTCACATTGGATCACGTTTGCAATTTATTATTTTATCTTACAATAAAACAGTTTTTATTTTAAAAGTGTCAAAAAGCTAATTACATGTGATAATACAGTGTGTTTTCATGTACACGTGGATGAAAACAGTCCTGATAATACTCTGAAAGACTTACGACCTGTACTTTTAGAGTTCCTGGTAGAGCAGATGAGTACGCTTCTGTGTCAGCTTGTATTGGATTTATGTTTACATAAATATCCTTAAAGATCTAGTGTAATTGGCCTTTCTTAGTGATTTCAACATGAAGTGCTTAGCATACACTGAAGGATATTCAGGGCAGCTCACTCAAAAGGAGGAGTGATAAGGAAGATGCTGAGGAAGTAAATTTTTTTGCGCCACTCACCTTTGCTTTATTTGCATATGGTTACAATATTCTTTACTGATCAGTTCATCTCTCAACTCTTGGCTCCCTGGTGCTAGTGTGTAGCATATCTGAGCTGTCAGGTCAATGTTCAAGACACACATCCTCCTCTTAATGTTAATTAATGCATATTTTCTATGTCTGTAATCTGAGTAAGCAACTTTTGCATGGAATTTAGATGCTTAAGTGAATCCTGTTGACAGAATTTGGGTTGCGGACTGTTAGAATTTAGCCAAAGTTCTTTAACTGTTGATGTTTTCTAATGTTTAAAAAAAAATCTATTACAGCAAAAATTTTAGGACTTCTGTGTGCCTTCTTTTTTTTTTTTTATTTTTCAAGGCACCTTGTCTGAAAGGCTTTATAGAGTAAACTATGACACTACTGAGATTTTTTTTTTCCGTGTATGAACCCTCATAAGGTGGAATTTGAAAGAGAAGGCCTGACATAGCCTCTTCCCTCTGTGGTTTTGTTGGAAGCTTGTTTCATATATAGAAATCAACTCAGAAAAATACAATTTCAGATAATGTAGGCCTTTAAAAAAAAGTTCAGGCCTTTTGTGAAAGGAGTGAAGTAGCCATTGTTACTTAAGATTTCATTTAGAGCTTTTAATCACTTTGCTTCTGCGACCCACCTCTCTGTCTCTGAAGTGGTGTAGAGGTTACGACTAGTATTGCTTCAGAAGGCGATGCGAGAAGACACTGCAGTGTGAAAAATTACAGTCATCTTAATGAAGAAGATTATTTCTAGAGATTAGTTTTTCCTAACTCAGAAGACTTCCAGTTTTGTAAGCCTTGTGTTTCTTAATGCAGTTCAGATGATGACCAACTACGGGTTTTTTTTCTTTAAAACAGCTTTTATTTTTATCTGTTTTGGATTTTCCTTTCCAACATCACTGGTTTATTTTCCTTTACTAAATAATACTTTTCAGCTTATATTTCTTACAGTTGTCAGCTGTTCTAATTTCTTTGGGTTGTATCTGTAAATTGCACATTCTTGAAGTGTTTTGGTTATGCAAATGTATTTATAGATTAAATATTAAAACTGTACTACTTCATCTATATACTGGTTTTGTTGCATAGTCTTGCTTTTGTGAGACCATGAGCTTAGATCAGAAGAAATTGTGATTAGACTTCATCAAGCATTGTCTGGTCTGAGTGTAGGTAAACTGACAGTACGTTTTAATATGTTAGCATTTTCTTGAACAGTTAATTTTATACAAAATTATACACTCCTTCACTTCTTCTGAAATGACACTGTGTCTAGGTGTGTAAAGCATTTAATTGTAATTATAGAAAGGGTTTATGGCTTTTGTAGTTCAGGCTGTAGTCTTTCTACATTCTACCAATCCTGGTCGGACAAGTGCAGTTATTCAGAAACTAAATCTATGTACCTGAAAATACATCTTCCGTGTTTTTTCCCAGCAAAACATTTTAGGAACTCTGCGCACTGTTAAGTAGAGAGAGCTTTCAGATATCACAGTTCAGTAATCATACCTTTCCATATAGGCATTAATGTTCAAATGCAGACGATTGAGTCGGTAGAGTTTCTTTCTTTCTTTCGCTAGCAATTATTGCTAGAACCTACTAGTACCTATGGTTTTGAGGGAGTATGATCCACATCATTGGTAGTGATGATTTTTTGAGTATCTCCTGTAAACTACTGGAATATTACAAATAAGAATAAGTAAAAAGGTATTTGGGGTGCTGCCACATCTCTCTAGTATATATCTGTAGGATATCCATTGCACCAAAACCTTCTGTACAGTCAGTAATCCTCTTGATAGTAGAAAGGAGCCAGTGGATCAGTTAGAAGTCTTTCTACGAATCTTCCTTAGATCTCTGGCCAGCACAAGTATGTCAGTACTATCTTGATTACAGGCGTTCACACATAGATTCTAAATAACCAATTTTGCTTCTTTATCTCTTTGTCAGGAATATCAGCTCTGCAGGTGAATTTCTTGAACTGTTTCACAATTCACAAAACGCTCTAGTCTGTTTGGTAAATTGAGCATTAGTTTTCATCTCTTCATCTATTACTTCACTTGTCTGCATGAGATAGGTAGGAATTGCATCTTCTACTTTTTTTTTTTTAGAAGATGCATGTACAACCCTTGCTTGGTACACAACAGTTCTCAGTACCCTGTGAGTATTTGTACATCGAGCAAAGACAAAAGCAAATGTTTTTAGAGCAAAGTGTTATGGTTAAAAAAAATTAGGTTTGTTTGCCTTTCTTTAATTAAAAAAAAAAAAGAAGAAAAAGGAAAAACTGGTATTTGAAGCTCGCTAGAATGTAGCCATTGTTCTGACTCTTCAGGCTCCCAAACAAGATTTCCTGGTTTTAAGTGCTTTTTTTAAGCTTAACTTTTGGTGTTCTCACCGCTTAGATCTTTCATGCTAATGATGTTGTTAATCATTGATAAGGGGTTAGGGGGATTGATCAGATAAGAGAAGTTGTGTATTGGATGATTTGATTCACCAGTCTGATACCATGGCAGTTATATTCTTTAATTGCTTTTATTGTCTTTAATAAATCCAGCTTTCAGGGATGTGGCTATATCTGAATACCTGCTCGCTGCAAGATGAATGTTAACTTGCAGTTCCCGTTTGGATGTTCATTGTGAGGTTTTTGGTTTGTTTGGTTTGGGCTTTGGTGTTCTCTTGCTTTGTTTTGGGTTGTTTGGTTGGTTTGTGTTTGTTTGTTTTTCTAATCTAGGATGAAACAGGTGCCTATTTAATAGACAGAGACCCAACCTACTTTGGGCCAGTACTGAACTATCTCAGACATGGAAAACTGGTTATTAACAAGGACCTAGCTGAGGAAGGTAAGACATCTCTAAAATCTTGTTTGCTTGCCACTTGCTTATTATTTTCACTTCTTTTGAATCACCAAAATTAACTTAGAACAAGATGGCAAACCTTAACCAGTGTAGCGTTTCTGTCTGTTTCAAGCAAAACTGATAGGTATCATGCAGTTATAGTTTATGGGGTAATTTGAGCATTTTGAGTACAATTCTTGATTTCACAACCCCCATTCTCAGTTGGAACAAAAGTATTCAAACAAGAGGGGAGATGCCTTTTATTGTGTAATCTTGTATCTTTCCTGTGTAACTGTGAAATATTTCGGTTTAGTCCTCTTTAATCAAAAGACTGCTGCCTAGGAAGCAAGCTTCAAAAGATGTAAAACAAACTAAAAGTGAAGTTCTGGCATGTTCAGATGTGTGGAATGTGCTTCTAAAGACTGAATTCTGCCCCCAGCTTCTCCCTTCTTGTTCCCAGTTTGTATCAAATTTACCCTAATGGAGGATGATAGTAATAAAACTGTATTGATAGCATATTGAAGAAATTTATCAAAGAGTAATACAGTTTAACTATACTTGGGGGGGAAATAGTATGAAGTATAATTTCCATGTGAATTAGTTGAGCATTAGTTAAGCATACTGTGGGTGGAGAACAGGTAGGCCTTGAACATGTGAGTAGAAGCAGTATATATCTTTAAGCTTTTGTTTCAGACTCTAAGATCTCAAATGACAGGAAGAAAAATTTTATGCTTGGTAGCAGCTGCAGAGATTTTTCAGTAGGATTATTTAAATTTCTCTTTTGCATTCCAGCCTGAGGCAGGGCCTGAGGTATGGTAGTCTTAGCAGTCTGCTATGGAACAGTATCTGTGTGCATTTTTTTGTTTCTTGTCTTGTTTTGTATGTGAAATGGCATCCGTTTTCTTTGGGATATTTTTAGGACAATTTTTTAAAACGAGCCAAAGATCACATTACACGTACATGAAAGAAGCCAGAATTGTTAGGTTGGTGAACTGCCTTATCATAGGGAAAAATAAATAATTTTCTGTAGCTGTTGAGAAGATAATCTTATGAACTGGTTGGTGATTTTGACCTGGAGTCTTTAGTTATACTGTCTTCCTAAAAACTGTTTTCATACTAGGTGTACTGGAAGAGGCTGAATTCTACAATATCACATCTCTAATAAAACTGGTAAAGGACAAAATAAGAGAAAGAGACAGCAGAATCTCTCAGGTGAGGCTGTTTTCTTGTGTGCTTTTGATTATTTGTTCTATGACAGGTAGTGAATGTGTTCCATTTGTATTTTTATGTAACTCCTGATTTCCCCAGTAAGATACTGAATGGCTGCCTCCATCACTGGATGATCTGGAACCACTAGTATACAAAGATTAATATTTTTAATTGCTGGCTCCTGCTAGTCTGCTTACAGAGTTCACAGATCTCTTTCAAAAACTGAAAACATTCTAAGTAATTCTTCCAAAATGTTCGGTAATAGTAGAATTTGTCATATTATCATTTCTGGAAATAGTTATGTTAGAGAACAGCTTTTGTAGAGCATAGCTTTCTCATTGACTTTTAAATGTTCTGAGTATGATGAGGTTTCCTAACTATGGTATAATTGTTTATACAGTATGTTTATGCAGCATACGTACAGATGCTGTTTAGCTCCTGTCATATGTTTTTGTAGCAAAGTTGCTTTCTTTATTTGTAATGCTCTGTGATTGAGAAGGTTGCCTCTTCTCATAGCAGCTCATGTTCTCCATGAAAGGGAATATGATAAAGTTTGTTCATTAACTCTGCTACTCAGATAACTGGTAACTTCTCTGGTAACTGAGTCTTCATGGAGATACTACAAACTTACATTGTTATTGACAATTTTCTCTTGAAGCTAGGTTGTTGGATCGCAGGGTTGCTCTGATAGCATTTACTATAGGTCTCAGCTAAAATGGTCCTAGTTATTCATTGCTCTGGATGGATTCAAAGTAGTGTTGCTTGCCATTTCTAGAGAGTAAAGGCAACTTCAGACAAGTCACAAACATAGTGAATTCCATGCCCTGTTGAGCATCTTATATTTCTTCTTGAAGGTGCCAGTCAAACATGTATACAGAGTGCTGCAGTGTCAGGAAGAGGAACTCACTCAAATGGTTTCCACAATGTCTGACGGCTGGAAATTTGAACAGGTAAAAAATCTGTATGAGATATAGGTAACACAGTTAACACAGAAATGAGTATGAAGTACCTTTTGTGAAAGAAGACTGTAAATTAAATTCCATGCATCTTTTTTTATTCAGTCATTTTCAGAATTTGGATAAACATACACAGTGAAGTTAAAATGTGATACTTGTGTTTGCATTTATCATAAAACAAAAGAAAAATTCAGCTTTCCAGGAGGTAAATTTTGCTGACTTTCTATAAAAATATCTGCAACGTCTGAAATGTAATTCTTCAGTGTGTACACATGAGCAGTTGAAGGGTGAATCGACCAGATTTAACTAATAACCTCAAGTTTATGTGAATGATAGGTTAGATATGAAGAGCTCTGGGTAAAAGAGATGAGCTTGGGAGATTAATGTTTGCCAGGCCCAAAGAGTGGTTCTTCAGATAAAAAAAACCTGATATACAAAGGAGGGTGGACTTTACCTGTGTAGATGTGAAGCGTGATAGCTGTGAACTATGTGAATGTTCTTGTTCTTTGCAGTGCATAAAAATAGCTTTGTGTGTACATTCAAGAACACACTGTAAAATCGCACGATCTATCTGTTATCTTTGGTAATTTCTGTAAGTAAGAAATAAACTCTACAGCTGGTTTATCCTTCGCATTCCTAATCCAGCAGAGTATTTAAACTGCTTTGGAGCTATGAATCTGTTAACTCTGAAACACAGGTGTTCATCTGCTAGCACCTTTTTCAGTGTCTGATGCTTACAATAGGAGAAAGTGAAATAAGCACAAGCCCATTATCCTGTGTGGTCTCACTCTAGTAACACAACAAAGCAACATTTTAAAAATGTTTATGACACAAAGGTGAAAGAGAACATTTGTTTATATTTGACAAAATATGTAAGGTGCTGGTAACTTGGAGACAACCATGAGCAAATAGACTAAACAGGCGAAGAGCAAGCTTTTTATGCTTCAGTACTCCGCTTCAAGTATTACCAGGTCTGTGCCATATCACAAGCTAAATGTTGTTTAAGTCCCTGAAAAAAAACCTCTCACTTAATACACAACTGTTTTTTTGGCTAGTGCATGAAAAAAAGGTTTTTCAACATTCCTCTTTGTCAGGAGAAACTAGCTTTCATTACATATAGAGCTCCTTTACTTCTTAGCAGATTAAATGTCACCATATCTTTTACCTATCCTAAACCCTTCAGGGATATTGTATTTGGGAGTAATACTGCTTTGACAGTGCATGTGCTGAAAGACCTATTATAATCTCTTTTAGAACTGAAAGAATCCAGTGGTTCTCTTGGACATTACATCCTTGTTTCATCCAGCTGTCTCCCTACTTCCTCCCTGTCCCATGTTGAATATTTTTAGACACATAGTTTGAAGTAGATAAACAGAACAGCTGTATGATCTCATAATACTTAGTATCTCATTACCTCACACTAGCCCATTCCCTCCTTTGTACTCACTTGAAGCAGGATTAGAATATTGTGCATAAACAGTTTTATTGTTAATACCTTCAAACACTGTAGCATTTCTGTAATTTTTTTCTAAGCCCATGCTGCTCAGCAGCATGCTTTCTTTCCGAAGCAGTCTTTGGGGCAGTACCCACCATGCTCTGTATGTGAAAAAAGATGGACTCATCAGCTTTTTTAGAGGAGTGATATCTTTACAGATTAGGAGTGCTTGTGCTCTGAGCCACATATAACATGCTCAAGTGGTTGGTTTTGAAAAAGATTATTTTTTACGCTTAGCATTTCAAAATTTTATAGTTAAATATGATTGTATGTGGTTCTTAAATAGGAGTGTAAGGTGCTGAACCATTGGTGCACTAATGCAGATGTATTGATGTCCTTTTCCAAAGAACACACTTGAAAGCTGTGCTAGAAAAGTACAATTATGTATTATTCCCAGTCCAAAATCTATTCCCAAAAATTATGCTGCACCACTAATGTGCGTTACTTTGTAGAGGATTTTTAGCTTCAATTATTGCCTCTTCAGGCAATCAGAAAAAACCAGTATTTTGGCAATACAACAGAATAAAAAACTGTGGGCTATACAAAGTGGCAAAATGGAAATGCTTTAGACAGCAGTGGTGTTGATTGTGTAAATTTTAATGATTCATGTGACCTGAGTCTGGCACCATAATGCAGTCATGAGTATGTTCACTGTATGAGGAGGATGGTGTTTAACTGCTGTCTTCAAAATGATTCACACACAATAGCGGGATATAGATAAAGTTACTATTCATGGGCCTTCTCGTCTGTCGTAATCTCCAGTTTACTCAGAATAGGCAATTGTTGTCTAACTCTTCACATATAAATTAAAGTTCTAATCTTTCTAAAGTGCACGGAAAAGCTGTGCTTTAATTTAAATGGGCTAGGCATTGCCATGTGTTACTAAGGTAAAATATGTTTTGTAATAAGAGGTTGAGAAATTTAGGTGAGGTTGAACTTAAAATTATTAGATATTTGGCCAGTGTTCTTGGTAGTGATTTTTGTGGGAACAAGACAATTTTTTACATTCCAGTTATTTTCTTGGATCTTCTGTAAATTACTCTTTCTAAAACTAATCTAGACTACTCAACTTTTTTCCTCTTGTAGACTTCTTATGTTTCCCTAGCTGTGTTTTATCAGTAGTTGGAACAAGATGAAGCTCTTTAATACCCAGGGTTTATATACTGCTTTACATAACACCTTCCAGTCTTATATCCGTGCTGCCTTCTCCACCTGTCAATGTATGACAGGAAAATAATGGTTACTTTTATAACGCACCAAACTTTCTTTGTTTTTCAGAGTAGTTGCCTACAACACAGTTATATGAGGAGTTTTCTGTCTTCTTATCAGTAATTCTTAAATTCTATTAAAATTAAAAAGGGCTTTGCAACTGCCTCAGTAAATTTTACGTTGAAATGAAAGTTGTAGCTTGATAGCATCCTGTTCTAGTGGCAAGTAAGTGTTACCTGAACATTTGAGCTCATCTGTTACTTGTACAATTTGGATAACGGTATGTACTTCAGCTTTACAAAGGTTTCTTTTTCTGTTTTGCTTTGATTGGTTATTTCAGCTTATCAGTATAGGTTCCCAGTACAGCTGTGGCCGGGCTCAGCAGTCAGAGTTTCTGCTGATAGTGTCACGGGAAGTGAAAGGGGAAGAGAGATGCTTCCAGAAATGCTGCAGTGAGGTGTGTCACACCATTCTTTTTGCCCTCACAGTGATATGCTTGGCCTCCTTGCGTTTCTGCTGCTTTCAGATCATTCCACTTTTTTTCTGGATGTACAGCACATAGTAGTTTGTGTGTATTTGTGACTGGCTTTTATTTATATTCACGATATTTCATTACACATTATGAATGTCCACATTGTAAAAATAATAGAAAAACAACCAAACAAAAACCCTCGGTTATTTAGTTCAAGGTCTTTCTTAGGACAAGTTCTTACTTCCACAATAACTTCTTTTCCTTAAATTTTCCTCCAAAATTAACAGCCTTTGATCCATACCTAGTTAACTAAGAGGTACAATTCAAACATAAGGAGCCCTAATAATACACCTTTGAGTTCAGTGGGTCTAGAAGGGGACATTTCTGGTAAATTAGGAAAATGATTATTTCATCCACCAAAGTTAAGTTCTGAGTTTGAATCCTGTGTTTCTGGTAACTCAGAACTTAACTCTTTTTTAGGTGGATGAGAGATGTTAAAATTTGAATAATGAGTAACAGGAGTTTTTATAAGTAAAACATGGAGGAGTGAGGGGAGAACAAAATAGACAGTTTTAAATTTGTGTCCAGTTAAAAAAACATGCTGGGTGTTTCCTTGGCTTTATTGGGGGTATTTTCCATCTTGGGAAATTTTCTTGAAATCCAAATGGAGACTCCTAGCTTCATTCATTCTCTATTTTTTTCATCCTTCCTTTTCCCCTTGTTCTCCTTTTTTGATTGCTGTGTTACTTCCAAATATTTGTGAGTTTGGGAAGGATTTTTTTCTCTCAGTAACGTTGGAGGCAGTTTCTGTTTCTTTAAATATCTGTGCTACATTTTGAAGTGTTGTGTGTGAATTGATTTGGGAACCTGGTGCTCTGTAATTTTTTTCATCAACAAAATGACTGGAGTACTTGTTCTTTTTCTTGCAACAAATATGGTTATTTAGTCTGAAAGATGAGTATAACATTATGAAGATAACATGATCGTGAAATGGCTTAATAAAAACAAACCTTTGCTTGTGACTTTATATGGACACATAATCATGCAATACTAGATTTGAAACCCAGACTGTTACCCAGCCTTATAGCAGAATCTGCTTTCAATATACCAAGCACTGTCTGTTTCTTGCAGTTGTATAGGTAACATTTGGAATGTGAAATACGGGTGTTTCATACTTCCGGCAACAGAGAAAGAATTGTGGCTTGTTAGGGATGTGTAGGGTACAGGCAGAAGGATGTTATTCATGCCTTCATGTCCTGGATAGTTCAAAGTAAAAGACAGCATTGTAAAATGGAAGGTGGGGAGGACAGTGAAGAAATAAGTGCAGGTATAAAATAAAATAAAAATTATAATAAAAAAAATAAGCATTGAAGTCTGACTATTGCATTAAGAGACCTAAAATAAATACTCTTTCAGGCCTGGTGTCAGTCGTCAATGCTGAGTTTTAAGAGCTGATAAATGTGTATCTTCATAACCTTTTGCAGATCCTTTGGGAAGGCAGAACAAATGCATTATATGTTTAAAAGGCACAGAGTCCATTCTTAGATTCATACAACTTGATTCTGCAAAAAAAAATAAATGAGTGGAGGATTTTCTTTGATTCTATTAGCTGATAGTATAATTTAAAATTTTGAAAGGACCATTTTTTTCAAGCTTTCTAGTGTACAAAGAGTACACCACATCTGAAATAGAAGCAGTATTATTCAAAGTACAAGAATATTTAAAATAGAATTTGAGAATAATTGTTACAGAATTTACTTGGTTTTGATAATCAGACCATCACAAAATAGAGAAGGAAATTACTAGTGGTGAAGTAGGAAAGTTAGTTAATATGAGTAACTCCAGTGGTAAGCAGAGGAAGAAGAGGAAGAAGGAAGAGGAGGAAGAAGAAGAAGAAGAAGATGGGGCTGCTGTTTGTGCAAGCTGGAGTGGTTGTCTGAGATAGCAATACTATTGCTGATTTTTCTGGTAAATATATGATACAGATTTTGAATCAATATTATTAAACCAATGCAGCAAATCTGTATAGGCATGTTACTGAAATGTGTCTGGTTTAGAGATCTGTCTCAGTTCAGTTGGGCATGAGATTAGTTCACTTCAAAATTGAGGTTCTTTATTACAAGATAGGAAATTCCTTCTTGTGATTTCTTTTCAGGAGAATTGTCATCTCTGTTGGCACATCAAGCAATAACTGTGTTTCTTTTGATTTAATAAAAATAAAAGTAATGTTCCTTTCCATTCTTGCTTTTTTTAGCTGTAGCTGACAGCCTACTAGTACCATCAACCCTTATTCCATGCAAGCAGTAATGGATCCTTGTCTAATGAATTTTCTGTCATAAGTAGCCTTGGCATTTTCCTGTGCTCAGTTCTGACACTGTTGGGGCTCACAGGGATGCTTAAATAGGATCACACTGCTTTAGTAAGGAGTGTAATGAAACAAGCCATGGAAGGAATAAACCAATGCAGAAAAATAGATATATGCATGTATATGTACATATGTGTGTGTGTATATATATATATATATATATATATATATATAAAAGCATACAAATCTATGGAATTTACCATTTCAACATGTTATTTTATCCTTCCTTAAGTTCTTGGTAATTTAAGCTACATGAAGCAAATGTGGCTTCAAAACAAAAACAGTTTGTCCTTTCAGAAAGTCTGAGAAACAGTAGCCTGGATAATCTGAAATCCTTCGACCTGTTTTTCGTACCTCAGATTACTCTGATGTGTTGTGGCTTCTTTTGGGGTGTGGGATGGGGGTGGTAGTGTGGGGGCAGATGGACATGACAGGGGTAGTCTTCCAGTTTATCAGCATCCTTCTTAAAGTGTTGTCACCAATACTGGGAACAGTGAAGTGACTTTTGGAACAGGAGCTAAACATAGTTGGAATAGGCTAAAACGTATTTCTGATCTCAGTTCCTGACAGAACAGTTCAGTTCTAATCTGCAGTCATTTTCCATTGTTTCCTTTTCTGCCATCAGCCTTGTTGTGGATCATTTCAGAAAGCTACAATGACATTTCTAGCATACGGTTGCTACTATGCAAATGCTACATTTTTGACTGCACACATGTCAAACTGCTTATGAGAGTATTGTGAGTTGGAGTTTTGAGGAACTTGGGTCTCATTCTGCAAAAGTGACCTTATCAACTGTTCAGTAGTGGCAAGACATCGTTAGGTGTTTTGCAGTCAGCTAAATTGATAGTCCCATCCAACTGGCTAAAAATATTCAGTCTGCCATGTCTCCTGAAAAGACTCATGTGCAATAGCTTGATTTATATGATAGGATTATAAAGCATTTGTTAGGAGCTGAAGTAACTGAAGACCTGTCAACCTGGTTGAAACAGGATTGATGATTTGACTGATGTTTGGGTCTTGTATGGTATCTACTTTCAGAGAGGTCATTTGTTTCTTTAGAGTGTCAATAAGTAAAGAAGTATTTTTCCTTCTGGTAGTTAACATAGCTTACCTGATAATGAGTCATTGCCATTTTCCAAGAAGAGTCAACTGTTAAGTTGTATGCTTGAATTCTTCAGTGAAACTTCAGAGAAGGTGAATTTTGAGTGGCTTTATTTAAATATGTATGCACAATTTCTGGATGTTTTCTAGCCTTTAAATGGGTTAAAAATGTTCTTTAATGTCCTACCTTTTACCTTAATAATTTAAGCAGTTTCTGTATTTGTACAAAATAGTTTATAATTGCTATATAATGTATAGTGTAAACTTTGTACCGCTTTATTGGGTTTAAAGCAACTTAATTGCTATTATTTTCTGAAAATCTGTGCGTATTATTTGTTGATAGGAAAGACAGTCAGCAAATCATCTTACTATACAAAGTAAATTTGAGTTGATTTTCCAGCTTTTCAGTAGACTTTCTTAGTCCATCTTGTGCAGCTAAGAAACTAGTTACTCTGTGGGTTTCATGATTCTGTGTTGCACAAATACGTTATGGTGCAGACTGCAGAGTATTCATTGTGAAAGATTAGCTGAGATGTAACATCTCAAGGTAAATGATGTCTTTATATGCACCGGTGCTTCTAGAAAACCTGGGTGTGTGTAACTTCATTACACAGTTTTGGTTGAAAAAATGTCTTTAACAATGATTTTTGATCAGCCTGTGTTCATTACTGTTTATGCATATATTTTGCGGAACTAGAGTGGTATTAGAAGAGGAGGAGGCAGGGAAGGTTTCTGGTGATCACATTCAGTGTAGTTAAAGTATGTAATTTGAGAGTGATGAATTTTGATGGGCAGTGCTGCTCGTGGAAGGCTGAGCCTTGTATGCTGTAATATCATCAGGCTTCAAAAAATTTTGACAATGCCTAGGCCTGACATCAAGTTGATTCGTTATGTAGACACACTGCCTGCTGCTCTTTGTAGACATTGGCTCTGTCCATCTGTGGAAGTGCTTGCTTGGCTGTCTTACTGCCGTGCAGGAACATCTGAACATCTCTCTTCTCTCCTTAGAAAGTACAATGAGGCTTTGTTTTCTTCTGACAGCGCTATACACAAGCTGCTTTTAACCTTGGTCTAACTTCAATTTTTGTTGGGGGAATAATTTTATCCCTTAAATGCAAACTCTGGATCAGGATTTCATCTTGCCTTCATCTTTCAAACTTTAACAAATCTTTTACTCTCTTTGGTGTTCTGCTAGACTAATGGTAGTACACTATTTGTCTTTACAGAGATAACTACAGTGTGTTAAGTGCCGTTACTCTAGAAAAATAAGTTAGGCCTTTTCTATGTGTCCATTTCTAGAGCACTTAAATGGTACAGTAGAAATTGGGGAATAGGGCAGTCTTATTGTATATGTGTGGTGATTTGGTAGATAGATTAAATATTAAATAGTTTGGGTAATGACAAATTGACACAGTGTATCTGTGCAACAGTTTTATTTTTAGGACTTTGATCTGTGTCAGTAGATCTGACATTATCTTGTAGATCACACATTATCTTGTTGTGCTTTTGAAATAAATCTTTAAAATAAATGAACCAGCTACATCTGAATTGAGTCTGGCTTGGAAAGGCAGGCAAGCATGTAAAGCTTCTAGCATATTAGGTAAGTGTATTGTGTGTAAGGTAAGACAATTTCTGCCATTTGATAAACATGCTGCATAAGAAGTAGTGGTGATGTTGAGTATATTCCTCTTTCTCAGTAAATTGTCATTTATCATTCAATGTAGAGACTCTAGAAGCTTGTAAATATGTCACATTTCATTATACATGGCTTCTGCTTGTAGCACTTCCTTAATTAACTTCCTTGTAGCAGTACGTATGAATTTCAGATGTTAATCTTGATGTCCCACCATACCGTGTCTTGTTGTTTTCCAATCAGATGCAAATATTGTGTTTGTTCATTCAAAATATGTTTTAATAGAAATACCATTATTTTGTAAGTAGTGATGGGTATCCCTTCAGGCTAAAGAGGTTCCTGCATGCAGCCATTTACATATTAAATCATGCCACATTAAGATAACCACATATAAACTTTAAAAATTAACTTTGGAGGATAGGAAGGTTTCTAGTAAATAACAGAAACAGGGAACAGGCTACTTCTTCACTGGCCTGCCTCCACAGTCTTTCCTTTCACAGTGAATCATTAATTCTGTAACTGTTTAAAAAAAAAACTATGTGCATCTTATCATCAGAGTGTGTATTGTCAATGCATTTGTCAGCATCAAAACGTATTTGCATTGAAGTGGAGAATCATGCTTCAGGCACAGCCTATAGTCTGAAGAGTGAGGAATGTTTGTACTAATCGTGAGACTATGAAATTTGTTTTATGTGGAAATACAATTGACTTTTTTTTTTAAATTTCATCTTTCAGCTGGTCAGTATTGGTTCTTCCTATAACTATGGCAATGAAGATCAGGCTGAATTTCTGTGTGTTGTCTCAAAGGAATTGCATAACACTCCTTACGGCACAACCAGTGAGCCCAGTGAAAAAGCAAAGGTGAGTTACTAGGCATTGGACTAAAGAAATGGTGTTGAATTGGGTGGGCTTCACAAGTCATGATACCTCTGTTCTAGACTGTTATTTCATTGTCCTTTTTTCCCCCTTGTTCAGAACTAATAATGAATCCCTGTCCATTGTGTGAGGGACTGTAAATGGTACAATCAGCATGCATTTGTTACGCATGCCTGAATTATTTAAATACAATACTCTCTACTTTTTCAGTACCTTTTTTTTTTTTCAGGTATTGGCAAATACTTGCTCCTTACAGCTGATAAACTAGGTTTTGTTTATTATTCAATGTATAACACTGGTTCAGTTAAAAACTGTTTTTCTTGCTTGACTTCTGCTGAAGAAATCTTACTGTTGAGAATGGAACTTAAAAAATGCTATCTCCGTAAAACAGTCATGTGCAACATGTTATAAAATGAGGGTACTTGTTAATGTTTTTAGGGCTCTACCAAGTTTAATTTCTGTAACCAGCTTTACAAAGAGATTGTAATGGGCACAGCATCTTAGCATTTTACTCAGTTGTATTTCAGAATTTGTTCAAAGGAAAATGTAAAATCACAGCTGACTAACCATAAGGCAGAGCAGTTCTGTAAAGTAAATATATTCAGTGTCATGAATGGTGAACAGCTTTTATCCTTGTATTGCTGCTTTGTATGAGGAGATGACTACAGACAAACTGGATGCACGTGTACTTGTCTTAAAAGCTTTTGATTTCCCTTATGTAGATGGAAAACAATTGGTAAATCATTGAAGCTTGCTTTTTCAAAAATCACCTTCAAAGAAATTGATTTTGAAATAATGCTAAGAATGGGTCTGAGTCTTGATACTGAGGCCTCAAATAGATTAAGCGTCATTACTTTCTATGCTTTGTAGCATGCTTATGCAGCTACACA
The DNA here is from genome assembly GCF_015832195.1 of Motacilla alba alba. Classification (NCBI taxonomy): domain Eukaryota; kingdom Metazoa; phylum Chordata; class Aves; order Passeriformes; family Motacillidae; genus Motacilla; species Motacilla alba. The sequence goes on from NC_052029.1 coordinate 16,546,329, forward strand.
TATGGAATAATTTTATAATTTGAACTATAGAAATACTTTAAGCTGTATGTTGGATTCGTAGTGAAATGAGTAATTTATGTTCATCCCTGTTGAGATAAAACTTCCAAAGAGCTGTAAAGGATTAATCTAGTTAGGGGGAAACAGTGAAACCGGGTAAGCCATGTCTTACTCTTTCAAAATCCTAGTTAGAGTCTGCTTTTGCTAGGATGCTTGAGGAAGACTTTGAAAATTGACATGTTAAAGGTGTGTGGTAATAATTTAGGGCTGAGATACCTACCTGAAATAAAATGTGGAATTATAGAGCCTAATAAAGATCTTCATAAGGAATGGTCGTGCATCTTCAGGTAATTTTAGAAGTTGTCAGAATTACGTTGCATCCTTAATGTAATAGAAAATACGGGTCAAAAAAAAGTGTTAAAGACAAAAACCAAAAGCTAATTGAGACTGCATTAGGACTGTGTAAATGGAGAAGCACTGAGAGAGACTGTCTTAGACGTCTTCATTAGAGTTGCTTGGTCATTGTTTCAGAGAACAGAGCAGAGCATCATTTGACCACTGCGATGAAGAGGAATTACTGTTAATTTTGGTTGGAGGTTCCCTCCTTTTGTCCTGGAAGAGTTAAGCTGTTCCTAGTAATTAATAGGCAATACCTGAAGAAAAATTCTATTATATATTAAGTTTCTAAAAGATCATATTTTTGTATATAGGTATATGTTGTGAGTGGGGAAAAAGATTATTTTTTTCTTGAGAGGTTTCTGACAGCTGTGTTCAGGAGTTTTGACTTTGGGAGATGTTGTCTCCATAGTTCCCTCTTAGCAAGCATTATCCTCTAGCCTCGGTAGTGTCTGGGTTGGTCTTCATGAAGTTCATATGATTGAAATTCTGGTGTCCACTTTTATATACAGAATAATATGTTCATGTACTGGGACTGACTTACAAGAAACTCCTCCTATTACTTTTACAGCAGATTGAGTTAGAGAAAAAAAACAACAAAAAAACAACAAACTGCCAATATGTATTTTTTTACTGACAAGCGCTTCAGTTTTAGTTAATAGTCCTGGATTTTCAGACTGGGAGAAAATATCTTCTGATAGCCATCTAATTATGCTTCACCTTCATTCCTTCTTAGGGACTTTTTTCTTGTGTTTTCTTTTTTTAGTTAGCAGCATAATAAGTTAGTAGATGACTTCTGTGTAACCTTCTACACCTAAACGAAGGAAATACATCTTAAATGGTTCCACTGGCTTTTACTGGTAGCCGTGGCTCAACCAGAAGGTAACCTGTATTCCCACAAGCAGTATTCTCTTTCAAACCACTTTATGGACCTGACTGTTGGCTTCTATCTGCTGACTTCAGGGTATTTGGAAGAGGAAATTGTCATGAAATCTGTTACATTCCTTCTTGAAATGGTCAGCTGTCATACTTTTTTGTACAAAGAGTGGAGGTCCCAGGTAAAAGTAAATAAATGTCATTGCCACATGCTTCAGGTGTAAGTGGAATGTACTTTTTTGCAGCTCTGACTCACTTGCAATCTCTTCTTTTCCCTTCCTTCTTCTATACGTGCTGCATGCTGCATGACACTCAGAGTGAGGATGAAGAAACGGATTACGATATGAATGACTCAGATTAAGTGTAAATGTCATGGTGAGCACTAGCTGCCCTAGGATTTTAACCAGATTCTTTTCTGCCCCATCCAATTCCCATCCCCACTAATGCTGTCCTTCAGCTAGTCCTGGTGGTATGTGTGTGTGTTTGTGGTTATAGTTGTGGCATGGTTGGCAAAGGTAGAATTTGTGTTCTGGATATTGCTTCTTTGACAGAATAATTAGTGTTCCTTTTATAAACTGTATTGTGAGGAGTACCTTTAAAGTTTTGCTGAGAAGAAAAGTTCTTCATGTAGATTCTAGGGCCAGAATTGCTTTTCATTTATTCATTTCTTTCTTATTTAATGTGCACCATCTTTTCTGTCAGATAGGTTTTTTTACATGTAGAGACATTTGATACAAACTTACTGTATACATTTTCAGTAAATGTCTGATTTGGCAATAATTTAACAAACTTGATTGAAGTGCAGCATAGTCCAAAGGTGGTCTTAACTGATAATTTTGCAACTAAGGATTTTTTTAGTAAAGAGGTGGCAAATATAAGTAAATAGTGTGATCTTGGTGCTGCAGTTGTATTTATCACAGGAAACAACTCTCGGGAGGGATCCTTTCCACTGTAGTTTGGCATCTGATTGAAGATCAAGTTACATTAAAAGTCACAAGTGGAAGAGCACAAAAAAACTGCATCTGAAAAAACAACTTAGGCACTTTTCCTAATGTGTCTTTAAGTACTACTCGTATTTATTCCACTCTCTAGTTTCTAGAAGATAACATATCATTGAATGTTCAGTAAGGTGTGGGTGGTCACTTGAACCTGTATAAATTGAAGATATTTACCATTGCATGAGATTAAACTTTGGCTTCTCACCTATAACCTGAACTTTTTAGCTGTAAAGCAGCCTTAACACTTATCTCTGAAGTTTGGACAATGCTGTCAGACACATGGTGTGATTTTTGAGGTTGTTCTGTGCAAGGCCAGGATCATCACTTAATGATTCTTGTGGGTCCCTTCCAGCTCAGGATATGCTGTGATTCTATGAAGTCACTGCACATGGCTGAAAAAGAACCTACATTATTTTCTGAAATGATGCTTACAGAAGCTACTGCTTTTGCCAGGTCTTCAGGAACAGCTGAAAGGAATCGATCAAATCTGAAGCTTTATTGAAACAAAGTAAACTGGCACTTTGATGAAATTGAATGCAATATTCTTAAGCTGCCTGAGAGGCAAACAGTCCTTAAAAACACATTTCTAGCAGCAGCAGCAGCCTTATTTTGAGTGGGAAGAAATAGTTTTCTTATTCTGTTGCCTAAGAAACAATCACACCCTGTAATATGAGAGTTCATTCAGCATTGTTTAGAATTTTTAAGCCAGCTTTGGATCTGGTGCACGTGTAGGGAAAATAAAACAGAAAAATGAAAATAAGGAAAATCCTCTATACAGCAGATCTGTACTAGAGTTGGTACAATCCCCAGTATCAGTACAGACTGGGTGATAGATGGATTTACTGCAGCATTGCAGAAGACTTGGGGATACTGGTGGGTGAAAACCTGAATTTGAGCCAGCAATACTTGAAGACTAGAAAGCCAGTTATCCAGGACTGCAACAAAAGATGCATGGCCAGCAGGTCGAGGGAAGTGATTCTCCCCCTCAGCTCTGTTCTAATTAAATCCCACCTGGAATGCTGCATCCGGCTCTGGGATTCCCAGTACAAGACCTGTGAGAGTGGGTCCAGAGGAGAGACACAAAAATGGTCTGCAGGCTAGAACACCTCTCCTGTGAAGACAGGCTGAGACAGTTGAGATTGTTAGGCCTGGAGAAGAGAGCCCCAGGGCCAATGTTACTGCATTTCCAATGCTTAAAAAGCCTTATGAGAAAGATGAAAAAAGGCTTTTTTACCAGGGCTCATGGTGACAGGACAAGGGGTGAGGTTTTTAAACTGAAAGATTGGATATAATGATGAGCATATTCTTTACCATTAAGGTGATGAGACACCTGGCACAGGTTGTCCAGAGAAGCTGTGGTTGCTCCATCACTGGAAGTGTCCACGGCCATGTTGGACAGGGCTTGGAGCAACCTGGGACAGTGGTTGGTGGAAGGTGTCCTTGCCCATGGCAGGGGTTTGAATGAGCTGATCTTTAGGATCCCTTCTGACCAAACCCACTCTTGTGATTCTATGCTTTCCCTTTCAGTATAGGTGAAGGTTACAGAAGAAGCATCAAGAAAAGTGTGTTAAAATATTGCCTGATGGAATAGAATATTTGCTTTATGTTGGGATTACTGGTTCAGTAAATTGCACAAAGTTCAGTGTCCAGATCTGGCTGAGCTTTGTCTTGCTGCATGTGTTCCTGATGCTACAGAAAATAGTTCTAAGGCTATTAATCTTGCAAGTACTCTTCCAGGAATGAATAAACTCAAATACTTCATATTAAATCAGAAATATTAACAAAATGAATAGATACAGTATTATTTTCTAGTTGCACAGGTATTTGTTTCAGCCATGTTTTTGTCTCTGTTGGATATGGTTTCACTTACTGACTCCATTTGCTGCGTCAGACTGTTATCCTCTATTGTGGGCGCCTACTCCACCACTTTGTTCTCTGCTCTGACCGACAGCAAATACTTGGGGAAGAAGTTAAGTATGAAGCATTTATGATATCTGCTGCTGATATATTTCCCCACCTTCCAGTAAAACTCAGTCTGTGAATTTTGTCTTCAAGCCTTCATCCAGGTCATTTTATGGAAGCTACAATGACACTGTAATACCATGAGTATGTATCGGTGGCACTATCTTCTGTAAGTTTATCTAGTCCCTTTGGCATGTATTACACAAGCAGTTGCTGAGTAATTTACAGAGCCTGGTTCTTCCCCACAGAATTCACTTACCTCTTTCCTACAGTTTCATATGAATGGTCTTTGCGTAGTACGCATCGTCATGTGTAACATTCATGAATTACCTTCATGAAATAAGAGGTGTTTGCTTCTAAAATGTACCTTAAAGCATGATATGACCAGTGGAAAATGTCTTTCTGTATTTTGGAAATTTTTCAAAGTAGTTGTGGTGACATCTGGCTTCGTAACTTCAAAACAATAATGCTGAATTTGAAATGAAAAAGAACTTTGTATGCACAAAACTAGATCCAGGTGTAGGAGGGAGTACAGTGAGCAATTGATAAAGTAGATTTTTAATTTTCTGAACTAACACCACACTGCCTCTGAACTGTCCCTGAGCTACATGAATGGTAATGGATGTTTCATGAACTCCAGCCTTTAAAAAATCCCATGGGGTTGGGCAAAACAGGTGAGACCTTGCTTGACTTCAGTCACTGTGAAAGACATAATGGCCATTTTAACAATATTAAGAGGAAACCAAATATCTCAGATTTCAAAATTTAAAACCACACTCGAAACTGTTGTTGAATCAACTGCCAGCCTTTACCCTACAAGCACAGACTGAAGTGTTTGTGTGTGCTGGCAGATTCTGTGGGCTGGAATGTGCTACTGAGTGTTTGTTGTAACATCAGGCAATACAAAGATCATAATAGAAGGAAAATCCATCTTGAGGGCAGCTCTGCCATTGTCCAGGGATTGTGCCTTTGCTTTCTTTCAGCTTCGGAAATAAAGAGCCCTTCCCAATACTAAGAAAATTATCAAGAATCAAAAGAAAATGAAGTATCATAAGACTTTTACTTACAGATTAACATTCTTAAGTACTTATGAATAGTATGTTTGAAGCTTTGCTTAATGCATTGTTTGCCTTTTGTCATGATTGGTTCTACAGCCTGCTGACACAGTTCTAGAGTACTATGCAGCCCAACAGTTCACCTCATTATTGCTGGTTGTGATTCAGTTTAGAACAGCAACATTAAAATACAGTTGCTTGAACAGTCAGTCCTAAGACTTGGATCCTTTCCTCTCTGGAGGAGGCAAAATGAACTGAAACAGAAAAGGACAAAAAATAGTAAAACTGGAAGTAAAATGGATGTTGTTGATTTAAATCTTGCCAGGTTGTACTTGGCCTTTAAAAACTTCTTGCATCAACGCACCCAGTGTGACATTTCTGCACATTTTGATTTGCTAGTTCATGTTTTCAGTACTAATTTATGGAACACGGTTTGCATCTGAAACTTCAGAAAGTGAAGGACATTTTCAGGAACAGGAAAAATTAAAATTAAATTCAGTTCCTAGTAAAGTACCCAGGTTAATGTACCACATAGGACCTCAGGATCTTCTGAACTAGGTTGAGGTGCAATGGCTTACTTTTTGCAATTGCCAACTCTTAAGTCTTATTAATGTATTAATGATTTATTTTAATAATACTCAATTCCTAGCAGTGTTTCACACCTGTTTTAATGGTATTTGATTGTAGATATTGTACATATCATTCTGTCTTTTTTCAGCTTTAAAGCACAGATCCCAGGAATTTCCTCGAACCAGGTCCCTGGCCCATTACCCATTATTTAAAGTAGTCATTATGTTGCTCTTTGATCTCCATGCTTTAGGAATGACATTGAGCTAATTTTCATTTATAGAATTTTTATTGGTCTATTTCAGATTTTGCAAGAACGAGGTTCCAGGATGTGAAGACAGTATTGAACGGTGACAATTTTTTTCTTACATTCGAAGATGCAGTGAATTGTCACACTGAAGAGGCTTGGCTGCAAAAGAAAAAATCTGATTTAGACAATTTTCTGTTGATCTGGGTTCAACCATATTTGCCTATAAGCTGGTGTCAACTTCTGGAAGCATTGCAAGATTACATTATGGGAATAGATGGTGTGGGAGTATGTGTTAAGTTTTGGTTGTAGTGCATGGTTGTGCTTTCTTGTTGACTTATTGACACTGGTCATTTGAAAAGAAATGACCATGCACTCATATTTTCCTCGGAGACATGTAGCACTTAATGTCTGGTGCTGGATGACCCAATGTTGATCAGTTTGGAGACCTTTTCCTACTAATCATTGTAAACCTTAAAAGGACAATGTAATTGGTGCTACACACACACACACACACACACACACACACACACACACACACTTACACGCACACACACACACACAAATGTTACAGCCCAGAAACACAAGTATTTGGGCATACGTTGTTTCAGAATCAGTGTCAGCCCCAGTTGACTGTATTATACTGCACATTCCTTATGGTTCTGCGACATAATCTATTATGTAATAACAGCCTAGGAGATCAACTGAAACTAGCATGTGTAAAAGTTACACAACAGAGAAAAGGTTTCTCTGAAGGGTGTATATATTGACTGGATGAATAGCTTATTTTAATACTCAAAGGGAAGCCTAAACTCAGAGAAAATGGCCTTCCTCTGAGTTATTCTTGATGTTCCCTCTGTTAAAACAGTCTCCTGTAAAAGTTACGCTCCAGTCCTGGTCACATGCCTGAAAGTAGAATCAAAATTCACTTAAAATGACCAACTGAACATTCTGTTTCTTTGGAGATGTTTGTACTCATATGTGTGTTTCTGCTTCTACAAAATGCCTATAAGCATTGAACTGTGGATTAGGGTAGAGATTTTTCTAGAGCTGAAGGTTTTACAGAAATACAGCTGGCTAGTCCTAGGTCCCTGTCTCTATGACTCGGATTAAAATCAACCTTAGTGTGAACATAAACTCATCCAATTGAAAAACCTGATTACTTTGGATATTCAGGATCCCTGTAATCAACCTTTCTCTTTCTATACAGTTTCAGCTATGCAGTTAAGAACAGTGTTTGAACAGAATGTGGTGCAGCTTTGTTAGTTTGTCCTTGGTAAAGGCTAATACACAAGACACACACTATGTTTTAAGCAAAATCTTTAGCACATCTTTAAAACACTTAATGAAATGGACAGTATAAAACTTGCTTCATTGACTCATGGAACCAGTGGAAGGGAGCTTCAAAAAGCTACAAGATGGTTTTGAATTCTAAAGACATTACAGTTTTCATTCTTAGTAATTTCTGAAATTATGCATATACTGTATACTGATTTTCAAACACCCAGGGTCTACTTTTTTTTGATTATTATTTTATTTTTTAAAGGACTTAGACATTGATAGAAGTTTGGCAAAACCATTTGTAAGAAACATTTCTACTAAACAGGTTAAGCAATGGGCTAAATGTTTTGTCCATGTGCCTAATGCTTGAAAGGATTTGTAATGCATTTTGTGACTTGGATGTGGTCTGCACGGGAAGCTGCTGGCCCCTCCACAACACATACAATTTTTGTCTTTTTTTAAGAAGTTAAAACTGAATTTAATTTACTAAAACTGTAATTGTGTAGAGGGAAATGTTTATACTTTTATACTTTTTTAGGTACCCATATTTTATCAGCTTAAATTGAGCACAGAGATGTCCCCTAAATAGTGACAGATTATCTTGTGTATCTGAAAATAAGCATAACAATTGTCTGTGTTAACTGCATATTAAAACATTTCTTCTGCTGCAGTAGTCACTGTGTTTTTAAGCAGTATGACTCCACCAAAATCTCTGAGCTCCCCGGCTCATTGCAGCCAATTGCAGCTGACCATGTTACTTGTTGTTTTCTTCACGTGCTCTACAGAGTAATTCAGCATTGATCTAAGTGGATTTTAATGCCTAAAATACCAGTTTTACAGTGATCCTTCTGAATCAGCATTTCTGTTGCCTCTCTTATTAAACACAAAAAGGACAGACTATTTAATAAAGTGAAATTTTCCTGAATGACATCAGCAAAGCATAAGTAACGAACTGAGCAAACTGAACAAATTTAGAGTATGTAAAAGAGTGTTTTTTTCTAAGTATGGGAGGTTTTCCCCCCTGGAATATTTTCAGTTTTAAAACCTGCTTCTATGCTGAGATTACTTGCAGTTTAGTTTACATTGTATCCCTGCCATAGCTAATTTTAGGGAAATGAGTGTTTAATAATTTTTTGCCCTTTGTTTCCAATATCTCACAAAGATTTTAAGAAGGAAAGAAAAGAGAGAACTTCAGTAGGCAGGTACCTTGTAAATTATTTTAAATACACTGTTGTTTGAGGTCACCTGAACTAACTACTTTCCTGTTCTTGCTGTTGTCATTATTGCTTTAATATTTTTGTGATCATGCAAGGCTTTCAGATAGATGGAAGTGCTCTCTTCAGCTTTTTTCAAGGCATTAAGAATTTATCCCTAAATAAGTTTTCTTTCTTTTTGTTTGACTGTTGCAGTTTCAAATAAAGTTAGTGACAGTAACAAGGTAATTGCATTAGAGTCCAATCTCCGTGACCAGGCTTAGCGAACATTGCTTCATCTGTTAAGCTCTTGCAAGGAGGAAGTAATGTACCTGTACAGTTAAAACTGGATTCCTTTGTTCTTTTTCTGCCGTTTGGAGAGTACCTACCTGAGAATTGCCTGTGACTGTGCAGAGCTGAGGGGTTCACTATCAGGCTGGAACTGCAAAGCTGTACTGCAAACCACTTGAACTTAACTCTGAACATACATAGCTCCTCTATTGTTAAATCAGAACAGTATCCCAGGTTAGAACTTCACATTCTGAGCTTGAAAAGATCCTAGCAGAAGGAATAAAACAGGAAGGGAGAGAGATGAAATTCCTTAAAGACATTTACATGACAAACTTCATGCAAAATTTGTTTAAAAACGGAAGTTCAACTTCGCTATAGCAATTTCTTGCTTTGAGTTAGGAGACAGCATATTGTTGGCTTTAGGTTTTCTCAGAGGCTATTTTTTCCTTTGTTGGAGATGGCATTTTTACATTACATGCTTTTGACTTCTTCAAGCGGCAAGTGAATCAGAATTTGTCTGCAATGAACAAGTAATTCTGAGGCCTCAAAGACATGAATGTCACATGGTCCATAATAACTATCCAAACGTATACTTTGACTCAGCAGCTCCCAGCCCAAAGGTTACCTGGGATTTTGTCCTACTTACTGTGGGATTTCCATGGATTACAGTTAATTGCATGTTTTTAATCCCAAAGTAATTTAATTGTGTGTTAAAGACTTGATTGAATTTAGAAGCTTTTTTTGAATCTTTACTGAAGTTTCCATTGTTACAATCATATACTCATAAAAGTTGGAAAACATACTGTGTTTTTTACAAACTCAGGTCTCTTGTAATGATAAAAGTTCCTTTCATCCTGCATTGTAGCATTAGGAGAAGATATTTCTTAAAAAATGAAGCTCAGTGAATCCATCTGACTTTTTTGATTTGAGATTTTCTTTAGACACTAGCTGTGTAGCTCCATTTCTAGCAGTGTGAATGCACAGTTATGATTGATTAGAAACAGGACTGTTTCCTGCAGATTCAAAAATTGAATCAATCTCCTGTTTTTCTGAGAGGGGGGTATTTTTGGTTTTTTTTTCAGGAGAAAAATTAAAACTGGCAGATTAAACAAAAGATGACTTGGTTGCAGGCATGCAACCAAGGGAACAAGTCTGCTGAGTAGGGTGATAGTGTTACCAGAAAAGTGCTTCTCATAACAGAACACTATTCTGTGAATGTCTGTTGAAGTTGTTGAGAGTTGTCAGTCTCTGTTTAAGCTGTAGAGAGCTCCCACCAGCAAATTAACACACATTAGTTACAAATTTTTATTAACATTACAAAAATGAACTTGGAGTGCAAAAATGCAACAGTATCTGGTTCAGTGGAATTAAATAGAATCTAGATTACAATTACTCAGGTATACTGGAATGTATTCCTTGGGAAGTACTGGGAGAAGAGTGAAGTTGTCCTGGGCTTTTTGAGGAAGATGGAAGTCAAATGAAAGCTTGAGATGTGATAAAATCAGAAAGTGCCATTCTCCCATTTTTGTTCTCTCTCTCACTACATCAAAAGTTTCACGTTTTTCAAATTAACTTTTTCAATCAGCCCTTGAACTGTGGGGCTTTTGAAAAGAGATGAAATTTTGTTATGCCTTTAACAATGTCTGTTATCTTAAGAGAGTAGGTTTAAAACCTGAGTGGTCATTGGAGAAGTGTCTTTTCTAACACAACAGTTTTGAAATACTTAAGCCCAAGAATGATGCCTGTTACTTTTTTGTAATTTAGACTGCAGCTGTCTCCAGTTTTGAGGACAATCTTGGGATCTTACATGGGCCTTTGTGTAGAATTATTGATTGTTTAAATGGTATGAATATTCAGTTAAAAAAAAAAAAGTGGAAGCCTCTTTGAACTCAGTGTCATGCAAGTTTTTTATTTATTTCACAAAAATCAGGAGCTGTCTTTAAAGGCTTCTTAATGAACAGAGGCTCTAAAGGGCTAAATAGATCTTATTGTCCAGTTTGCCTAAATGACTGTCAGAAGGAACTCTTTCCATTTTCAGAGCAGAAATGCTAAGGGCTAAAATGCTTTCCAGGGCTAATTTGATGTTCCAGAGACATACGATATCTAAAAAACAACTAGTCCGTTTTCCTTTCAGTTCATGGACTTTAAAACAATTTTTACAAATGTCTGAACCAATTGCAGATGTAAGTGTTCCTATATGGCTTGGATTTTTAGTATCCAGATTGGATAAGGGCACACTAGAGAAGGCAGTACACCTACCCTCCACTTCCTTATTACCTTGGCTGAAATCTGTCAACTGTTAGGAACAGCACTGGCAATAGAGAAGCTTTGAGGAAGATTCTGCCCCAGGAAATTGTCACAGGATATTTCTTTGCAACTTAGTTGACCTTTAGTTTAGTGATGTCTGCCAAGGCATAAACTTCTCAGAAGTTCAGTGAGTAGATACTGCTGCCAGTATAGCTTTCTGGAGGCATCAGAGGGTTCTCTTCAGCATGTTGTGTCTTAATAAGTACTACAATGAGAGAAACGTTTTTTAAAGTTATTTTGCTACTTTGGGGGTGAGTGGAAGGAGAAGAGGTTCTGTGACAGTGCTCTCCTTGCCTTAGAAAGCTGAGCCTAAATTTTGACCTAAGACCTGTTGTGATTTTGAGGCCTCGTCATCTGAAATGGGTGAAGAGTAAGAGTAAATGTATTTATTATGTACATTATTCTTGCTACTTTTGAATATTTCCCAAAGCTTATGCACAACTTTACTCACATTAACGTGGCTCATGTGTACTTGCTAGAATGAAGAAAGTGCCTAGGCACTCGTAAAAGGAATGTTACCAACCTCTCTACAGGAACTGAAACAAGATCACCAAACAGAAGGAGTATCAAATGGCAGCTTTTTCCACCTGCTTCTGCCCTTATCCTTACCTCAACTTAGCTATGAGAAATCAACTTCCTATGCACTCTTTAGGATTATCTACCCAATTCAACGAATGTTCTTTTTTTTTAAGCTTTTCCTCCAAATCACTGGTCTCAAAATTAGTTGGGCATCAGCTGTTTGTGCTTATACCCAAGTGGCCATACTTGCAACGTGTTATTTCCTGGATAGTGGATTAGCAATAACTCTTTATGTTGTGCCAATGCATTATATCTGAAGTGTTCTTACTGCAGCAAAATTTGAGTTATGATTTGGTTTTAATGCATTTGCATTAACCAAAACTCATAGCACAGACACAGACAAGAAACTGAATTCCGGGAAATTTCCCTGGAAAAATATCTGCTAGGGCTTCCCAGATAATTTGAAGATGGTTACAGTTAACCATCACTTTCAAAACAAACAAATGAAATGTGTATGGGTATTTTTTTAACTTCCTTTTCATAACACTAGTGTATTGTAAACTGCATGGAATAAACCTGGTTTTTCCCTTTTAAAGTGTGATGTCTTACATGTGTATTTTCTAAAAACAGTAATTGATATTAATAGTGTCATATCCTGTGATAATTCCTAGTTTAGCACTTCAGATGTAAAATGTAGTTGCTTATTTGTGCAAAGCATTAATGCTTTCTCCTTTGTAAAGGAGAAATATCCCTTACTGCTGCCCCAGAGTTTGTCACGAAAAAGTTAGGTCTAGTCAGATATATATCAGTTGGGAAAATATTTTCCTTTGCAGTTGGTGTGATGTGCTGATTATTGTAGGAGGAAATAGTTGTTCTTTTATGGATATATAATCACATGAAAAAGTTTTAAGTAATCACTTTGCTTACCTTTTCTTTTGCACAAGTCAAAAACCACCCTGCCTAACATCAAAGATTCTAGAATCCACTACTTTGCTTTTTAGTATAAGTGGTTCCTTTCTTTGAAAAACTGAGCTAATGGAAATTGATGCTTTGTAATAAGGCAAACATATAATAAGTTTCAAGGATAGAAATGGCTGAAGGAAGTAAATTATTTTAGTACAAAGTACAGGTTGTTGAAATTATCAGGAAATTTGACAGCTGTGTCCTCTACAACTATAGAAAAGTTTATAGTTGAGTATTAGTATTGAGAAGACCACTGGACAGCTCTTACTTTCCGAACTGCTGGTAAGAATTTGAGAAGCTAAGACCCATGATTTTTAAATTCCTAAAGGCTCTATAGTTACATATGAAGTTGATTTAATCTTAAGTCGGTTTTAAGTGCAAAGCACATTCTATTATTTCCCTGTATATTCAGCAACATCAGTAAAATTGTTATTTTACTAAACTAATTTGCTGCATTTAATTGCATGTGAATTTTACTAAAATAAGTGCTAAGAACAAACACTGCTGTAGTAATCAAGTACAGCAATTACAGTAATTAAGTAATTAGCGTGTACATCCGTATTTTCATCAGACTGTCGTACTAAAAGTATTGATATTTTGGAGTCAGCCAGCATGACTTTCAACCCAAATTCCTATTCCACTTATCTGTTGCTGCGTTTTCACCATTTAGGAAAAATGAGAGCACAAAAGGGACAAGTGTCTACCCTGAACTAGAAACCAGGTTATAAAGAGGACATAAACAGCTAAGTCATTAGCAACCCGTTTGGATCTTTTATAACATTTAGGGTTCATTTGGCACTAGTTTTGCTTTCAGTGGGAAGTTTAACTTCAGAAAGATGAAAATGATCCTGCAAATTCACCATTTAGGGTGCTGTTCATCTTTTAGTGCGCTGAAATCTTGCCTGGTAGCCATATACACATAATCCATATGTATATGACATTTTCAGAGGCTGTAACGTGTACAATTTCATGAGAGAGATCCTGTAAGCCAAGTGTTGCCAGTTTCCACTGCTTTTCGTAATGCCACTGGAACTGTGGAAAGTTACACAGGGGAGTATGGGTTTATCCTGGTCTACGGTGGGCATCTGCTACTGGTGAAAGGTTTCTTAGGTAGAGTGATCTTCAGCATATATTTTGATTAGGGCTGATTGGAATCTAGGTGACTGTTTATTGAAATAGTCAATTCTAGAGTTCTGAAGAAACCATTTTGAACTTTATTACTACACAGAACATCGTTCAAGTAACATTGACACAGACCAGCAAAAGGCATAGCTGGACAGCGGTTTCAGGACTAAAAATTCCTCAGTTTCATTAAGAAAGAGAAGTTCAAGATAAAAATAGAATGTGATCCATACTCTACTTGCCACTAAAAATACGTTCTCAGAAGCCCAAAGAACACCACCCCCCCACGCCCCCCAAGGAAAGGAAAGGAAACCAAGCCCAACCAAACCAAACTAACCCAAACTAACAAAGCAATGGGAAACAAATCCCAGGTCACGAATCCCGCAAAGGTCAGCGAAACTGGCGCGGCATGAGGGCGAACTGAAGCCCGCCCTCCGTGCCGCTGCCGCTCTCCCATAGGCCCCTCCCGCAGCGGCCCCGCCTCCAATCAGCGGCGGCCGGGCACAGGGGGCGGGGCTCGGCCCGGCTTGAGCGCGGCCCGCCAGACCTGCGCGCGCCCGTCGGCGGACCAGGCGTTCTTAAGTCGCAGGCGGCTCTCACAGCGCCAGAGGTAAAAATTGATTCAGTTTTCCGCCGGGGCCGGTGCGAGCGAGAGGCACGAGGAGGTGCTCGGCTTTGGGGTAGTCCCGCGTGGAGTTTTTCTGGTGCTTCATACTCAGGCATTGTTGGGGGCACCTCTGGGTCCTGTTTCGCGGAATACGTAAAGCGTGACGATAGGATCGCAGACGGATCGGGCCGAAGGACAGAATAGCGCTTTCGCGCTCCGCGCCGAGGCGAGAGGGAGGGAAACTCCGGAGTGGAGACAAAGCAGCGGGAGCGGGAACATCCGGGTCACTCGCGCGGCCTCGATCCGGGACACGCGCGGCGGCGGCGGCTCTCGGTGAGGCCCGGCCGGGAGTGGGGTCGGGGTGGCCCCGGGGTCGAGGAGCGGGGCTGGGCCGGGCTGGCGCCCCTCGCCTGCGACGGGACGGGAGGGGGCCGGCGGCCATGGGCGTGCGGGCCTGGCGGCTCCGGCGTTGTGGTCGGGCCGGCCGGCGCAGCGCTGTCCGCCTGAGGCTCTGAGCGCCCCGCAGGTCTCGGTGGTGGCGGGAGGAGGTCGCCGAACAGGGCGTGGAACCGCTCGGCCCGCGCGAGCCGGTCCCGCCCCGCCGGGTATATGCCCGGGAACGACGGCGGGCCCGCGGTGCCCCGTGCAGGCCTTGGGCGCTGCCCCGGCCCCTCGCGGGGCCGGCGGGACCAGCGGCCCTCCGCGGTGGCGGGCGGTGCTCGGCCCTGTCCGGTTACTTGGCCGTCGAACGCGGAGCTCACCGCCGCGCGGCATCTTCTGTTGTTTTATGTGCGACTCCGGTGGCCGCTCGGCCTCTTCTACCTTTCTCTTGCCGCAAGCAGAGGAGACTTTCCATCCTAGTCCAAAGTTAGCGTGCTTTGATTAAAGCTCAGACCGTGGCTTTCTCCACCTTTCTGAAAAATAAAGTTTGGATAGTCCGGGGCAAACTACTTCGATAATAATGTCTTTCTACGTCAGTATTTAACCTGCAAAGTAAAAATGTGAGGCTAGCAATCTTAACGTTTTGGGGTCTTTTTTCTTGCTGCTTGGGATCAGTAAGTCGTACTGAAAGTTCTTGAACCTCAAAGAGCATATTGTTGATGTATTTAGGGAGTTGTTTGTGGCACGGGAACGATTCTTTGCCAAGACGTGCATTTTGTGTGTGAAAGTAGGTTGTTCCACCCCATCAGAGGGTATAAATGGGTAAGATATTCTGTAATGAGGCACAAAAATTTGCATCTATGATGAACGTGATGGTTTTATGTTGTCCTTTTTCTAAAGTAGGCAGTAACAGCAGCAAAGGCGAGCAACTGAGTCAACTGAGTAAATTTGGAAGTTTCTGTTAACTTTCTGAGTTGATGGCAGTAAAAGGGACATTACTACCTCTTAATGGCAGGGGTGAATTTGGGGGATTAAACTCAATACATGAAGACTGGTCTTTTCGACTTTTGTGGCATGTGCAAAAATAGGATTGAAAAGACTTTCTCAGATGCAGAATTCTTTCTGGTAGTGTAGTACATTAATAGATTGGGATATAGAGAATCTATATTGACAGTTTGTTAGCAGATTGCTTTTGAGGGGACGCTTAACTAAGGGCATCTTAGTTTGTGAAATGGGCTTTCAGTCTTCTTGTTTAATCTTTATTTTCTAGTAGACTGATGAGGTTTTAGATACTTGTCTGTGGAAACCATATATGTGAAGCCTGTCGTCTCTGATATGCACTGAAATTTTTCAGCGCTTAACTAAGTCAAATGCTTCAAGATTTGGAAAGCTATTTGTACAGCATTTGAAAAATCTTTATTGTATTAGGGCACAATATAGTGTGTAACAAAAGTAAGTAGGATGCATGGTCTGAAAGCTCGGGATTTTTTTTTTTTCAATTACTTGAAAAGTTACTGGGTTACTGATGTTCTGCAGAAGATCCACTGATTATTTACCCAGTGAGAAACTGGCGTTTCCCTTGAGGTTCATGTTGTAAATAATTGTCTGTTAGCCACAGGAAATGGAATAAATGTATTAGAAAGCCCCCTGTAGTGTGTCTTTTGGCAGAAAAGGTAGCTGAGTTTGGTGAACTATGTAAGAATATTTGGATGGTTTACAAGCAAATACGGTTTTCTCTGACTATGATGGAAAGGTTAGTATTAGTACAGTGGACTACCAAAAACACAGCTGAAACTCTGCTGCTTATGCAGTTCATTTACATCTCTTACAACATATTAAAACTTGCTGCCTGTTTAATTTGGTTAAGGAAGAGGTTTTTGTTGTCTTTGGTTTTTTGTGGGTTTTTTTCAGTTCTGCTGGTATTTTTTTTCAATGGCTCTGCATTTCCTGCTTGTGAACAGACTAAAATCTGAAGTCATGTGTACGCATTCACTAAGTCCTGCGAGTCTTCTGCCATAATTAAGATACAGGTGTATGTGTTGGGAATACTAGAGGAAAATTGGACTGAATATAGGAATGTTTTTGTGTGTGTGCATGTTCATTGAGTGTGAATTGTCCCTTTTTGAAAAGCTTCATCTGACATTAATTTAGTTGCTACTTTGAAAGTGAATTAGGGAATGTGGCTATGTAGACAAAACAGGCTTAAAAGGTTCAAGAACAGATTTAAAATACATATTGTCCTAGGAACTGCATAAATTGCTTAATCTGGTGTTTTTAAAGATATACAGTTCATATGCTTATAATAGTAGTAGACTGCAGTACTTCTTATAAGTAATCAACATATTGAGAGGTTGCGAAATTCTGCATAGTTCTTAACCAGTGTATAAGGGTTTGTTTTAATAGAGCGGTAACGCTGCTTTCAGTCACTCTGTGAACTTGTTAAGTGGAAGCATTCTACTCTTCTGCTGTCCAGAAGGCTTACGAGGTACATGTGCAGTTGAGAACAAATTGGCCTGACTTCTCCCACTGCCAGTTATCATCTCTTATTTAAAATCTGTGGAAGTGCAGTTATAAGAAGGATTAAAAACCTTCATTGGAATTTGAGCATGTGGCTAGTGAAACCCTGAGTTTAGATACAGTTTGACAATGAAAGATAAACTCACTTTGTGTACCGTTCTGGGTGAATGGAGAATCATCCCCTGAATTTGAAAGCACCACTCCTGTTTAGAACTGTTGTTCTGTGTCCTGCAGTAATGAATGACCTGTGCTCTGCATCTTTTTTCTGTAGTCGTGGTTACCATGCTTGGCTATTACTAAGGCAGTGAAGGTGCAGAAATAGTCTTCAGTTTATACTGGAATTTAAAATCTGTCTTGTGGAATGAGCTGCTGGCTCTTCCTTAGCTGAGCTCTGTGTTGCTGCCTGTTCCTGCTGTTGTCTAGAAGTTTTATAGCGGCATCACTGCAAAACTGAGATGACTGTTAAATTCTAAACCCCTGTTGTGGGGAGTACTGGCTTTCAATGGGAATTTACCCAAAAAGTAATATTTCTTATTCCCATTTGCCAGAAATGGGAGTAATGTAGGTGATTGCCTACAGAAGAAATTCGCCATACCTCATGTGGTGTAGGAAGGAGATAAACAGAGTGTGTGTCAGTTTTACAAGTAGGAAGTCTGAGCACTTTTTTCATTACTAATAGTGTTTCTGTTGTCAAGTTACTGTCAAAGTTTCTTCTGAGATGGGGTTCAAATATAGAGCAGTAAAGTAAGGATGGAATTTTGTAAGTCAAGTCCGGTAACTAAGAACTTGATGTTATTCCTGATGATAAATTCTGCTGGCTGTGCAGAAACATGTGTCTAGGTTATTGAAGTGAAAATGAAAGGTCAAAATTACTCTTGAGTGAGCAGGGCTTATAAACATAATGCATTGTTTATGCTATAAGTAAAAGTATATGCTAATAGCAATTACTTTTGTTGTAGAGGGACTCTGAATATGTCTGGCATAGCTCTTAGCAGACTTGCACAGGAGAGAAAAGCCTGGAGAAAAGATCATCCATTTGTAAGTATGAAAGCTACCAAATATCTGACTCTGCAGTTGTTTCAGTGTTCTGGTGATGATTTTTTCATTACCCTGATAGGATTAGTAGTGCAGAAAGAAGTAACTTTGTGTAAAGATAAAATATGTCACAAAGTATTTTAAGTACATCTTGTAAAATCCTCACCATATGTCTTTTTGCCTTGATTCAGGGATTTGTAGCAGTACCTACGAAAAATCCAGATGGCACAATGAATCTAATGAACTGGGAATGTGCTATTCCAGGAAAGAAAGGGGTAAGACTTACTGTTCTCCTGATTTCTCATTTATGGTGAAAAGTAACGTAAGTTGCTTATGCATTGCGCTGACAATTGAGAATTTACCGTGCGTATAGTTTAATAAAGAAGTTTGTGTCCTGCTGCTACTACTTCAGAATTAAAAGTGCTGTGGACTAGGAATACTGGATAAAGTATAGCGTAAGCCGTTCAACTCTTGGCACTTAGCACCTGAAGAATTCAAGTTTTCAGAGGAGTGTTTAAGAGTCTTGTACTGAAACTGGAGGTTGTCTTCCGCTTCTTCTGAAATACTACTATTAATTATTTGGGGGTTTTAATTCTTTCTTTCGGGTCTTCAGTGTGGGACTTTTTTTGCCTTGCCTTTTCTACTGCCTTTTGACAATATGCCTAAATACCCTTATGATCTTGTTTCTTAGAGTCTCAGAAGAATCTGTGTGTAGGCAAAACCTGCAGGGTCCGCGATGCTGCCTTAGTTGAACGCTGGACATAACATTGCTGTTACAGTTACAACTTAGTTTTGGTAGTAATGCTCTGGGCACAGCATTAGTTAGCTCTTAAAGAAGCACCAACAAGTATTCTAACCCAGTAAGGAAAAACTCATCCTCTTGTGTTTTGCCTGAACAAGATTATTCCCCATAAGTTTATCTACCTTATGGAGATGCCACTTTAAAATACTCGGGTAAAATTTATATGCCATGCAAAATCTTCATGGTATTGCTTTGAAGTTTTGTAAACCACAGAATGAAGCGAACAAGGCCTTAAAGCCAGCTTCATGTGTACTAGAAAATGTGTCACACCTGGAAAAGATCAGTTAGGCTGATGTGATTCCTGCTAGTTAAAAACATTATATTTAACAAGAAACAGCATGACTTATTCATCTCTGTCAGAGCGAGCAGTTGCTCTCTATTCCCTTTGTGTTTGGAGGCATCCTATACTGCAGCTGCTTTCCCCAAGATGAATAGTTCAAACCACCAAAATGCTTTCTCGTCAGCCAGATTAAATATTGACGTGGTGTTAGTCCTGGGTGGGATACTCTGTTCGCTTATTTGACAGCAAATCACTTGTTAACTACCTAAAATTTGACTCAAAAAACATCTGCCCCATGTCCCATAATGCAATATGGTCTCGATGGTACTGCTGTCATACTGTTAGCCTTTGTAGGACTTCTGAGTGTCTGCTATCTTTCACCCATAAGATATGTTGCTGTATCAGAAAATTGAGAAAAATTTTGCCAACTGTTCTGTTCTTCTGTATAAATTACTAAAAGCTATTTGTCTCTTCTTGTGTGACTGAAAGCTAACAAAATAGGTAGTTTATTCTATCAAAAAGCTCGTATTTTCTAAAAATGAACTCCTCTGAGAAGGTATGGAGAATGCTGTAGTCAGTTGTCAACAACTAGAAAAATCCAATTTAGAACGAGTTCTTTAAATACACTATAGCAAATATAATTAAACTCATTCACTTCTGGAAATGTGTTATCTTATTAATTCCTAGCATGTTTTTCTTCCTTTTCTAGCTTGAGACTTTGCGTAATGAATACCAATGACAATGAAGTGATTTTTCTCTTTTCATGTGGGTTTCTTGGATGTTTTGGTTTTTGTTGAGCTAAAAATCACATAGTTCAGATAGGAAATAATAAAGAATTTCTTTCTAAGGTGGTCTTTAAACATATCTGTCTGTCTGTGAGGATAAGATTTGATCAGTTTTGCTTTTAAGATGTGAGACCATCTTTACTCCAGTTGTTTTAAAAAAATCAACCCAACATTTACTTTCACTGCAGTATTTCCATAGCAAGGGCAAGTTACTGAGAAGTAGCAGAGAAATAAATTTTACAGCTATAAGAATCTTTTCTACATTTCTACACTTCTTAGCAGAACTCAGTTTGTCAGAAGATGGGCTTTTTTCTTTGTGTTTTGCATACTTGAGACAGTCTTTTTCTCTATTGCTAGATGTTTTTTTTCTTGTTTGTATGACCCTTTTGAGTAGTGCTGTCGTATTTGGGTTGCTCTGTGTCATGGAAACTGCTCCTATTAGTGTCCTTCCCAGTGCAGTATAGGGATAAAGAGCCTCTTGAAATTTCTTGTTATACAGAAAGATGAAATCTGTGAGACTACATTCTACCAAACGCAGACAGGGTTAGCCATTTACATTCACATGCTTAAGGGATGTATCCTTTTCCTGTCTTCTCAAACTTTAGTGGAGGTACAAGAGCCCCTTCCTCATTGTACACGTATAGTGTAAAACTTCAGAAGTATTCTGTTCTTACATAGTGTGAAAATTTTACTTTTATATGGAATTACTAGTGATGACCCTGATTGTGTTGATGAATTGGCATCACTTACTAGCTGAAGAAACCAACCCCTTCCGTTCCACTTGGGTTTCTTCTATAGGTAGAATAGCTTACCATAGTCTAGACAGTGTGCTACGGTGCAGGACAGCTATTTTCTGCCGTGTAGCAGAAGAATGTCTTGTGCTTTGCCTGAGAAACTGTATTCTTGGTAAGCTTTTTTCCACAATTTTGACTTTTCCTTTCTGAAACCAAAATTCTACGTTAACTCTTGACAGACACCGTGGGAAGGAGGCTTATTTAAACTACGGATGCTTTTCAAGGATGACTACCCTTCTTCACCCCCTAAATGTAAGTAAAATTACCACAGGTAATTAAAAATCACAGGTTTATTAGAACAGTGTTGAATTAATCCATGAGGTTCTTAAAAATGGTTATTACTTTCTTACAGTTTTGTTTGATTATGTTTTGGTTTTTTTTTTCAAGACACATTGCTTTTTCTTTTTTCCCCACCCACTTGCATTTCATCACAGAAAGTAGTGATGACATCAGCTAAGTGCTTGATATATCCAAATTGGGAGGGGAGGGAGATTAGTTCCCTCAACGTTTGGCAAAAGCATTGCTTGAAATGCTCATTGCATTATCAGCTGTCCTTAGAAACTAATGTGTAGGCATGCTTAGACTAAATCCCTATGTTCTTACTGTTAAGTTGGTCTTCTAAGCTGAGAACTCAGAAGACAGGAACTTGGAAAAAAGGGCTCTAGAACTTGAACCTTTTAATCAACTTGTTCTAAAATGTGAATCTGTTCTTTTTCTGCTACCGTGTATAACTTAGTAGATCTTCAGATACTTAGTCTCCTTAAGTTTTTGAACTGAATTTTCCTTATACCATCTCAAACTTCACCTATTATAGAAACTTGGAAACATCTATTGCATTGCATAGTTTCTTGGTTCTTGAATTGGCTACCTTCTCAGATCAGTGACAGTGATTACAAATTGCTCTTTTGACAGCAATTCATCTCTCATCACATTAGCATATTTCAGCTCTATCAGCTCCTGGCTACTCCTTTTGTTCGATACCACCTGAATACATGTAACACAGGGGCAAACATCTCTGGTAACTGAAACCATTTCACGTTATTTTCTTGAAAAATACCAGTTTTCACATCCTGACAGTGTTAAAGGAATTGTCATGCTTTATAATAAGATGTTTGTGTGACTGATAAAACTCCCGACCAGTGCAGTTTCTGAAGTACCATTGAACTTCATAGGGCAGCAAGACTGTTATGTCTTGTGAATATTTGCAGTGTCAGATGGATGAGGAAACTGCACTAATGTGTAGATATTTCATGTATTGCAAAGGGAGTGTTCATTACTTCACTGAAGCCTTCAGTTAGTCTTGTAATTTAAACTTGGTTCCTTTTGTTCGGTGCATCTTGATTATACATAGGAAAATATGAAACTGAAAAAAATACTAAGAATTTAAATCTTCTTTGTATGAAACCTTTATTATTTTAAAGTGAAGAGAGAAAAGAGACGAGTAAAGGGTAGTATCTTTCCTTTACGTAGTAGTATGTAATGCTGAAAAGACAGAATTGTTTTTAAAAGGTCTTTATCACAAAGCTACCATGAATCACTTTGTCTGTTTCCATTCCTAAACCAAAAGATTACTAGTCAAAAAGACAATGTTGGATTGCCTGGATTGATATCACAAATGTGATGGGGCTTCTGGTTTAAGTGCGGGCTGAGCCAAGAAGAAAACTGGTATTAATAGCTCCAGAAATTGGTGGGGTTTTATGTGGGGGTCTTTTGCCAGTGTTGGTTTGGGAATTTTTGGATTTTGTTTTCCCCCAGCTGATCGAACCCAACTCTCTGATCTTCATCTTAGCACTGTATGCAAGTAATTTCCTCTTCTTTATCAGGTAAATTTGAACCACCGTTATTCCACCCAAATGTGTATCCTTCAGGCACCGTGTGTCTCTCCATCTTAGAGGAGGATAAGGACTGGCGGCCAGCAATCACAATTAAACAGGTCATTAGTTGTACTTAGACATGTTCTTAATACTTTTGCTTTGCTTGCTTATCTGATGCAAATATAAGATGTTCACTGTGTGTACCTAAATTGGCTTTTAAGGGTTTTTCCACTGAATCTCTATTAGTAATACCCATAGTATATGCCTGTTCCTTTTTCCATAGATCTTGTTAGGCATACAAGAACTTCTAAATGAACCAAATATTCAAGACCCAGCTCAAGCAGAGGCTTACACAATTTACTGGTAAGTGTCTTTGCATATGAGCCTGAGAGCTGTCATATTGCTTACAGGTCTCTGTTACTTGTAGTGTAACATGCAAATGTTTTTACATTGATTACTGTATTCTGTGGAGATGCCTAGATTGTGCTAAACTTGAACAAAATGGTAACTGCATGGCTGTTAGGTTAGTGGAGTTTTTAATAGCAAAGCAACAGCAGTGAGATGTGAAGACTCCTTATATCATGATTTTCATCCTGGTTGTAGACTAACAGTCCTTTCCCTTAAAGGCCAAATAGTAACAATGTGATGTAATGGTATCACCAGACTAGGAGAAGAGGAGACTGAATTAGGTGACAATTCACATTTGTCAGTATAGGAGTAACTTACTTCTGCCCAGTAGTGCATACCTGTAAGAACTTGTGCCTGAAGGACAAAGGAGAGCCGTGATCACTGTAGGAAACAGGGCATCTTGGGAAAAGTACATCTTCCAAGAAAGAGTAGGTTGAAAAGTACAGAGTGCCTGTAACTTTAGCAGAATGAAGTTTGCATTAATTAGGAAAAAGGGGTTAATTTGTGAGCCAAAGAGACTTCTTGGGTTTCTTTGTTTTTTGGGTTTTTTTGGAGTTTTTTGTTTGTTAGTTTGTTTGTTTTTTTTTTTTTTTTAGGCTTAGTCTTAAAAGTTTTCCCACCATTAAAAATGGATATCTGTTTTATAATCTTTAAGGAAGCAAAACATTTTAATCAAATGCTTTTGGCACTGGTAGCTAGTGAAATAATAACCAAGGTGGAATTGTGGAATTACAATCCTGGACAAGAGAGGCCTCCAGGAGAGTGCCAAGTTTGAAAAATAACATTTTATGTGACTGTACTTGCAATCTATGCTAAATATGGTTTTTTATAGGGTCCTAGGGAAAAGGAAACATAGGGATAGATAGTGGGTTTTGCATTTAATTAATGCCTTCACTCAGTATTATTTTTTAAAGTACTTACTGAAGGCCTGATGTAGTTGAGTGCATGTGGAAGACGGTTAAGTGGCCACAGTTGTAGGAGCCAGGAATGATGAAGAAGGCCTCAATAATATACTTCTATATATGTATAGATAGTCTGCATTTTATTCTTTTAAATCACCTCCCACGTGCATGTATGTACAAAACCATACAAGACTTGGCTAGTCTTGTTTCTGTTTAAAGTGCTTCCAGGGGAGGAAAATATCTGTTCAGCTTAAAATATTGCAGATTTTTGTTCCTTCAAGTATGTATAGTCTCCCATTTATGCTTTTTATGTCTTTTGGACATGCAGAGTATTTCAGATGGGTTATTCTGCAGTCTGAGAGTGTCTCTTGCTACTTAGTGAATATCTGGTAGAGGTTAAACAGAGCAGGATTGTGCGTGCATCTGTAATGTTGGCATAGTTGATAAATACTGCAGAAGATGCACCATTGTTTGCACAGAGGTCTTTCAGTCAAGTTGTTAAACTTTCAAGAATAAACATTCAGAATAAGAATACATATTCTCAGGATTCCTTTAGTAATGTCGTTCAGTAACTTTAGCACTCCTAAGGTGCTAGCCTACTTCCTCCTCTTTGCTGTAAGCATTCAGGGTCTCCTATGGAAGGCATTCTTCCGTGTGGATTCTATGGGTGCCAGACCTAATAGCTAGGCTATGTTCTCATGTGGCAGTGCAATATAACTTTGAGGAGAAAATGTAGAATAAAGTTTGAAAATGTCTTCATGAGAAGAGACCATCTTCAGTCTCTCTGCTATTAATTTCCCGTTGCACGTGAGCACAACTGGTTTCATTTCTTCCCCCAATCTGTCAAGTTTTGAGGATATAATTTGCTGCCTTTTTTTTTTTCTTTCACTGCAGCAAGCCTTCATAGCTGAAAGTAAGTTAAATTTACTGTAAGGCTGTCTGCAAAATCTAGTCACTCTAAACTATCTCTGGCAGAAGAGTAATGGTTCAAAATTTTGTTTCGCTCAACTCACACTTCTGACAGGTAACACAGAATGGACAACTGAATGTAAATGAATGCTTTACTATGCTACTACTGTCCATTGTTGGCATAAGAACAGAAGACAAAGAACTTGGTCGGAGGCTTAGTAACTGGACATAGTTCCCTCATCAGTAGCAACTGTGCTACACTTAGCTGTGTTGAGCTAGCATTTTCCCCCAACTGAAGATTAGGATAAACCTAAACCTGTGAGTCAGGGTCTGTAGAGATAAAAGCTGAAATTACCACACCACTGTCATTCTCCTGTTTCTTGGGAGTGTTTCCATTCTCTCTCCAAAGCAGTAAAGATGATAATTTAAAACCATATGAAGTCCACCAGCTGTTAGTGAACTGCTCTCCTCACTTTGCACTGTTAGGGTACTGGAATTTGTTATTAATGACCTCAGGTCTTAATGTGAGTGGGGAGTAGAAAACTTCGGATGAACGAGGGAATGTTTGCACATGAGGTACAGTTGGTCTTGAGAAGAGCAGGTGCAAACCTGTTCAAACAGACTGGTACAGTACAAAGTCAGTGCAATTATTTGACAACAGGTGATGGAAGTAACTAGTTGAACAGTACCATACTTGTCCAGAAAAGTCTTTAATTTATTGTAGTGTTCCGTGAATTGCTATCAAAAAGGTTTGCCTTTAGCAATGACTTCTGTTTCTCTTCTTTATGAAACTAACTCTGTAATACAGCCTCTGATTTCTCCAGCTATAATGAGCCTTTATCTTTTCAGCCAAAACAGAGTGGAATATGAAAAGAGGGTTCGAGCACAAGCCAAGAAGTTTGCACCATCATAAGCATTTGTCACGCAGCATCTTAAAAAGGAAGGGATTGGTTTGGCAAGAACTTGTTTACAAAACTTTTGCAAAATGTAATGTTGCTATGTACAATTAATATCCACATAAGGGGAGGGGGTTGTATGTGTGCCATTTTCCATATTCGCCAGTTGTATACAGTTCTAAATTTGCTGAATTGCCCCCAGTTTTTTCATACAGGGTCTCTTCCTTCAGTCTTTTGTATTTTTGATTGTTATGTAAAACTTGCTTTTATTTTAATATTGATGTCAGTATTTCAACTGCTGTAAAATTATAAACTTTTATACTTCTATAAATTCACTAGTATCTCTAGTTACTTTGCTATCTGATGCAGGCATGCTTTAAAATGTTAGAACTATATTTAGCCTCTAGCTGGCTGTATGAAAAAAAATCATGCCCTCCACCCCCTTCCCTCCCTGAATTTGTTTTTTCTATCTTTCAGAAACTAGGTTGTTATTGCTTAAGAGCCTCTGAGATCCAAAGTTAGCCAGCATCCTTATTCTGCATCACTTTCTTTGTGTTTATATGGCATTCTGTCTGTGTTGCTGTTTAGAGTAAATAAACTGTTTATATAAAGGGCTTTGTTTCATTTATCTTCATTAAAATTATTAAAAGACTGCCATTTAAACGGCTCTGAACACGATTCAGTGCAAGTTCTGTTTTTAAAGGCCTGTGATGCTGCGTTTGCCTTTGGTTTAGATGTTGCCTTCATTTGTTTTGCCTGTCCCTGACCAGGAGCACGTATGTGGCCCATCCTTGGGCCATGTGTGGTAACTGCAGCAAGTCAATTCTGATCAGTTCCTCAAGCAGAGATCAGTTGCTTACTGTGCAAAATGGGATCAGCATACTGGTGTGACCATGTTAATATAAAAAACGTGAGCTTTAGACTGATATGAACAATAATAGAAGTTGTCCAAGGAATGCTGAGGATTTTCAATGGCGCTTGTTAATCGGAAATAATTTTGTGTCTCTTTCCATATATTACTGCATATAGCTTCTAGGGAAAGGATGTGCTCTATGCAATTACAGTTTCCTTCTGTAAAGGAAATATGTTAAATTATGTAAGTTATTTTCATGTGTATCAAGCTGATATGCCCTCTATTAAACTTTCACTGCTTTTTAAATTATATTTTTAAGTCAAATCATTCTGCAAAACAAAAAATGTGAAAAGCTTTGTTCCATCTGAGCTTAGCTTCTTCAGTGGTTATATTAAAAAAAGGCTACAGCTCACCACTTAAGTTAATATAAGTTATACAGCTCTGTTCCCAGATCTGTTTTGCTTGTCTACACTTGATTACTACAGCTTAATAATATAGAAGCATTCCCCCAAATTAGAATAGCTGACACGCTCACATGGTTCTCAGTCTTTTAAAAGTTATGTTGAATTGCTTTCTTGTCACTGTCTAAGAAATCCTTGCTAAAGCAGCACATTTGGGACAGATTTCATATGGGTGGGGAAGTTCTTGAAAAAACCAAATCAAAGGGAATGTCTCCTTATAGAATTAATTTACTTGTGCTTCTTGTTTTTAAAAGGGAAAGTGAGTATTTGTACCACCCAAACTGCTGCTGTTACTAGCTCCAGTAGCGCTAGTATTTAATCCCTCTAGTAGTAGAGGGACAAGAGGAGAAAGTCCTGTGATGTGAAGAACTTTGATTTGTGAAGGTGAGTCTACAAATTGTCCTTAGTATCTCCAATTCTATTGAAAGATCACTAAAGTTTAGGTTTCAGTTGGGTGCTTGAAACTCCAAAGAGTATTCTATTTAAATATATAGAAAAACAACTGCTAGCAGCTCATTTTCACTATACAAACTGGCAGGCATTGGGAAAAGTGACCTAAGATACTAATGCTGGTACGAGTCTTGTCTCAAAGCTTTAAGGGCCAGACAGTGTGTATTTCTGACTTGGTACAGTGCCACTTTGAGTGATGAAAATACACAGAGATAGCACTGATGAACCTGTGATGTGAAATTTTACAGTGCAGCTCTGAGTATGAAGTGCCAAAACCACTATTGTTGCTTAGGACTGTATCAGAGTAAATAAAATGAGCAATTAAAGTTCCTGAAAAGACATACTGAAATGTTAAAGCAATTCCAATAAGTGTTTTTTCCTTTTAGGCTTAGCTCAGTTTATTCTAAATAGATGAAGTAGTTGAAATACATAGGGCAGGTTCAAGCCTGCAATAAGGCAAGAGACTCCCTCTGTGGTAGGTACCATGAACAGGGCAATAGCTTAGTCTTGTTTTCCCGTTGAAATATAGACCACAAGTTAAGAAAGTTTACCTAATATACTATTAGATAAAAATAATCCCCTATAAACATCTTTCCAGACACACTGATTAGAATACTGAGTTATTTTTTAACTTGTAACTAAGCTTCAAACTCCTTACAAAATAATTTAATGTTCCATACTTACCTAAAAATTAAATAAGCTAGAGCCTTCGTGCATAAAAATACCTACAAACCTGCACAGAGACTGATGTTTGCTAAGCACCAAGTTACAGGTGAACAAGACGCACTCAAGTATTCACAAGAAAATTTCTTTATACGAGATGTTACAATTCTTTGGGATTGTTGGGGATTTTTATTTCTTCTGGATTGCTCTCATCAGTGCTTTCACTGGCATCATCTGAATTGCTCACAGTGTCCTCAGAGTCTTCCTTCCTCGGTGCTAGACTGGAAACATTTTTCAAGATTATAAAAGCAAAATAACTTATAGTAAGTAAAAGTATTACTTAAATTAAATTTCATTACCCTGAGGATATGACTGGCCTGTTGGGATTAGAATATTCTTTTTCTAAGTCAACATCAAACGGATCTGGAAAAAGAAGGTGAAAAAAGCAATGGCTAGTTCACATCTTTCATAAGTTTACCATACTTGTTTGAAGAGAAACCGGGGGAGATGAGAAACCCAAGTGCTGCCTGCCCAGTTTAGGCTTTTCACTCTTTTCCCTCACCCCCTGCAAGGGTTCTGTAGCTCTTTAGAGGTGGTCAGATTGTATAAGTAGGTTTCTGAGGCTTTGGGTAAGAAAACACGGCTAAAGTTCTAAAACGGCTGTCTAAGTTAGCTGTCACTGTTAGATGTCCACTGAGAAGTGAATTACAGCTGCCCGGGTTTAGCTCTTGCTGAGTAAGGGTAGGGCTGGGCTTACTTTGGCTGAAGTAGCTGGGAAGAACTGTCAGAAAAGTCAAACAAGTCTTGGTTCTGCAGTTCAAGCAGAAAATACATAGGATTGTAGGTGGAAGCGTGCTTTAAGTGGCATAGCCATGTTGCCTCTTAAGAGCTGTCTTCAGCTTAATCTACCTAGTTAGGCTTCCACCAAGAGGACGGTTTAATTCAGTATCATGGCAAAGAGATGAAAGTTTAGAGCAAGTGAAGTCTATTGACCATCTTCTTGCAGTATGAGCCCCTGGCCTATTTTAAGGCCTTAATCACCATGAAAGGAAAATGGTAATTAGGATAATCCCTTTTTATATGTTCTTGATTATTTGCCTTTCTTTGTGCTGTCTTGAATGAGACCAAGCACTCACCGGTGAATGCAGCCTGAAATAGTGGGATTGCAGTAAATTACTGGAAGACTTAGGGAATAAATTACTTGTACTTATTATAAATTATTTTAATTATCTTTATAGATCTGATTTTAAACATCTTGATTGAGGACTATATAAATATCTATTAAAGGTCCTTCTTAGATTTATGTGTAACTAACTTGGTGTCTGACTATATGCCTATATTTCTCTCATAGTTCCTTCTCGATTACTAGTCTTTTTACTCATACTCTGCTTTTAACATCTGTATAGAAAACAAGGAAGCATCGTATTTTCTTTTTGCTCCTTTTCAGTGTGGTTAGCTGAATAAGGGTAACTGCTTTACAGTTCAGCTGTGAACACTCTATGTATTAAATCGCTTTAGTCATTTTCACCCTATTTGAGTTGAAAAAAATGGGCTAACGGGTACACTTAGCATAGTACAAGGACAGAACAACACATATCAGCAAAGCACTAATCTTCCACCTTGCTAATATTTTTATGAGATTTAAGGAAAATATTGTAAAGAAACTAGTTAGAAAAAGAGCATGTGTAGTGTTTCTCTGTTGTTCTCTTACCTACTTCTTCGTCTTTTTTTTCTTGGACACAGGCTAAGAAGTCCTTCTCAATGATTAGCATGTCGTCCTGGCAATGACAGGCTGCATATTTTTCCAAGAGATTTTTGTTCAGGTCAAGAAATGCCTTACCCCATTTAAATTTCCTTAGAAGAATGGTGGCTAGATCTGGGAATCCTAAAACGGAAAATAACTTATCAGTTTTCTTCTTTACTGTGAGATTTCACTTAGCTTACATGTTTCTAGTTCAGTATGTGCATTCATGTCAATACAACAGAAAGATGTTTGCCAGTGCTTCTTTCAGTGTTGGAGGATTAAAACTTCTGGAATTTAAAACTTTTAAATTTTAAACTTCTGGAAGTTTCAAGTTAAACTGAAATATTCAAATTACAGTTTAACTTGAAACATGGAACTGAATCCAGCAGTAGTTCATAGCATTCTAGCAAGTGCTACATAAAAGTATTGTACAGGTAATGAATGATTCAAGCTCTAGCTCCCACAGCCCTTCAGTACAAGATCAATTGTACATACAGTATTTTCAGAAGATAGGAGTAGTGTGCAGTATGGTAGAGCATTTCTCTTATAAAAGTTCTGCGATGAGTCTGCAAAACATCACAAGAGGGGGCAATTTCTTTTGTTCTTACCCAGACCTCGCCCTATTAACAGCCAGCTGCTACCTCTCATTAGGTAGCAAGGCAATCTTGCCTAAGCATTCGTGTTCCGTCGTCTTTTTTTTTTTTAAACAGTTTTTTCTAACTGTACGCACCATCCAGACAAAATGAGGATTATCAGTTTGTGTCCTGTTTAGTAGCGGACATGAATACTCCACGGATACCTCAGTGCAACTGATAACAAGCACTTGGAAGAAAGCTAGACAGTCTGATTCCAAAGTCAAGAAAGTGATGACCCGTATGACAGCCTTACAGTTTATTTTGTCGCAGACCATCTCTTCTGATTTATAAAGGATATAGCAAGTGCTAGCACCATACTTCACATCAGACAATTGAGCCTACCAACAATGCAAAACGCTGCAGCAAAAGCTTCCACACAGGACAGCTTGCATGGCCGACCGTAGTTTACAGGATTTGCAGCCACCAAGTAAGGCAGCAACCGCGGATGACTCCCCCTCATTCTCTTAAAGGGAGTTTCTTCTAATTTGGCCCATGAGCAATCTATGACTGCAATTCCACTCTGAGCAATGATACGCCTGAAAAAAAGAAATGTCACTGTATTTGAAAAATTGTTACCATTATACTGATGAAGTGAGAATTCCAACTGATGCTTTATATTGGCAACAAACCTGCATCCCTCCCCTGCGTTTGTTAATCAAAACCCATATGCTTTACACTGACCTCTAACAGAGATGCAATGAGAAAGAATAGTAGCATGGTTTTCCTCCAAACATACAAATGGCAAAAAAAGGTTTACCCATCTGTTTCAAAACGAAATGTGAATTATTTCTAGGTTTAAAAATGTGACAGACACATTCAGCTACACCAAAGTTCTGATTTAGGTTCTCTGCTAGGTTCTTTCTGCTCCTAGAGACAAATCTTTTCTCTGATAAGTATATCTTTATAAAAATTCTGCAGGCGCATTTGAAAAAAAATTCTCATTTTCCGCACAAAGTTTTCGGATTAACACATTGTGTTGTCTAACCGAAGAACTTAAATATAGCATGATAAAAGACACAGCAGCTACAGGGCCGTGCTCTGAAGAAATTAACCTACAGGACGTGCACTTTGATTTTCCAGCGGGAGCTACAGATGCTTTTCTGATCTGATAGTAGCTGTGTAAAAATATTAACCTGATTTGATAAAACGACTCTGTTTCTCATGTTCATGCATCAGTGTAATGTAGTAAGAAGGTCAGTTTTAGTCCATAGGCGTTTCAGCCATGTAGCAGTGGTTAAAATGCTCTCTTTAATACAGCATCAGGACGGTATTTGAACCAAATGCTCTCCCTCACAGTCTGCAGCCTTCCCACTTCCCTCGCCGCCGAGTTTTGCCAACAGGCACCGAGGCCCCACCTGTCAGCCGGAGAGACGTACTCCGTGGCCAGCGGACTCAGGACGACGCCCGGGAATCTCTGGCGGAGGTGCAGGGTTCGCAGCAACCCCTTCCGGGCTAGTTTTCTCCCGGTGCATTTCTTGGGATCGCAGTGTCCGAGCTCCCACATGGCAAGGGGGCAGGGGAACTTGGCCTCCCGAGCGCCCCCATCCGCGGCCCTCTCGCCGTCCAGGCAAGCTGAAAACAGCAGGTGTACATCAATGCCCAACGGTGACGCGGCACGGCTCGGCAGGACCCGCCTGCCCTTACCCGCGTCCCGCGGCGCCTCACGCACCTGTCAGCGCGGCCTCCGCCTCCGCCGCGAAAGTCTCGAGGCTGCGAGTCCCGCGCCGGCCCCCGCGCCGGCCCCCGCGCCGGCCGCGCTCCATGGCCGCGCTCGGCGGAGACCCCGCCCCGCGGCCTGGCGCACTTCCGCTTCCCGCGGAGCGGGCGATGGCGGCGCGGGTGCTGCTGGCGGCGCTGGGCGCGGCGCTCGGTGCGTGCGGGGGCCGCGGCGCGGGCGGGCGCGCCGGTCCTTGGCCCATCCGCCGCGCCCAACTGCTCTCTCCTAGCAGGTCTCTTCGTTTCGGCGGGAAAAATGAAGATCGTGGAGGAGCCGAATACGTTCGGGTACGTGGCCGCCTGCTCGCCGTGTCGTCCCGCGATCCACCTGAACTCGACGGGTTCGGGTCTGTTGGCCGTCGTGCCCGCTCCAGCCCGTTTTTTCCAACGGGGATGGGGCGCCGGGCCGGGCCGGGCCGCTCCCGCGGACGCCGCTTTTGGCCCTCGGGCAGCCGCCGTCGGTGTTGAGACACGCAGGTAGGGGAGGATGTATGGACGCCCAGATGCATAACTCAGCCTTAAACGTTTAACTTTCCTTCTTTTGAAAGGCTGAATAACCCATTCTTGCCTCAGACGAATAGGCTGCAGCCAAAGATGTCCCCGTCTGCAGTATCAGGTACGTACAACCGTTTTGGTTTTTTTTTGTACAGTTTTCATCATTTAGCAACAGTTGTTTGCAGTGCAAATCGTCTATTTTGACTTTATGCATACAAAACCGAATTTTGCGTGTAGTTGATACTTGGAAAAAGTACCAACGCAATCCTGACGGTGGGGAATTAGAATCCAGAATGGTTTGCTTTGTAATCTCTTTTCTTCCTTTCTCATAAATATTTAGTAATTCCAAGGTAAATTTCTTTATACGAGAGATACTGAAGTACTTCTCTAGCATGTAGTTCAGAACTTTTCTCCCTCTTTTTAATGACAAGTTACCGGTCTTGGATTTCTTTGACAGCAAGCCTTGTAGTCAATACTAAAAGAATCGAGTTGCAACTGCTGACCTCTCTGACAGCAAAAGTTTTATCTTGTTGAATGCTACCTGGATCAGACCATGAAGGCAAATGGCAAAAAAGAATATCCAGTTTGAGAATCTCAGTGAAACTTAAATATGCAGCACTGTCAACATGTTGAACAAATGAGCTTTACTAGTATAAACTTGCAGAGTTTGGATGAATTTGGAAACAGACAGCTGCCAAGCAAGAGTTTCAGTGATTTCAGTGTTAGATTTTGACGAGATCTGCACTGATGATTCCTTTTATGGACCTCGCATCCAAATGTTTATTTTTACACGGGTTTCTCATTTTTGTGGTCAAATTAGGCTTATCTATTTCGCTGGCTAGTGAGATTGAAAAGCATTAATGAATGTCATGCAATCCAGTATAGTGCTAGTGAGAACTTAGAGTACTTCATATTTATGGAATATAAAAATTTCCTTACGTACAGCAGAAAATTAAATTTGTCACATACTCCTCGCACTTTTGTCACCACAGTAGCTTGCTTAAATTTAACCAAAAAAATCTTTTTCCTCTATGTCATGTTGTGATGTTTATAGGCCCTGCACATCTCTTTAGGCTTGCTGGCAAGTGTTTCAGTTTTGTGGAATCCACGTGAGTAATGGATTTGCATATTTGTTTATATACTTACTAGGAATTAACTAGTTTTTTATTCC
The DNA here is from genome assembly GCF_015832195.1 of Motacilla alba alba. Classification (NCBI taxonomy): domain Eukaryota; kingdom Metazoa; phylum Chordata; class Aves; order Passeriformes; family Motacillidae; genus Motacilla; species Motacilla alba. The sequence goes on from NC_052029.1 coordinate 16,580,421, forward strand.
AATCTGAAACATTTTTTATTTTCTGTTTCTTTTCTTTCCTTTTCAGGTACAAGTATGAGTTTTGTCCTTTCCATAATGTCACTCAGCATGAGCAGACTTTTCGATGGAATGCCTATAGTGGGATTTTAGGGTGAGGCACTTAGACCTTTTACATTTTAGCTATTTTGTCAGCAGGCCACTTAAGAGATTGTACAAATGAGGCCATTCTAAAACTAAGATTCTTTCATTGGTCAGCTTAGGTCATGGTAGTTCCCAAGGCATTATACATAAAAATGTCCTGTCTTGAAAAATTCTTTTTTTTTCTTTTTTTTTTTTTTTTTTTGGTTGTTGATAAATACTAACCTCCTATTTTAGCTGGAGACTGATTAATAACCCCTGCCAACTGCAAGTGTGGTATGTTCACGTGAGAAATTCAATAATGCCTAACTACAGCTTATATTGACACAGATGTCATGGCCATTAACTATTTGCAGTTTGGGTTAAATACAAATATTGCAAAGTGAAAAGAGTACTTTATGCCTAATGGTTGTTAAACAATATAAAAAGTCATAAAATGCTCAATGTAGACCCCAAAAAAAGTATCCCAAAGTATTTAAAGACCCTGGATCATAATACCACTGAGTCATAATACCTAAAATAAATCTAAGTATAAACCAGACCATTGCTTTTCTAGATATTTTGTATATAGATGTCTCTTTTTTTCCTATGTGCAAAACAGTAAGTGGGTATGTGAGGAAACTGGTACAGCACCATGCTGAGGGTATCATTTGCTTTAGGACTAGCAGAAGTAGACTAGTTTTTGTAGGTGTTCTCACCAGCACTAAAAATCCTGCAAACTGAGTTGCACGGGGTACTTAGCCTCATGGAATTTGTTGTGGGATTCATCTATAAACTTTATTTTACTAGACTTAAACACAAATTTCTAACTGCAAATGGTTTGCAAACTGAAATTTGATCCAAAACTGTGCTCTCAAAAAGTGCTGCTGCTGTGTCCCTATATAGCAGCCTAGATAATAAACTACGCTGCTTCCAAGGCGTTTGCTGTAGGAAGTGGAAATCCTGAGACAAAGAAATGATGTATATACACTTAAATTGAACATGATATAAGGGTAATCTTGGTTTTCTTCCTGAGAGTTCATCTTTTTCTGTCCAGTAACGTAAAACAAGAATGGTGCCCTCTTTTTCCAGAATCTGGCACGAATGGGAAATTGACAACAACACATTTGTTGGAATGTGGATGAGGGAAGGAGACTCCTGTGAATCTAAGAGCAGACAGACAAAGGTAAAATAACTTAGACTATGCTAATTCATACAGCATGACTCTACAAACACTTGTGAGACTACATACTGAAACATTCCTACCCTGAAGAAGTCATCATTTAAGCTGTGATAGAAAACATAAAGATGAATTCCGGCAGGGACTATGTGAATGACTGGAGGAGGAAAGCTGGAATCAGGATAAAATTTTGAGGATATTTACTTATGTATTCCTATTGGTTACTTACAACTCTTTTTTTTCCTTGATAGAGTGGTATAATTATTACTGTAGAAATACAGTACATTGCTTTTTAATGCATGTCAGGCAAAATAAAGAAAAAGAGCTCTTTGCAGAATTCAAGATGCCAGCCTATTAAAAACATCCAGGAAAGAGGAGGGAAAAAAAATTGGCAGTTAACAATAGCATGCTGAGAAGCAAAGCATGGTGTTAGAACAAGCACTAGGGACATTTCAGGAAAGACTTTGAGGTGATGGAGCATGTCTAGAAAAGGGCACTGGAGCTCTGGAAGGGTCTGGAGCACAAGTCTGATGAGTAGTATCCCAAGGTCTTTTTCCACCAGGCAGCTTTCCAGCTATTCTTGCCCAAGCCTGGAGCAGTGCACAGGGTTGTTATGATCGAAGCACTTCACCTTACTGAATCTCTTGCAGTTAGCTGCCAACTTGGCTGCCATATCCTGGCCATGGTGAAACTATTATACTCTAATGGAGGTGCCTGCTTAATATCTTTATTTCCCATAGAAGCTACAGGAAAGTATTCATATTCTTGTATGACCTTTGATATTGTGATTGGATTTTTCACTGGCATTTCATTTTGAAGACAGAAAATATTGGTGATGTAAATCTAAAGATGAAAACAATTCTCTGCAGTCTGGATGTGTCTTGTATTCTTAAATTAGCACATTGGTCAGAAATAAAATTTAAGAAGATTGTGCTTCTGTTAGATGAGATTCTAAAGATGTTCTGTTCACTGTCCTTTTTATTCTCATTCTTGCTGGAAATACGGTACTTAGTAGTCCAAGGAACGATGGTTGGTGGGGAGAATCATTTCCCATTAGAGAAAACAATTTTCACATTTGATAAAATAAAAGGGATTATGTGCTTGCTATGATGCTTTTTCTGTCGGAAAAAAATAAAGAAAGGTGTTGGAAGCTTTGATGTGACAGTGTGTACAGAAATGCATCCACTGGCATTGGAACACAGCAAATAGATCATCAGTTGTGGTATTGTTTCATGTAGACATTTTTTGCTCATCTTTGTTTTTACTGATGTTTAGGTTCATCTTGTTTGTGGAAAGAGCAATAAATTGGCTTATGTGTCTGAGCCAAGTACTTGTGTTTACTCTCTGACATTTGAGACTCCTCTTGTGTGCCATCCCCATTCACTTTTAGGTAAGATTTAAAAAATACTTTGTGGAACAGCTAGCATATGCACTATCCTCAGAGTGTCCATTTTTAGGTTGAGTTAGTACTTTAATATAAATTAGTATTAAATTTTAACATGTTATATGAAGTGGTTTTTTAAATCCCAGTCATTATAACACATAGGTATTTCTCAAATAATTTTTGTATTTGAGATTATAATTTTTTTTTTTTTTATTATTGCTAGTGTAGACCCAGTGAAGGATTTTTTTTTCCTTTTCTTTTCTTGGACTGTAGGAATAAGCCCTGTAGTATCTGCCCATTTACTTATATTGCAAAAAAAGCTCCATTACAATTACGTTGAGCAAAGGAATATGAGGCCTTGGATCTGAAAATAAGAAAAATTTCTGGTCATTCTCCAGAAACTTTGAATGTATGAAGTGCAATTTAAGCGTAAGCCCAGCTCTTGATAGCAGTGGAGACGGTGTACTGTAAAGAACCATTGAGTTCTTAAATATTCTTGCACGATACTAGAAGAGGAATTAACTAATGTGGGAAGCTGCTCCTGGTTTTTACATGATTTGACTTCCATTTTTCAGTTTATCCAACTCTGACTGAAGCACTGCAGAGGAAGTGGGATGAAGCAGAGCAGCTTCTGTACGATGAACTAATAACCGACCAGGTTTATTAATTCCTCCAACTCTATTTGGTAAAAAAAAAATATTACTGTTAAATAGCCAAACCTGGCTTCCGTAGTTTCTCCTTTTGGAGTAGATGCGTTTATTCTGCAGTTGGCAAATAGTAATTTTCGTGTTCTGTAACTGCTATATGAACCGGTAATGAAGCTTGAGGACTTGGAATGGCCAGTGCAAATTACAAGCAGAGATGAGAGTTGAATAGATTGATCTATCACCTTTTGCAAACTTTCTTTTCTAGGGTTACAAAAAAATTCTGAAAGAGATTTTTGAGGAAGCAGGACTTCTAAAAGCAACAGAAGAAAATGAAGCTGAAAAACAGAGTAAGAAGAAAATAACTCTGGAATTTGAAACAGTGGAAAAGTGCAGTAAGGTATACAGCATAATATTTACAATGTGGAATTGCTACCTTTTCACTCTGTGACAGTATCAGTGGGAGAGCATTATGTAAATGCCCTTGGTGTTCAGCTGAATCTCTTCATGGAGTTATCTTTTCTGGTTTCAATATGTAACAGCCTGCATGTAGTGTGATTCGGTATCTTTATTATAGCCCCTAAGTCAGAAGCAGACCAGCAAAAAAGAATGCCCAGTAAGAAGATAGGGGTTATGAAGGAATTAGTGTATGCACTTGGGTTATGAACACCTTGTAGGTACTCTTTCTGGATAATATCGGTCTGGAGACAGGGAGGAATTACCAGTGAAGATAAATGTGTAACCAACCTCGAGAATGTTGACACTTTTAATTATCTCTGTGGATAATTACCCAGACTTGTGTAAGAATGCATAGGCTGTTGCACAAGCAAAAGGCAGAGTGGCTGTATTTATTTCTGAATGACTCTTGTGTATGTGAACAGTTCTGCAACAGAGATGGAGTGGGGAAAATAGAGGCAGAAGGTGTGCTCAGTCTAAAAGAGCGCAACCTGATCATCAGAGAAAGAGCATGAATGGGAATTCATTCATTACAATGCAGAGAAGCAGTTGCTGTTGTCTTTTTATTTCAAAAATGTAGCAAAGACAAAACACCATGTAGTAATTAATGAATATAACCAAATAATACCATGGTTAAGCTGAATATACTTTAATATAAAGATCACCATTTTGATCTCATAGGAGCTGGAACAGTTACATGATTATTTTTTCACTCATTAATTACAGTATTTAATAATTTCTATTTCTGGCTTCATCATAGCTTAATTGACATAAATTGGCTGGTTTTGTAAACACAGAATCTTAAATACGTATTCTTTTGCTCTGTCTTTATTCACGTAAACACCAAAACATGGCAAAAAATAGGGACTTCTCTGAGATTTCAGGATGTGCTTTGAGTCTTAAAAAAACTAAGCAATCCCTGTCTGTAAGGTAACAGAAACTGCTGAGAGCGAGAACATGAAGTTACTAAGCCAAGAGTTGAACAGTTTACAAATTGCCAGACTGCAAAATTATGATAATTATAAAATAAGGGTAGTCCTGATGCAAACTTAAGATTTGTTCTATAATAAAATACTAGTTACAGGACAGATTTGAAATAGTTACAGAAAACATTTCTAATTCTTGAGCTTGAAAAAAGATGGCTCCTCTTTTGGCATCACAGACATGTATCTTTTTCTAAAATTTGCTCTGTGTTCTTGGTACAAGCATTTTAAGTTCTTCAAAGCCAAGAGGTGTAACAGCTGTGCACAGAGGCATTTTTTTTCTTAAAAGCTCCCAACCTAGGTATGTATTTGAAAAGTGGGAGGGCTATTTTTAATGTATTTTCTTTTTTAGGAATACAAGCAACTTTCTGAAGAAATAAAAAAACTTAGAGTTTTATTAGGTCAGCATGGTATTGCATACAAAGGAAATTTTGGTGAGTTTTTTTGGTATCATTCTTTTCCATTGTTGTCTGCTCAGAATGTGGATACCCCGATGCTGTTTTCAGTTACAGTAACAGTTAAATAATCTGGCTTATATGGAGGTAAAATTCAGTATACAAAGTTTTTAATAAGTACTTAGGTTTTGATTTCTGTGCACAAGGACTTACTTTGTCCTCAGAAAATCTGTTGATGACTCGAAATTCTAGCTTTATAGAAAAATTTTTGACTGCTGGAGTAACTGAAGTTTGTCTCCAGTCCTTAAGGTGCCAATTTAAAAGGAAACCGATATTACATCATTAATAGAACACATGTGTCTGTTAAGTAACTCCACTTCTATTTTTTAACCACAAGGCCTGATTTCTTTCATAACACTTGTAGTTTTCTCTGTATCTTTTTGGATTGTTTTTTTCCCTTCTTGAAGTTCCCTGTTTCTTTCTTCCCTCTCTTTGATTTCTGTTAGGTGAGTACCATAACAAATGCAGTTTTTAGTAGAAAAGACCGGTGCTAACTGTGAAGGGGCACGGCTTATCTGGATTAATTCTGGACAAGTTGTTTTTTGATTTTTTTTTTTTTTTAACGAGGTTTGTAATTTGGTTTCCTGTTTGTTTGTTTGTTTGTTTTCCCTCATTCCTGCCAGACCATCATGCCCTTTATTACATGAACTATTTGTCAAAGGAGAATTTAATGTCCAGGAATACATGTATATACATAAATACATATATCTGTTTCTTTTACAGATTGTATGTTCAGAATTGGCACTTGAACAAAACAAAGAACCTTTGAGCTAATTAAATTAGCTTAAAATTGGTGATACACAATTTTTTCTTTTTGCTTTGAGAAACTTTTCTAGGAAAAAGCTCATAAAAATTTTGTAGAACGTTATCTGCCCATTTAAACTATTAACAATGTAATTTGCACAGTATTTCTGCCTGTTGGTAGTATTGCAGTAGTTCTTTTAATTATTGCAGATTAGCACTCTATAATCAAAAGTGGAAATCAGTTTACCGTAGATGACTTACTTCAAAATTATTTACTGAATTCTGTGACAAAAAGGTTTTGGTGTTTAAAAGCCAAAATAACTGATGTCATATTAAAAAACTAAATTTTACAGCTGGAAATACCAGTGTTGAATATGCAAGTCACCAACTGGCAACTGCAGTGGCATCAGTTCTTAATGGGTCAAAGGATGATGAGCACCTGCATGGCGATACAGGAATTTGGAATTACACTCTGTGAAGAAACTTGGATGGTACATAATGTAAATTAAACTGAACCACAAAGATGATTTACCTTCTTGCGAGTATTCTTGACTTTGTTTCAATTTGTGCCCTAAAGCAAACACAGTGTAGCGGAGTGAGGGCACACCATTATGAGAATGGTTAGCTAGTTTCTGACAACATTTGCAACACTTCTTTGGTAAGACCAGTATTTGACACGAACTTAAAAGATTCTGTGTGCCTAGTCCCAGCTTTTGCTATTTTTATTGATCAAGTGTGGTAGAAGCTGGAGTGAATACAAACCAGCTCAAGACCAGTGCTGCAAGAAGTTTTAAGAAAGGTACTAAATACAATATTAAGAACATGCTATTTCATCTATGTGCTAAAAAGTATTCTGGGCACATTTTAGCGGGAAAAGAAACGTTTTCTGTCACAGCAGTGCAGACCACACCACTCCACTGACTCGTGTTCAGAGGTCGATGTCGTCTTTGGCTGTCAGGTTAAATAGAAGTTGGTCAGAATCTGACAGGTGTAATGAAATCGCTGAATTGTTAAAAGCATAGTTGTGTTGAGGAAATACCTGGCAATTCTCTGTACGTAATACGGATTGAAATGGACTCTTCCAACACAAACTGTGGAAACATCACTGTAGCCGTCGGTGAGCGCCGAGCACGCCATCTGCGGTCAGCATGCCGGCTCCTGTGGTGCGGTTCGGGACCCCCCTAGCCCAGGGTCCTGTCGGCCTCGCCCTCACGGCGGCAGCTGCCTTGAGCCGCGGCCCAGCCCGCCGAGCGCTCCCGCTCCCGTGAAGCGCGGCCTGATCCGGGTGCCGGCGGTGAGGAGAGGGCCGGGCCGGGGCCGCTGGCGGCGAGGACGGGGGCCGAGACGCTTCGTGAGCCCTTCGCGACGCTCGCGCGTGTGTCGTTGCCGGGCACGGCGAGCCCCGTGTCTGCCCGGGCCTCGGCGGGGGCTGGCACGACGGCGGAACCCGGAGGTTGCGGCGGGCGCGGATCCGGAGGGCGGGGGGGTCCATTCCCTTCTCCGGCTGCAAGGCCAGCCCGCGGTTTTGGAGCGTTAGCCGGTCGATGGGGAGCGACCACGAGAGGCCGTCGGTGAAGGTGCTGCCTCTTAGTGTGCTAGGCACGGGGCTGTTGCTATGGTGTGTGTTCAGAGAGAAAAGGGAGACCGACGAGCGACTGGAAGCAGTTCTCTTCGGCCAGATCGTGGACTCAGATACGGTCCAGGAAAGCAACGCTCCCCTTCAGCTGCTGGAAGAGAACTGAGGACGGGAGTGCGGCTGCCGTGAGGAAGCTGACAAAAGTTTGCTGGCATTCACCTGGTTAAAAGTACTGAAAAAAAACTTGTTTTACTAGTTTTTCGGCAGCCTTATCTTGCAAGTTTGATTTCTTTATGCTGTTTTCTGTGCCGGTCTTGCCGTAGTAATTTACACTGATAGGAAAAAATGTAGTTTCTGGATTGCGCAGGGGGAGATGAACAGGATGTATTGCAAATCAATTTGAACTTGAAGGTGAGTTTTATGCAACCCATCATGTGTCTATGGATCATTTTTCTTAGCGGATTGTTGTATTAAAAAATACCTAATGTGACTGTCGGTGAAATTGCCACTTTCACATTTTGGTAGTTACAGAATATGTTCTGTTTATATTGAAGACAACTGTAAAGGAATGATTAATTGCTATGCAATTATGTTCTTATTTTTTTCTTTTTGTTTGTAATTCTCCTCATTAGAAATCACCTGTAAGGGTGCATTCTTTCTGGACTAGAACTTTCTAGGCATGGTTGATTTAGATGCTCAATACTGGCAGGAGAGTATTTTGCCCAAAATCGAAATGTTTGGCTTCCATTATATTGGGGATGTCTCATTGAACAATACAGCACCTAGGCTTTTTTGTGCAGATTCATAGACATTCCAGCTTGCACTCTCTGGAAACTTTTTTTGGAGAGAAGAAATGTTAAATACTAACATGACTTTGTTCCCTTCAAAATTAGAGGCTTTTTTTAAGTACTCAAATGTAAAAATGGAAAAGCAGGTTTGTGTCCTGAAAATCCCTAATTAAAACCCCAACACCAACAAAGATGATAGTAGCTATTAAGATAGGATGAAGCTATGGAGAAATCGGGGGTAGCATCACATTTGTGTAATACCACTGATTAGTCTGAACAACATGTACTACTGTGGCTTTTGATTTTGCTGTAGAGTCCCTTAACCACATGATGCCACACTTAATTTGGTACTGTCACGAGTTTAATCTTGGTGTTCACCTTTTACTACAGTGGAATGTTGCAAGTGAGATGCATGGGGGCATCCTGGGGAATGTGTGAAAGAATAATCCTGGTTTGGGTTTTTTGGCGCTTTTTTTTTTTTTTTTTTTTTTTTTTTTTTTTTACTACATTGAAGCTCAGGTGTAATGCCTGTTGCTTCTGACTAGCTTTCTTGCACCATATTCTATGGAAACAATGAATTGCTTTGTTTAAGGAAATACAGAGCTGCCCCTCTGTGTGTGTTTATAGCACTCATTCTGCGCCTTCTTTGGGGTTGAGGAAAAAAGGCTGAGGGGGGGAGGAGGTGGAGACTCGGGGGCTCTGATGTCATTTGGGGCACCCCAACGTCCCTAGGAGAGGGAGCCACGCTGCGTGGAGGAGCAGGTGAGTGAGGGGTCGTGCTGGGTATTCTCCCTCAGAGGGACCCAAAGCTGCCAGAAAATTCACAGTGAGGGGTTGGTGTAAAATACTAAAACCTGTCAAGTTTTTTGTATTTACAGGTATTGGCAAAGAATAGGAATGTAATGATTTCAACTCAACAGTTGTAAGGAATTTGGGAATGAGATGGGACATTTCAGAAGAAGACGGAGGAGGAGGAGAAGAAGAAGAAGAAGAAGTTGTTGTTAAAGTCCTGGCAAAATCTTTTGTTCTGGCTAATAAAGGAAGTTATTTTAAAAAAAAGCAAAAAAAAGTTTTTTTTCCCTTCAATATTATATTTTTTGGTGGTATATGGTGTGTTGTTTTATTTTTTGGTACTATTAACTGTGTGTAATTTGTTTTTTGAGTGAAGATAACTTTATGGATGGGATGGTTTGTATTTGAGGTAGAATTAATTTCAATAGGTTTCTTGTATAGACTTCTGATATGTATTATTGGGATTTTGGTTTTGTTTAATGTGTGTATAAACATACAGACTTGGTAGGGCTCTGCTGCTGGAGTTTTGGGTGTTAATTTATTAGATGACTTTTGTTAGATGCAGTTTTTAATTATTGAAAGCTTTTATTATGTTGTGGTTTTAAGATGGTTTTTAAGAATTTATTGTACTGTTTTATGTTGTTTGTAGTTGGTGTATGACAAGGGATACGGTGTACTTCTTGAATGTTATGGTTTCAGTGTTCATAAGTTTTTGATTTATTTCTGCTCGGTGTTTTGTTTTATTTTTATTTTTGGGGACAGGGGCATTTACATTATGATACATATGTATCCATAAATAAAATATATGACTATTTAAAAAATGTAAATGTAAGTATAATTATGAAAAAAATATAAAACTATGGAAGTATAGTTTTAAAGAAAGTGGGTTTTTGTTCTTATTTGGTTAAAGGCAGGGTTTTTATTTTAGAGAACATAAGTATTTTAGGAATATAAATCTAAATATAGAGAGGTATAATAAATATATAGGTATATATATATAAAGTATATTTATTTATATTCTATAAGTAAGAGGAAGAGATGTAATACAGAATAGAGATAACATTATACGTCAATATACACTATAAATGTAAATGTGACTCTGAAAATTATAAATATAAAAAGTAGTTAAATATCGTTTTAAAGAAAGACGGTTTTGGAGTTCTATTTGGTTAAAGCAGGGTGTCTTTAGTTTTCGTGCGGGTTTTTTTGGGGCATTTATTTTTGATGAGTTTTCGAAGGGGGTCGCACCCGTTGTTTTTGCCGCCCTTCCCTCCAGGCGAGCGGCAGCCCCCGGCTGTGGCCGGCGGGAGTGCTGCCGCCCTGTGGACACAGCGCGGTACTGCAGCCCCCCCGAGCCAGCGCCCCGCCCCTCGCAGCTGGGCGCCGGGGGGGCGGGGGAAGGACGGCTGCCGAGGGAGGGGAGGGCGAGGGGCGGGAGAAGCGAGCGGCGAGCGGGGCGGTGTCTGTAAATAGAGGGGAGGGGCGAAGGTGTTTCAGAAGCGTAAAGGGACGCGATGGCTAAGGTGAATGGCAGCGGCGAGGGCGGCCCGGCGGGGCCGGTTTCGGCGGGCGGCAGGGGCGCGGTCGCAGCGGTGCACGGGCCGGGGGCATGCGAGCGGCGTCGGAACAGGGCTGCACCCCCCCAGCCCCCGCGCGCGCCCCTCTCCAGACGGTGGAGGCGACCGCGTGCCGGAAAATCCCGGCGGGGCGGCGCCGGGCTGGCGTGCAGGCGGTGCCAGCCGTGCGGAGTCGAGGGGGGCTTTGCCGGGCCGGCGGGCGGGAAGGGTGGTACGGGCGCTGCGCTGGTCCCGGCCGGTGCCGGCCGCTCTGTCCTCATCTTCTGGCGCCGTCGGGGGCCCCCTGGGCCCGGTGCCGGCCCTACCGGGCAGGGCGCAGCGGCCGGGGCTCTCCCAGCGCAGCGCCGCCCCTGCGCCCCGGAGAAGCCGCCGGAGGAGCCGCTTTCCTGCCGGGAGCCGCGCTCCGGCCGGTGCCGGGAGCGCGGGGCCGCCCCGGGGCGCCGAGTGCCGCCGCTCCCGTAGCTGGCGTGGCCTCCCCGGTGCGCCCCGCTCCGCGGAGCGGCGCCAGCCCGGGAGCGAGTCCCGGCAAGGGGCGCTGGGGGACACCTGTGGCTTGTCAGCTTCGGAGCGTGCTTGCCAAAGTCACTGAAAGGAGGAGAGGGGAAAAAACCCCAGCTCCGACCACGCAGGCTTTTTGTCTGTGGGCTCTGTTGGTGTTGCTCTGTAAGGGAGCCGCAGCTTTAAATAATCCCGTGGGCGCATTCTGGAAACAGTCAGTGTTCGATGCATTTAGCACTCTGTAGTGAGACCTCCGGGTCTGCGTTTTTTCATTGCTGCGTCCATCCAGCGGTAAGGGGCGGATGGAATTGCGGAGAGGGTGTGGCGAGGTTCTTTTGGGCATGGGGTTTTTGGTGGCGGTTTGGTTTTTTTAGTATCGGAGTAAAGTTGAATAGTTTTAGAAAAAGAAATTGCAGTTTTGGCCAAATTTTTCGTTTTGGCTAATACATGAGACGTTAGGTAAAATAAATAAAAAATTGATTTTTTCTGTTGTTGTTTGTGTTCGGCAAAATAGTTCAGAGAGGATTTGGGTGAGGATGATAGAGGATAACCTATTACATTATCACTTTAGGACGTTTTATTTTCTTATATCGTCGGTTTAATGCTCAAATTAATATATTTTAAATTGTATGTATACATTTGTATGTACATACAGGTAAATATATTTAATGGCAGTGCTGTTTAATAAAGAGTGGCATTTCTATGTGGTTTTTATTCATTTTATTTGTGGTATATAGTGTGTTGGTTTATTTTTTGGTATTATTTACTAGTTGTAATTTGGTAATTGTGATTTTTTAAAATAAGTTTGTTATAGCAGTGTTTAATGGTGGAGTTAAGGTATGATACTTTATAGTTAATTTTTATTTGTTTCGGTTATGTGTGTAAGTAAGTTAAATGGGGTTGTTGAAGGGAGAGTGGGTTTTGTTGATCTTTTTGGTGTTTTAGTTTATGGTGTATCTTTTGGATGGGAATTACAGTATTTTGAGTTGGGTGTTGCTGATGGTGTATTGTTGAGATAGTAATTGGTATTTGTTTTTAAAGAAGAGTTATTGTAGATGGTTTTAGATAGTTGAGGTCGGGTGTTTATTTGTTTTATATTTTTTGACTCTGTAGTAGTTATTTTAAGTATTTATTTGAGATTTTTGGGTTTTAGAAATATTTGTTCTGGAGGAAGTTCATGTTTAGTATGTATGAGTTTTCAGGTTGTAATGGAATTTTTAAATTTTATTTTTAGTGAGGTTTTTAAGGTTTTATTGCATTTAAATTTTGTGATGGTTTTGCTGTGTTAGAAATAGGTAGATTTTTATCTGTTGTGATGAAATTAGTGTGTAATGGTGTTCAGTAAGGTTTTACATTTTTGTGGTTTTTATATGTTAGGGTAATGATTTTGTATAGATCAAAAGACATGGTTTTTTGGCTCTTAGTTGGTAAGAGGCAGGGGTTTTTTTAGTTTTAGGGATTTTTTGGCAGAGATTTTACAGGTTTTATGAAGGGGATTGGACAAGGGGTTTTGTTGTTATATTAGGTAGTGTGGTTATGGATAATTGGAGGTGGATTTTTTTGGTTGAGTTTTTTTTAGTTTTGTTTATTAAAACTTACATATTTGTCTACCTAGGGTAGCGGTGTTTCTGATGCAACTCTAAGCACCCATTCTTGTTTGTGAGTTTTAGATGGCCCATGCATGTTCTGCCGAGACAAAAAAAACAGCCAAGAGACCCGGTTCGTCACTCTCGTGGGAACTTAGTAAGTAGTACAGGGCTCATTGATGAAGCCTTGACCTTTTGCACTTGAAAGTGTCACCCAGGGAGCCTTCAGGAACGGCCGAGGAGTTGCTGTAAGTCGGGGAACAAGTGAGGAAGAGCCAAGGTCCACAGGTGAGTTCTGTTTCATAGGGAAAAGGACCGGCCTTGGTGTTCAGAGGCCCGTGGCCCTGAATGGGTGGTCGCCTCCTAAAATTCCGCACGGCACAGGATGCCTCCCAGACCCAACCTGCCACCACCTGGAACTCAGGCTGCTTTGACAGTGCCAAGTGCTTCCTGCAAACTGACATCAAAAATTTCCCAGGGAAAAGGACCAGCCTTGGTGTTTAGGGGCCTGTGGCCCTGAGTGGGCGGCCACCTCCTGAATTCCACACGGTTCAGGATGCCTCCCAGACCTAACGTGCCACCACTAGCAAGCCGGGATGCTTTGACCGTGCCAAGTGCCTCTTGCAAACTTCCATCAGGAACCTGGGTGAGTTTGGAAAAGGGCTGGCGTTTGTGTTCAGTGGCCTGTGGGCCTGTGGCTGCCTCCTGAAATTCCACACGGTGCAGGTTGCGTCCCAGACCAAACCTGCCACCACCTGGAATTTGGGCTGCTTTGACAGTCACAAGCACTTCCTGCAAAGTGACACTTTTAGGAACCCGAGCTGGTGTGTTTTCTTTCCCAGGAAAAAGGGCTGGCCTTCCTGTTCAGAGGCCTGTGGCCCTGCGTGGGCGACCGCCTCCTAAAACTCTGCACATCCAGGATGCCTCCCAGACCCAAGCTGCCACCACTGCCAACTCGGGCCGCTTTGACAGTGCCAAGCGCCTCTTGCAAACTGACATCAGGAACCTGGGCTGGTGAGTTTTGTTTCCCTGGGAAAGACCAAGTCTGTTTTGTCAACTAACCTGTTCCATATTCATAGAAGACATACACATGTTTATTAGATGGTCTTATTAATTTTTTGAGCTTGTGCAGTTCTTTAGTGACATATTTGTAACCCACACCCTTTTTTTCCATCTGCTTCAGCCCCAAGGTTGGTGGGGGGCCCCTCTCCTTATCTCTCTTCAGCTTGGATGCTTGCATTTCTTTCTAAGTAGCCTTGAATTTCCTTTGTTCTCTCTGCAGGACTTTTTGGAAGCGCAGAAGTTAACAGACTACAAAAGCTTAAACAGTATACTTCAGCTAAATCCAAAATTGGTTTCTTCCCTGAGTTACATTTCCAACCTCCTGTCTCACCTGCGCTGTTTGGAATTTTAGGAAGCGGCAGCCCACTTGGGACCAAAGGTCCTGGGCCGGGTGCAGGCCCACGGACACGACTGCCAGCCCTTTTTCCACCGGAAATAAAGCTCACCACCCCAGATTCCTTGCATCGGTTTGCCAAAGGCATTTGGCACTCCCAGTCTTGTTGTCTTGGTTCTTCTTCAGGTTTGGTCTTGGAGTTATGGGGGGCTTCCTCCTAACCCTTGGAGTTATGGGGTGCTTACCTCCTCACCTCAGCCCTCTACTGGTGTGTCCCTTTTTCCTCCCCTAACACCTACTCTATTTTCCAGCCAGGCCTTGCCCCGTCCCTCACTCCACCCTTCACCCCTCCCCACCACGCTCCCCGCTCCATCCATTACTCCACCCACCGCCCACCTGTTACTCCCCTCCAGCAGCTAGTGGGAACCTGAACTCTTGGAGGACAGTGCAGCTCTCACAGCAGGACAACACCTAAATAAGACAGGCAGGGGCAATGTCTCTGGGCTGCAGGGTGTCACAAGGGGCTGCGGGCTAAGGGGGGTTGGCTGGAGGGTGATACAGAGCATGGGGGCAGCTGCGAGGTAGAAGGGGTCTTTAGGAGTACCTGGGGGCCTCCAGAGTGTCACAGAGATGCTGAGAGGCTACTCTAGGGAACTTGCGGGTTACAAGAAGAGGCTGAGGGGTAGCGGGTGCCTTGAGGGACAAAGCGGCGGGTGCCTGAGGGTGACAGGTGAACCAGCCCTCACACCACCCCTAACCTCACCCTAAAAACCACCCACCCTGTGGGTGTAGAGTGCACAGTGGAGGTTAGGGGGCCAAGGGACAATGTTGGAGGACTTGAGGTGACACACAGACATTGCAGGCTGAGGGGCAAAGAGGGGGGGGTTTGACAAGTGGACAGCTCACACTGAGGGTTAGGGGTAACAAGGATAGGACACAGAGTAACATGGTTAGGCTACAGGTGCAGCAGTACTCACCCCAGCCTTAAGCTCACCCTAAACAGCACCCCTAGGACACCAGTTTTCCCCAACAGCAGCCCAAGACAGGAACCACAATAAAAAGGTAGCAATGATGTTTGTGGGCTAGAGAGTCAAAGGTAGGAGTTGGGGGCTGTGCAGTTTTTTCGGGTTTTTTTAGGGGTTTTTCAGGGCTTGCAAAGGATATTTTAGGGGTTTTTTTGTGGGAGTTTCTTTTGGGATTTTTCTGGGAATGTTCAGGATACTTATAGGGCTTTTTCAGGGTTTTAAAA
Organism: Motacilla alba alba; assembly: GCF_015832195.1. Taxonomy (NCBI): domain Eukaryota; kingdom Metazoa; phylum Chordata; class Aves; order Passeriformes; family Motacillidae; genus Motacilla; species Motacilla alba. Next base: position 16,595,825 of record NC_052029.1, read on the forward strand.
ATATTTTCTTAAGGTATTTTAAGGGTTTTCTTAGTACTTTTTAGAATATTTTTGTGGAGTTGGGTGTTTTTGGGGCTTTTTTAGGACTCTTGAGGGTATGTGGAGGACTTTTTTAGGACTAGGGTATTTTTACAGTTTTTGAGGGGATTTTTACTTTTTTTTAAAGGTCTTATCGGGGCATTTTAAGGATTTTCGGGGTATTTTTTGAGCTCTTTTAGGACTATTTAGGGTATATTTAGGCATTTTTTAAAGGTTCTTTGGGGATTTTTGGAGGTGTTTTAGGGGTTTTTTAAAAGTAGGGTATTTTTAGTGTATTTTAAGGGTAATCTGAAAAAGGGGTTTTTAGGACATTTTGAAGATATGGGTTATTTTAGGGAATTTTTTTCGGGGTTTTTTAGGGTCTTTTCATGGCACGACACACGGAGGCCGAGGGGCAGCTTGAGGGGCATTGTTGGGGGCTCGAGGGTGACAGAGGCTGGGAGCTGAGGGAGGGACAGGGGAGAGGGGGACAGCAGGTGACACTCGGAGATGCCGAGGGTGGCACGCACAGCCGGAGGGTACACAGAGAAGCTGGGGGCAGAGGGGCAAAGGAGAGGGATTCAGGGTGACACACAGGAGCCGAGGGGCAGCCGAGAAGGGGCTTGAGGGTGACACACAGCTTGAGGGCTGGGGCATAGAGGGAGGGATTGAGGGGTAAAGGGAGAGGACCTGAGGGCTGGACAGTCCAGTGGACATCAGGGCTACAGGGTACAGCTTAGGAGGCAAATTTGGGTACACACACCCCAGCCCTGACTTCACCCTAAGCAGCCCCCCTACCAACAGCCTTTTCCCCCAACAGCAGCACAACACAGCAACCCCAACAGCGAGACAACACCGGAACCCTCCCGGTGTGACAAGACAGCAACCCTCACACCAGGACAATGACAGAACCCTCAGAGGACAACAAGACCCACTGCAAAAAGATAGGGATGACATCTGAGGGCTAGAGAGCAAGAGGTAGAGTTTGGAGGCTGAGCATGTTTTTTTGAGGTTTGTTCCAGAACTTTTAAACATACTTAGGGGATTTTGGAAGGTTTTTTAGGACTTGTCTGGGATTTTTTAGGGTATTGTTGGGGCTTTTTCAAAGCTATTTTAGGAATCTTTAGCATATTTTGAAGATTACGGGCAGGGTCAGAGGACACACCCTCTGAAAAGGCAAAGTTTTAGGGCTGCAATGCATTACAAAGGGGCCAATGGCAGAACAGCGGGTCCTGTCCCCTGCTCTCGGTCTGAAGGTCGTAAGTTTTAGACCCAGCTAAGTCCTTGCGGTCAAAGTTAGGGTTAGATGACCTCAGCTTTGGTCTGGGAGAAATTCCACGCAGAAAAACTCACACCCCGAGTTTCCCGATGCCAGTTTGCAGGAGGCGGTCAGCACTGCCAGAGCACCCCGAGTTCTAGGCGGGGGCAGCTTCACTCCGGGAGAAATCCCGCGCCGTTCGGAAGCAGAGCAGGCATAGGCCCCCGGACACGAACGCCAGCCCTTTTCCCCATAAAGCCAAACTCACCCCCGCCGTGTGCGGACGTCCGTTCACAAGAGGCCCGTGGCACTCCAAGGGCAGCGAGAGTTCTCGGCTTCGGCAGCTGCGGTCTGCCAGAAATCGTTTGCCGTCTGCAGTTTTGGAGGCAGAATCCCAGTTTTGGCCCTGGGCACACAGAAGGGAAAGACTGTTAATTTCCTTGGAAAGGAAAGTCTAGCGCCACATTGCTTAAGGGGCAGACGAAGGCCTGTGTAGGGGAGGGAACTCTGCACAGGACCTTTCTTCCCCTCACCCCCCAGTCCAAGGTCTAGCAGCACCCCGTGCGACCAGCTGCTTTCAGAGGGTTACCCGGGCACACCTGCACGGGGAGCTGCTAGTCCAGAGGGGCTAACGGGGGTATCCCGAGCGTCCCTCCCAGAGCTACGGTCGGAGCATCCAGCAGGGACAGGGGAGCAGCCGGACCCCCCACGGGCACGGAGCATCGCTTCGAGAAAATGCCAAGGGAAGAACCCTCTCGCCAAGGGGCAGCACCTGAGCGGGCCGGGCAGCATGTGGGGCTCCAGGGGAGAGCTTTCAACTTTCCCCTTTTACTGTGTCAGTCCCACCCCAGAGCCTCCAGACCCTCCACAGCACCCCCAGAAAAGAGAGGAGTTATTAGGAGAAAAGGGGTTTAAATGGAGGGAAAAAGCTTCCCTTTCCCTTACTTTTTATGTTCAAATTGTGAGGGAATCTGCTTCCCCTGCAATTTTAATGGTCTCAGTTGAAAGAATCCTGCCTTTTCTATGCTGTTAGGGGTGCTAATTGACAGGGAGTCCCCATTTTCCATTATTTTCCAGTTTAAATAGAAGGGGAAAACCTTAACATTGTTTTTTATGGGTTTGATTTAAGGGTAACCGCCCTCTTTTTTGTTTTCTTAAGGCTTAGACTGAGGGAGATGCCCAGCTATCTCTCCTTCTTAAGGGTTTGGATTGAGGGAAAAATCCCTATTTTTTTCATCACTGGAGAGATTTACAGTGAGAAAACCCACTTTATTCCAAATTTTTCAGGGGATTAAATTAAAGGACAGAAGGCATTTATTTGCCATTGTATCAGTTTCAGTGGAGGTAGCTGCCCCATTTTCTCATTTGAAGGGGTTCACTTGAAGGAAGCTCTGCCTTTTTCAGCATTTTAAGGGTTTAAATGTGCCTTTCAGGGCACTTCTTTCTGTGCCCTAGGACCAGATATCTCAGAGAAGGGTGAGCCTGGCATGTACCTAACCCTTACACTGCCCAGGAGGCTATTATTTTTCTTATTTTTGTTTATAATGTAGATAGCCCTAATTAGAGGTCCCAAGCAGACTTAGACTGTTCATATCATTAGTATTCTTCTCCACCATACTTAGTCACACGTGAAGTACTACTTAGTAGTCACTAAAGAATAATTATGTAAGTTAACAGCAAATTACTCAATTTGTCTGGCTGTGCTACCAAAACACAAAGTTTTATTTCTCACCAGTTTTCCGCCCTTTTGCTCCAATTAGTTGTAGCAAAAAAGAAAGCGTTGTCATTCCTCTGAAGAGTTTTCTCCTATATCAAGCCCTTTAGTCCCCTTGAATTCAAGGCAGAGGAGCCAAACAGCTGCAGCTGCTCTGAGGGCTTTTATACCTGGTGGGATTTGCCCCCCTCCCTTTTCCTGGGTGCCATGGGAACGAGAGGCGGGCACCATCAGGGGTATATTAACCCCAGCTTTTGCAGAGGGCCTTCATTCCCTCTCTGGGATCTGCTGGGATAAGAGCTCTCCTCTCATTTCAGTGAAGAGGCTCTTTCAGCTTAGCTTAGCTTGTTTCCAGCAGGTGCTTTTGGGTATCTAAAGTCATAGAGGCTTTGAAGATGCTGTCAAGAATACAGCATTGAACACAGGCATTATTTAAGCT